>NW_020897795.1:420689-918666 GCF_003984885.1 Neopelma chrysocephalum | reverse complement strand
TCAGAGGGACTGGTCAGCAGGAAGGGTTTCCAGCTGGAGGGGGTGAGAGCATGAAGGCAAAAATGGACGGAAGCTAGAGGTGGTTTGTAAGTTCAGGCCTAATCACCACACAGATATGACTAATAAATTACCACTTTGTTCTTCAGATTCAATTAAAATCACTGAATTAAATTTAGAGAGTAAGCTTATTGGATTGGAAAGACATGGAAGCTGACAAAACACATGCAATACTGAAAGCAGAGAGCAATTTCAGATCTGGCTAAAGAGGTGAAAACAATCTTGGCTATCATATGAGATTTATATATGAGCTTTCCACAATAACTAATTATTGCATGTGAGGGAGTATCCTGCAGTTATACAACATCTCTTTCTGTGGTCCATTTTTCTTACAGTGTCCCTTAAATAAAGGGATCAGATGAGAGTTGGAAACATTTCTTGCCAGCTATTTGGTTCTCTAATGTAAATCAAAGACAGCAAGACAAGAGCCATTATGTCCTGTTTCAGAAATTGCTTGTGATTCCTTTTTATCACTATTATTACTTAAACTAATGAAATGTCTCAGTTCTTTTTTGCATGCACTTGAAGGGGAAAGGACAAGATTAAAAACTCATGTACATCTTTGATCTGCTTGTTTTCATGTTTGCTTTCTCTTATCTATCATAAATAGAAAAGTTCATGACTTATATGGAAATGAGACTAATTTAGTTTTTCAAAGAACAGGAATATCTTGGAGTAAAGGCATACTTTCAAAGGATTCTCCCATTTGAATGCAAGGCATGCTATCAATAACCAATGATATCTCCTAAAAGTTAAGAGGCATTACAATAGTCTAAGGGTTTCAAGTGAGGCTTAGAGATTTACAATCATAAATCTCATAATCTCATTAGCATGGCTGCAACATTCAGTACTGGACTGGAAGGAGTCAAGCATATGAGATGCAGTGGTTTTATGGAAATGGGGATCCTAGTTAAAAAGAAAGGACAGCAGCATGGAAAGCATCACTTATGTGCTCCTGAGAAAGTAAATGACCATAAATGCTAGAGAAAAAAAATTGCAGTAAGTTCTTCTCTCTTAATGTCCTTACTAAACTATCACCTTTGCAAGGAGGAGATCACCCTGTGCCTTGTGCGAAATGAAGCGCATCACTGGGACAAGGTATCGGACACATCTCCTGCCCACATTTAAAATTTGCGGACTCTGTTGTGGGAAGCATCTTCCCAAAACTGCTTCAAAGACTGATGTTTCTATTCAGTGGTCCAAAACTCTCAAAGCCACAGCCAGCAATCTTCCTTCTCAAATAACTGCTCCACATGCCGACAGCCACATACTGAAGATTAATGCAGGATGCATGGAATCCTCCCAAACCCCAATGCAATCGCTACCTGATTTGGATTCCACTGTCCTGCTAAACTAATGAAGCCCACCCAGCTTCAAAATGACTTTGCAGAAAACTTCCTCTTAAAAAGAAGCCAATGGAAAGAAATGACACGGAAGAAATATAGTAAAGAAGCATGGCACTGTAACATCATCCCCTCATCATCTTCCCATCTCACAAACAACAGCAAGAGAACTCTACTATTACTGGTGAAATATGAAATCTGACACACTGACAGAGTTGATTTTTTCTTTTTTGGTTGTTGTTAAGTCTGTGTCCTGGCTGCTACAGCGCTGTGACAGCAAGTCACATTCTGCTGAATTATCTCTGGCACTTGAATATTTTGTGATTTTGACTCTATAATTGTCATATAATTCCAAACTGCTTCTAATTAGCTCTGCAACATGATGTTTCGTGATGCAAACAATTCTCATGGTTTTTTACAAACTCTCTCATCTTCAGGAGGGCTCCAGGAACAAGCTGCTGAGGAAACAGATTGCCTATGCATTTCTTACACAAATCTATCCTCTTCATATCAAAAGGATTATCATCAAGGCAACCACCTACTTCCTGGACATCTTGTTAGGTCAGAAGAAAAAACATTCATCCAAATGAATATTACTACCCATCTTCTACTTCCATATGTACTGTACAGTTGTCTGTGCTAGAGGTACTCTTAAATATTAAATATATTAAAATAAAAACTGATATCTAACCATTTTGTAGCTGGCTCTTTGCTAGCTGCACTCATTGCTTTCTTGATGGATAACTAAATCAGTTCCTTTTGGATTTACTGCTTGCTCAGAAACTTACACTGTGTGCAAGAAAGGAAGTGGACCTGGAAAGGAGGGTCCCCATATATAATAGGACCAGACAAAGGTAGTTATGAGGCTCAACAAAAGGACACATGATGTTTTTCATGAAAGGAAGACATAGTTGCAATGAGTCAGCTTGGAAGAGGCAAAATTGAAGATGATTTAGGGAGACTTACAGTGACCAAGGAAAGATGTTCTGATATCTTGCTTTCATGTAACAGTGCAACACTTCTCCTGCTTGGAGAGAACAGCTTTTTCTGCCAGTCATAGTTTGCAGACACGTTGTCCCATTCTCTCAGCACAGTACCCAGACTACCAACCCACAGGAGGCTGAACTGCCCCGGTAGCAAATTCAGTATCAGCCAAACCTCTGAAGCCCATGCCTGGTACAGGTTAGCAAAGAGATAGGCATAGGTTCTTATTTGACATAGAAAACATAGAGCCTCACAAGCCCTTGTTTTAAAAACTGTGTGACTTTAAATAATTCAGATGACAAAACTAATTTAAACACTTATTTTTAAATAATTTTAACTGAAGTCTAATAAATGAGTCACAGGTTTTCAAGAACAGGGCACTCAGTGTGCACAGTTAAAATTCATCGCACTGTGGAGTAGGAACTGATGGCACAACTTTCTCTCAACAGACCAGCTAGCTCCCCCTTCACCTCTGTTTATCCAAACATTTCAGCCCATGGATACACTTTAGCCTGAACACATCAAATACAAATAGAAAGAAAGCATCTTTTCTAAAGTTACTCAACAATGAAGGTGCTTCCAATCCACGCTAGGCTCTCCAACAAGTAAGCACAACACCTTCATACCAATATATGCAAGCTATAATGCCAAAAGCTTTTGAGTGCAATGACAAAAGAACCTTGCTCCAGCAAAGCCACACAAACAGTTTTTCTTTGTATGTATCTGAATATCCAAGGTATTAATGTAGAAATCTGTGATCCCATCTTTGTGCTACAAGAAAATGTGTTAAAGAAAAAAAAAGGCAGAACTTTACAGGGAACAGGGAGGAACCCTCATGGCAAGGTCAAGGGCAAGATGAGCTCTTCTGAACCACCTACATCATTATATTCCATAGCCAGGACTAAAAGAAACAATACAAACAAGCCACAGCAATGCATTAACACAAATCACTGAGCTTTGTATATTGCTGCCATTTTTCATATGAAAAGAGTTAACAGAAAGATTAGAAGAGATGTCAGACAAAACTGTATGATGAAAGGGCACGAAGACATTCTAGTTTGTCTCATATTATTGTGCAAAAGTGGCCAAAAAAAAAAAATTCTTAGGAGGCATGCTTTCTTATTCTTCTGAAGAACAAAACTAGTAAAATATAAAAGTTATTAAAACCTCTCCACAGGACAACTGCTTGTGCACATGTTAGTCTCATTCAAACCTTGGAAAGAAAACATTGAAAAGAAAATTTGCTTGAACATATAAACCTATCAGTTCCAAACCTCATATTACCTGACTGAGCTTCTTATTTTGCTGAGTTTTATGTTTATGTATCTCTATTTAGATTGCTAATCTGCCTGTATAATTACTTGATTGAAAGCACACTTACACACACAAATTAGGCAGCCATGTGCTTTTGCAGACAAAGCATCTAAAAATTACAACAGCCGTTACAGTCACAGCGAATCTGCTGCCAATGATGTTCAAAATCCAGCTGGGATAGTCTCATTCTTGCTATCCAAAATTTCAGACCATATATTTAAAAGGAAAATATATTCTTTCTGTCTGTAAATACAGAGCAGCTGCACTCTATCTCAGAGGATGCCTGAATTTCAATGGGGGAGGGCAAGGGATTCCTATAATCAAGTATATGTTACTGAGTGTGTGGCTGCACTTTACAAGATGATTATTAACACTCTCAGCTTCACCTTTTCTGCAGAATAAGCAAGGTAACCCTCCTGGCCCTGAAAGTAATTTATTGAGGGTTCAGAAACCTCTCTGAATTATAGTGCATTTTTTCCCTGCATTAAAATGGTTATCTCCTCAGATTTCATACACTGATAACATTTTCTAGTGTACCATTAGAATGAAATGTAGAAGCCTCGGCTTTCCAGTTCTGCTGATGCTGAGATAGTTGTATCCAGACAAGAACAGATTAAATTTATTATTATCATTGCTATTATTATTCTCTGCTGAACTACCATAAAGATGGACAGTGCTTTATAAATTCAGGGCTCAGGACTCAAGGCTCATTCCCACTGCTGACTTCTCTCCAGCCCTATAGGCTTTGTATCACTTTCAAGGAGTTTGGACAAGATGCCAAAACCAATAGCAATAATAACATTTAATAACATTAGTGGCTAACACTACAGCACTTACATGTTCAGTGATCATTGTCAAATGAAGAGGCACACGTTTGCCTTTCAAACCCAAGACCCTTCTAAAGAAGTATGAAAATGAAAACACATTCTGTTCTTTCTGCACTGATCGTGAACCATTATTTCACACACAGACATTCACATATCTCTGCCTATTTTAGTCATCATTGTAATCTCAAGGGTTGTTGGTTATATACATTGCTGTGTCACTTGGCTATATATACCAAAACAAGCTTTTCATGAATAAACATCATCAACTTTCTGTCTATTTCTTGTGTGTTTGGCATGGGAAAAAACCCCATAATATATATATATTATAAATTTTTTTCCTGAATCCCACCCCTATGGACAGAAGTCTTGGCTTTTCCCAGACACAGAAGTTTTTATATCTCTATTTTCACTTTCCTGGGTTTTTTTTGTTTTGGTTTGTCTGTTTTTCCACACATTCATAACTTCCTCAACTTTTACCCCCTGGGGATCTTTTGGAAACACAAAACAGTGACTCCAGCCCTGCTCACCTGATTTCGGTCTCTGGCATTTGCGTAGCGGAACCTCTGGATGTAATAGAAGACCAGCCACGCCAGCGAGATGATCATCAGCACAATGAAAGAGATGGAGACGAACACCACAGAGGTCCGGCTGACGTACTTCTGCAGGTTGCGCGTCCCGATGGTTATGTACATCATCACAGTAATGTTCCTCTCCAGGAGGCTCACTATCTCTTTTCCTTTGGGTTCAGGAATCATTATTGCTACAACATCTTCTAAACCTATCAGACAGAAGAGAAAAGGAACCTTTAAGTAAAACAAGGGATCACCAAAAGGCAATCATAGAGTCACAGAATATCCTTGAGTTGGAAGGGACCCACAAAGATCATTGAAGTCCAACTCTTGGCCCTGCACAGGACCAACCCAAGAATTCCACCCGGTACATGAGAGTGTTGCCCCAACACTTCTTAAACTCTGTCAGGCTTGGTGCTGTAACCACTTCCCTGGGGAGCCTGTTCCAGTGCCCAACCACCCTCTAGGTAAAGAACCTTTTTCTAATATCTAACCTAAATCATCCCGACACAACTTCATGCTATACCCTCAGATCCTGTCATCGGTCACCAGAGAAAAGAGATCAGTGCCTGCCCTTCTGTTTTGCCTTGTGAGGAAGTTGTAACTGCAGTGAGGTTTCCCCTCAGTCTTCTCTTCTCCAGGTTGAACAGACCAATTGACCTCAGCTGCTCCTCACACGGCTTCTCCTCAAGGCCCTTCACCATCCTTGTTTCTCTCCTTTGGACACTCTCTAAGAGCTTAATACCTTTCTTATATCGTGGTGCCCAAAACCACCACAATATCCAAGGTGAGGTGGCCCCAGTGCAGAGCAGAGCAGGACAATCCCCTCCCTTGACCAGCTGGTGATGCTTTGCCTGATGCCCCTCCGGACACGGTTGGCCCTCCTGGCTGCCAGGGCACTGCTGACTCATATTCAACTTGCCAGCGACCAGGACCCTCAGGTCTCTTGCTGTGGTGCTGCTTTCCAGCCTCTCGTTCCCCAGTCTATATACACAGTCAGGGTTGCCCCATCCCAGGCAGAGTCTGCCACCTGCATTTGTTAAACTTCATACAGTTGGTGGTTGCCTGGACCTCTAACTTGTCTAAATTTGTCAAAACAGTAACAAGAAAGCTGTGCTTTCTTCTGCTCTCCCCTCGTGCTTACCAAGAAGGAAGTCAGAAGATGGATCTGGTGAAGGTTTCAATCTAGACTATTACACAGCGTGTTTCTATACACTAGTCTTGGTGAGATAACTAAAATGTGTTTTATGGGTTGACATAAACACAGATTTCTAGCACTACTGAGGCTTATCAAGATGATAATGCTGTAAACACTGCAGAAAGGGAGCTGTGCTGCATCCAACATTCCATACACATTTATCACAGGCCACTTTGCAGGGTCATGAGTCTGTCAGAGAAGCCCCTCCAAGCTCTGCATTCAGATCAGAAATACTTTCAATCACAGATTCCCACATGGTTTCACAACCTGAGCACACCAAAGCATCACTGCCCTTGCCCCAGGCTGGCAACAGCAGAAAGCTGCAGGGGCAAAAGAAGCTCATCATGTCCCCAGCAGCTCCCAACAGCCCAAGCCCATGCAGACATTTGAGAGCCCTTGCTGGGAGCTGGACTCTCCAACTGATACAAGTTTAAAGTCAAGAGCACTGTTTAATTCCACAAAAAAAAAATGCTATTGCAGCCCAGATAAGCCTCTGACACAGTTTGCAGCATGGCCCCACAAGGATGCAAGTCAGCGCAGCTGAGGCAGCAAAATCCCACTAATGGGATGAAGCGAGGACTTCCTACAGTCTTGCCAAGCCTTCTAAAGCCATGACCCTGTGAACAGGGCCCTCCACCAATCTGTCCTCGACTCTGCACCAGTTTTCCTTTCCATACAGCGCTGTTTGACTTTACTTGCATCACACATTGCTGAAACAATTTTCTTTTCATAATTTTATGTCCCCTGTGTCCATGAAATATATGGCATGAAATGATTTGGGATTCAGCAGGTCGTTAAATGCTTTTTCTGGCCTTACAAATAAACTATCTCTACTTTATGGTTTAATATTAGGGATATTCTGTTCTTTTACTTCATGAAACAAGCATGTAGACTATTTTTACACCTAACTGTGTTTTGCAATAGTCAAATCCTGAATTGCACTGAGCATCTAAGGACAAATAGGATGTATTGTAATGTAGAAACCTGCTAGAAACAACAGCATATTAACTGATCACAAACTGGCACTTAGCTACAAACTGGGGGTGTCTGAAGTTAGGGTGATGCTGGGGTGGGATTTCAGAATTTCAGCTGAAATTCCAGGAAATCAGCCAGCATGTTGTTAATCCCATGGCTATCTGTATTTTGAGTGTGGCAGGAGGAGAAAGCTCTGCCTGTGTCGGGTCATTTGTGGAGGTGGTAAGGGATCACTCAGCCACAAATGGAGGTGTGAGAGGGAGACCTGCATTTCCAGCAGCATCCCCCTCCCTCCAAGCTGGTATCCAACATGAGCTTCACCAGGGCAGCACTGTGTTCTAGTCTTCATGGCCCAGCTCACACATTCTTCACTAAAACCCCTGTGAGGTAGAAATCAGATTTTCAAATGTATTTGGATGCTATAGATCAGGAGGTGTTTAGCAGGACTTAGGATATACAAGCAGACAGGGGTGGTGTTCAGCAGAAAACACTAATTGTGGGGAAAACTACAAAACTCTGTTGGGTGCCAGGAGGTACTGAAATAGCCGTGACAGACTGCTGCTACTCACACACCAAACCTGCTGCAAAGCTGGGAACTGAACCCTCCTCTCTCAAGTCTTGGAGTAGAAGTGCAAACACCACCACTCTTCCTCTTGTGAGACCTTCCACGGTAACACTTTCCTGATTATGAACAGGTCTGTCAGTGAATAGGGAGAAATCAATAGTCTGGCCAAGTCAAGAGTTTTAGATATTCACGGTCAGAAACTTAACCTTTCTGCTGATAATTTTGCATAAAGCCTTAATAATTCTCAGCTATTTACCTTTATTTTTTTTCTAGCAAGAGCCCACCTTTACAGTGGCTTTGCAACTCTTCTGATCCCTGTTTATTACAAAAGGCTAATGCAAACATTACCCTAACAGCCTAGGGAGAATTTGCCAAGTCTCAAAGTGGCTGAGAAGGGCACTGGTGCCACGCCAGTAATTTTCCTGCAGTCAATAAGACAAATTGTCTGGAGCAGTGCTTAGCTGTCCACATGGGTTCCTTTGTTCTTTTCCCTTCTTCAAAGGAAATAAAAATTTTAAGTTCACCCTACAAGAATACAAAAGCAACAACCTCACACATAGCCAAAAAGAAACCACAGGGGAAAATTCTGCAGTCAAAAATACTGAAATGAATTTAATCAACTGTTCTCAAAACCCATCATTCAGACCCACTGACTTGTCCAGTACAGACCTTTAACATCATCTTCAATACAATTTGGCACACTGTATGAATATTATCTGATAGCCTTTAAAAATGGAGACACAGAAAAACCCATTTTCAGTAGAAAATAGAGGTACTATCTTAACTGTTTAATTATCTCAAGTCTGCATTTCTTGAAAAACTTTAACAACATGTGTAATTGTGTTTAATTATGGTTAATATAGCTTTAATATATTTCTGGAGATATGAGATGCTGAAAGTAAATAATCATATTCATTTGCTCAATTCTGAAATTGGTATTTTTGTAATACTAAAACAAGCACCCCACAGTAACGTCCTATCTTTGTTTAAGAGCAAAGTAATTACAAAGAGGGAGAAAAAACTGTGTGATCTCCTGCACAGATTTAACCTCATTCCTGTTTTTCATCACCTGCCCTTTCTGATTAAGCAACAGTGCAGCTTTCTGGCTTTAGTTCATGGTGGAAACATAACTGGCTCTGAACAGGAGTGCAGCCACACGCCTCCCTTCTCTGCTCTGTCCTCCTGACCTCTGACAGGGAGTGGGCCTCCCAGCCTCTGCCACCTTGAGCTCAGGGCCTTTTAAGATCCTTTAAAACACACAGGACACTAAGTAAATTGCCATGGATATATACTAAATAAAACTGCATTTCGAAATGCAAAGCAGAAGACACGGTCATTGCAAGAAGAAAGCAGCTGCTTTTACTTATTGGAGTATATCAATGTCAGGCATTTTAGAGAATATAGAGAATGCTATTTATCAATCATATCACTAAACTATGTTTTTAATCTCATTTATGCTCAATATTGGGATGAAAAGAAATTAAAAAAAAGTAATAGATTTCTCTTTCCTTCCTTATACAACAAAATGTTTGTATTTTCTCAGTTTCATACGAGAAGCTCTAACATACTTTAAAAGCATACAAATTAAAGAAGGGAAATAATGTCATGATACATCAGTGTTAGAGATTCATTTTTATGCCCAAGTACACATTTGCTCAACAGAGTCCAAAAAGAGAAAGATCTGGTAACATGTACTGATGATTCTCTGGCGAGTTAAATGCTACCGATGCCTTTCATTAAACACACCCATAGTGCGAACTGCATTTTGTGGCCCTCTGGTTCCCTAACACATTTCTTTTCTTTTTCTGGCCAACATTAATGCAGAGTTTGACATGAATTTTTAAGCAGCTGTCAAGATGAATCAGAGATTCATAAATCAAAGGTATTCAGGCTGCAGTGAATGGATTTTTTTTCTTTTCTTCTTTTTTTGGCTTAAGAAACATTTAACATATCAGTGCTCCCTCCTTATGAGCCAATAACCAAATAAGTAAGGTAGAACCTACAGGCATTTGGGATGATTTGAGTCACTTTAACTTGTTGAAGTGTATTTGCCTAATCAAATATTTCTGGATGGAGAAACTGTGCTGCCAGTCTTCAGGCAGCTATTCCACTTCTGGGTTCTGCATCCAGGGCCATTGGCATATCCATTAATGGGTGCAGAACAGGTCCTGCCGTTGCTGGCTCCAGAGGGGCCAGGCTGGAGAGCTGTGTCCAGGCTCGGCTTGTTTCCCAGTCACTGGCCCAAACATGTGGCTCTGTGGCTCATCTGCGGGTGGCACAAGAGCTGCACCAAGATGTGGCTACTTTGTTCACTTACAAAAAGTGGCTCTGGAATTAATAGGGGAGATGGACAGCAAGACTACAGCAGGTGTCAGCCATCCTCTGACACAGCAATGAAATCAGAGGGCTTTCAACAGCTATAGATGTGCACTTTGGAAAAAGACCTGGAAGACTCTCTCCAAACCTTCCCTCTCCACACAGTACTTGGCTATGGAAATATGTGTCAGCTGGTATTGCTTTTATGCAAAATTTGCAAACTTCAAGGGTAACAATCTATTCCCTGGTGAGAGAGAAAAATACTTTAGTTCAATAATGGTGGCTTTTTTTACAAGAAATGAACAGATTTTACATCCAGAAGATGTACATAAATTCTACACCTTGGCTGCAGGATGTGCTTACAAACTTGTGATATTTCTTGATTCTGTTCTGGGAGTTTCAAGGATGACACTGAACACAGTCCTCTCCTCATTAGCAGTCAGGCCCAGCAGTAGTGGGTTGCTGCTTTTATCTTTTGTCAGTTTTTGATGGAGGCTCTAAAAAGTGATGTTTCTGACACATCTTAGAACAGACAGTTTAATTCCTCACGCTTGGCAACAGCCAGAACTCAGTCAGAGAAATTCAGTGAATTATTTGAATAGAATTCCAATTTGAGAGGCATATAGAGTCTTCTCTAAGATATCACATCAAGATATAAATGAAGATTTCTCTTATGTTGTAGATGAAAATCAAGCACTAAAGCGCTTCCTTTTCGAGATTTTGTAAGTGAAAATTCAAACAGTATTTTAGAGTTCAGAAATTGTCCTGAGAGTGTTCAGTCCTGCTCAGACCCCAGAAACAGAAACCTTGCAGGAAGGTTCAAGAATCTAAGCAATTCTTCTTTTATTTCTTGAAGAAATAATTTCATTTTTAAGAATCTACTTCAGTAACCAGCAGCTACTGTAAGAAAGCAAAACAAACACAGATCTGAATGATTTGACATCCCACCCATGCCCAGCTCCAGATCCTCAACTCCAGGCTCAGCCTGTGGTCCGTGGGTGCTGCCAGCAGCGGTGGTGGTGCTTCCTGTGAGCTCAGCAGCACTTGCTCTGCACAAGGACTCACTGTGCTGCCAACTATGCCAGTGCTCTCCTGCTGTAGCTCCTGTTGCTTTCTGCATCCCTGTGAATGGATTTTATGCTATGATCTGGATGATGGGTAACATTTCAAAGTTAATTCGGAGCAGAGCACAGATATTTTTTAGAGAATATTCCCCCCCCCCCACCTCCAGAACAGCAGCTCAGTTGAAAAATTATTACTGAAGAGAATGAAAAGGAGTCCATGGTGACGGTGCTGTAGTTGTGATTGTCTAAGCTATAGCTAAGAATGGTCTGTTTGGTTGTTAGAAGATACTCCCTTTTACTACAGATCTTGTTGTCTTTGAAAACAGTATTCCTTTATAATCGCGTCTGATTTCTTTACAATGAAGTTACATGGGAAATGGAATGTAGGTTAATCAGATGGCATTTCAATTGAATTTTAATACTGTATCAATTGTTCTATCATTGAATAATAGAATCGTAGAGTGGTTTGGGTTGGAATTATGTGAAAGATCACATAGTTCCAACTCCCAGGCTTGCCATTCACTATATAAGGTTCCTCAGGGCCCCATCCAACCTGGCTTTGAACTACTATTTTCATAGTTGCAACAAGGGTTCCAAGTCTTTAAGACCATCCACTGAGAGTTCAATCTCAGTTCTTCTATTCCATATGGTGCAATTATAAATTGATCAGAATATCAGCTGATACCTGGTTTTCTCCTTAAAAAACCAACCAAACAACATAGGCTGATTACATTTTTATGAACTCAAAAATTACAGTTGAAAATCAAAGTAATATTTTAGAAAACCTGATTTCTGAGCTTCATCCATTTCAGGGAAGAAGGAGCATAACAGTGTTTAAACAACATCCTAGACACTTATGTAGGCAAACTGGGAAGCATTACAGCAAGAAATCAAACTGGGTAAAAGGAGTGTTCCCTCTTCTCTAGTGGGCACTTGCAGCATTGGTCTCAAATTGAAGTATCAATAAATGATACTACTGAAAAAAAAATGGCAAGGAAAGAGCAATACACAGTAAGTGACAGTAATACATAGTCAACACATCACGTATCACAGGTGAAGTGACTACAGTGTCATCTATAATCTTTTGCACAAACTGTCTCAATGCCAGAGGACTAGAAAGGACCCCAATTGCTAATGTGTTTTCATAACAGATATGGGCAGCTATAGATCAGGTTGTCCAAAGTTTTTCAGTGAGGTTCCTCAATTAAGACTCTTAAGCCAAAAAGGCAGCTCTGAATAAAATAGGAAGGGCGTTACATGAGAAAATAAGTGATTAAAACACAGGATCTAGGTGTTCAAAACATCAGAGAGCAATAAGGATGAAAAACACCCAGGGACCACACACTGCTGAAGGCTGGGATAGCCATTCTGGGGAGGCAGGATTAAATGTTCACCCTGTGCTTATTCTCTTCTCCAAACAACTGCTGTTTGCCATTATGAGAAAAACCCAACTGGGACAGATGGACTTCTGGTCTCCAAGCATAGATTTGTTTTGACACTAACTGGAAACTGAAAGTTTCGATTCCCCTGGAGAGAATAAGGGTTAAGTGAAGTCATGACACCAAAACAACAGGTCTGATTATGCCAAAAAGTCCCTCTATGAGCCAGATGGGAAAATCATACCTATTTCTGTGACTAGTGATGAACAAGAAAGGACTGGGGCTGAGACAGTTGGTGCCTCTTGCTTCTGAAAGCCCCAGTGAGGGTTTGACCCAAGGCAGAAGGGTCCTTGCACCTCCAGTGTGGAGGCAGGAGGGTGGGTTGGTGGCTCAGAGCTCTGCATCATATTTGTGAGCATCAAGTGTTCAGGTTCCACCACGGGAGTGTGAACACAGTGTAAAGCAGAGGAAAGCAAGATGTGATGTGTTCCTGCTGACCTCAAGAGACAGACTGCATTATCCATCACCCCCTGCGCTGAACATCACACCTGGGTCCTGCAGATGGGCCCATCCACCTCTTCTCTCAGTGCCCGTTCCAGGAAGGTATTACTGTCACCAAGGGCGAGGGATTGGTGGGGTTGTGGGCAGGATTTCACCCTACAGTGTGGAAAGGCTGCAGAGCAGGATGCAGAAATCTTTGCCCACCCAGTTCTGGAACCCACAGGCACTGCCAGCCCCTAGGTACCCCCACACAGCAGCCCCTCTGCCCTTGCACCCTGTGAGGTGAAGGAGGAGAGCTGCCAGCAAAAAAGGAAAGTAGGAATGTGACCGTTCTCTGTTCCCACTGCTAAAACTGAGACACACCAGGCACACAGAGCTAATCCTCTTCCAGGGTGTCCAGCCTGAGAGGAAAAAAAAAATGCAGGGGAAGGCCAGAAGCAAAGACAGCATAGCAGCACATAGCCCTGTGCTTGTAGATATCAAGCTACTAAAGTTATCAGAACACAAGATTTCACCATATACTCTTTTTTTTCTTAACTGTAGAGCCCTTGCTTGGCAATGACGTAGGTGCTTTCATCTCCTCCCACCCACATTTCCAAATTGTTTTCTTTCTCTGTTATAAAGCAGAGAGATACTTCCTTCAACTCACCCTCTCCCTCATTTCCCGCTTCTCCTTGGCACCGTTAGCACTCGCCTTGGTCCTCTGCCCATCTTCCAAAACATTTAACTATAAATCAGTTTTCCTTTAAAAGGCAAATGAGGCAGCCATGGAGAGAGGAGTGACACCTTTTCCCTACAGGACTTTTCCCACTTGCAAAAGAAGGAAATTCTTTTATGCAAACTAGGTTTTTTTTCTTTAGACAACGTTATTGTCATGAAATGCATTTCATTGCAGAAGCACAAATATCTACTAGGATAATTGACATGTAGAGAAAAAAGATGTACTCATGTGAACGACTGACTACAATATTTAAGTAAGGGATATAACATATTGCTATTCTATCCTGAAATGGACAACAACAACCTCCAGCAGAGCTGTTCTTGGTTCACTTCTTTTGATGCTAAAACCAGGAGAGGCAAGATGCGTCTGACTGTGATCTTTTCTGTGAAAAGCAGCTTCAGCCACTGTTTATCACTGCTTAGGGACAAAGAAATTTCTGTTCATGTTTTTGTAATCAATGCTGATCTCGCAAAGGCTGGAAGAGCTCAGAACATATTGACTTTCTCTAAATTTTACGCAGCAACTGCAGCAAAGGAAAAAGAAGTAAACAGCTACAAAGCTCAGAAAATCAAATTCAGCATGATAGTTGCATCTTTGCTGGGCTTCTTTCCCACAGTGTCAGCTCATCAGTCTGCCGAACTAACCAATTCTAATGAAGCAACATAGTGATACTTATTCACACAATTACAGAAAACAGGTGGTTCCATGAGAGGTTTTCTCAGACCCCAACTCAACCCAAGGCATAAATTTTCAAGACTCTGTTAGCTTAACCAGGATAGTACTTCATTATAACTGCTGATCCTTTGTACTGAGTACTGCTCTAGAAATTTCCCTTGATTTCTAAACCATATATATACTGCTGGTAGCTTCTGCCACTTGTTCTCTTTTCTGGACTTTTCACTGGGATGCTTTATGATTTTTTTCATGTAGGAGGTGGCCACCCAGACTCCTTCATGCAGGCCTTACAGCTCAGATATGCTCCAACTAAGAGCAAAATATGCTACAGGGATAATTTATTAGTAAAATACAACCTTTTCAGAGTTGTGGCAAAACACACCCACTGCCTAAAGCAGAAGCTGCTTTGCTATCTTCAGTGGAATTGTGCCAAAAGAAAACATGTCTTAAATAGTATCTTATGCAGTCAGGAGAGAGTACAATGCAAACACAAACCAGTGACTGTGCCTGGTGCTCTTAGAATGGGAGTGAATATGTACAGTTTCAGGGACCTGAAATTCCTCCTTCCAAACTCTAATCCCACTCCTTGACAAAACATGAACATGTTCATTTGAAGTGCAACCGACAAGTGTGCAAAGATGCATGGAATCCTCAAAGATAAAAGGAGGGGAAACAAATGGCACTGTAGGTAACTGAAGCTGTTGCTTGCATAATTAAATAACATACATGGAATTATGACCTGCTAATAGAGTTACGTGCTGTTTGTGTTTAGCAAACTTCACAGACAAAGGATATTGGGAACACATAGAAAATTAGGAAGTAAGCATGAGACTACACACAGAAAAAATGCTGCAAGTATTATGCAGATTAATCATTATTATTAAATGCATTATTGTGCAGTTTTTAATCTAAACTTAGAGACAGAATCAGTGATTTTTTTTCATGTACTGACAAATCCTGCACATTTACTCATAATATGAAAGAAAGTGTTAAAAAATATTAGTGCCATATGCAAAATAAACAACGTTTGACCCTGAAGAGTAAAGAATCATTAGGAACTTTCCAAGCTATTAAAACACGAAAAAAAGAGAGGGAGAGAAGGACATGCATGCCGAAATACGATTTCAACTGAAATGCCCAAGTTCCAAAATGATGTTTCAAACACTTTTAACACAGCTTTTAAGCAGCCTTTTAAGCCCATGAGGCTTAATCTACAACTCTGGTTGAAGACTCTTCACTGAAGGAAATGAACAGGGACCAGATGGGGGTTTCTTAATCACTGTTCTCATCACCGGTCCCTAACACTCGAACTACATCAGTCAGTTCCAGGAGCAAGTCCAACCAGTTTCAAAGGTGCTGCAGCTTCCACACTGACCCAAGGATGGGATACCACAGGCTGCAGAATGGAGAAAAGGGTGACGCTTGCTGCTTGGAGAGGCAGCACTGTGCACATCCTCCTCCTGCACCATCAAACCTGGCAGTCAGAGAAGCCTTACAGGGCATCTGTTTTTCTCCAGAGGAGATGAATGAAAATCCCCAAACCAGGAGATTAAGACAACTCTGGCTGAAGCCACACACAACTCTGGTGGCTCTGCGTGGGCTGGAATGGTTTGTGGTTCAAAAAGCACAGACAACTGAAAGAGTAAAGAGCTAGGAAACAGCACAGCACATCTGGTGTGGTTTTAAGCCACATTGCTGGGCATGCTCCAGTTCAAGTGACCCTGAATTAGCTGGGCAAGAAACAGGTTCAGAGCAGCAATGTGGAAACTTTGTAAAATTACTTCAGGGAATTTCCTCCTTCCTTACTCAGGTAAAATTTTGCCAGAGATGCAAAAACACTAACTGCTTTTATCACTCTGTGCAGGGGGATGGGACTAAAAATCACTGATAAGAACAACGAATTAAAATGGAGCAAAAGAAAGAAAAGAGGGGAAAAAATGGTAAAAAAAAAACCCACAAAAAACCAAAAGGACAAATAAGCTGAATCTCAGGCAGTAGGCAAGGAACACACCAGCATAATGAAATAATCCAAATATGAGGCAGAGTATCAATGACACACTTCCAAACCCTCCAACACTGAGCATCCCTCAGTGCCATTAGATTTTTATGAGCGTTTTCTAGACCTCTAAAATATGTGCCGTTAGTCATCTCTTTTCCAAGTTGAGTGACCCCTGCCTTACTCAGCCCTTCCTCATATGGAAGCCATTCCATATCTTTGAAGATACTTTTCCATACAGAGGTTGGATAAGTTTGATGATTAGGGTTTGATTAGATTATTAGTAGCATGTTTGCAAACATTTTTTCTAGTTGCTGCCATCTTAAAGACTTTTGCAGGAAGAAAAAAGGCTTCAGTCATTCGTGCTCACTGTAAGTTGTGGCCACAAGCCTGAAACACCTTATTTGTCACCTCCTGTTATTGTCACAGGGATGACTGAGGCCACAAGCAAAAGCAGCAGTCGAGTTTTCATGTGGCATTAGCCCTCATTTGTCTTTAATCAGTGGTAACAAAATTATTCAGAAAACTACAAAGGAATATTGGAATTAGTTCAAGTAACCCTTTTCTTTATGCCTTCCCAGCTCTTGGAAAAACATACACTCCACCAACAGCCCCACATCTTCCCTGCAAAGCAGGCAACCAGCACCACATGCCTCCCTGGTCAGGGGGGGATGAGAAAGAAGTCACCCTCTGCATGCTGAGGCAAGAGAAGTAGAGGAAGGAAAGAAAGGGAATCATGCAGCTCAGTGTCAGCTGTTTCCCCCCAGATGTCACCCAACTCAGTCACAAAAGGTTTTTTCACTGCTCCCAGCCTGGTCAAGGCCATACTCCAACTAGAGGGGCATGTTTGTAGCCTCTGTGTATGAGGCTATTTAACCCCCAAATGCCAGTGACTCTCTGAATTAAACAAAGAAACAAAAATCAAGCAAATACCTCAAAATAGGGGGGGCCCTGTCCTAGTTCATTTTACCTCAGACATAAAAAGGAATAATAAAGTCTCTCTTGTTTTTGTTGGAGAAATCTTGTTTGCTCAAGAGCCTTGTCAGGAAAACCTCCCATCCTAAGGATGGGACAGAGCTGCTCAATCTTTGGCCTTCATTTTCGCACATTGTGGTCACAGGCTGCTTAAAACTGGGGTCCTATTCTATACACTGAAAGAAAAAAAGGCAATATCAGCATAAATCAGACAAAAATCAGGGCAAAAATGTATTATTTGGGTAATAAAGTTTATCTCCTTTCTCAAAAAATCAAGTTTTTTTTTATTAGTCTCTAACACTGTCAGCTTTGCAATTCTCCAGCTGTCCCTACAATCCCTTAGGGTAAACAACACTTAAAATGTCTAATTAAAAAAAAAAAAAGAATCAGGCAGAAGATAGATGTCAGGTCTTTCCTATATGATGAGCACACTGACATAGCTAAATAACCTCCATGAATGCAGACAGGTCAAAATAATTTTTAAGCATATCAACTTCACAGAAAGTGAGAGCTTGTAGAGTAAAATATAACTACCTGGGCCTCTCTTCACGTCATGGAAAAGGTCTGGGAAGCAATAAACTCCTTTTTAACTATGGTGTCAGGGTTAGTTACACACAAAATTTAGCAACAGGCAGGTATAAATGATAAAAGCAAGACAGAATAACAAGAACAAAGACAGAATTAAGAACAATTGAGACAAAATTGAGAACAAGCCACCTAAAAATGCTGGTTTGGAGTGGCGAGGGGTTTGCTTAGCTAGATTTTTGTTTTGTTCGGGGTTTCTTTTGCCCAAGTGAGCTGTCTTGGTGTTAGCTAATATTCCTCTGAATGATTGATTCAACTGTCAGCTCCACAGTCTAGTGCAATGATGATTTAACCTTGTCTGCTGCTGTTCAGTCTAAGTAAATAACCAACCTGAGTCCTGCCTCATATAGCAAAAGAATGTGTGGCAGCAGCTAAAATTCTCTCTTTACCATCACAGCCACTGAGCTCCCTCTCTTATCCAGTCTTTAGCAGACCCAGCAAGCTGACCTAACCTGGCTGGCACCATGGATTGTGGTGAGGCACTGGCACAGGTTGCCCAGAGAAGTTGTGTATGCCCCATTCCTGGAAGTGCTCAGGGCCAGGTTGGATGGGGGTCTGAGCAACCTGGTCTAGTATAAAATAACCCTTACCTATAGCAGGAGGGTTGTAACTAGATGATCCTGATCCTTAAGGCTCTTTCCAACCCAAATCATTCTGCGATTCTATGATCTTTTTGGATTTGACCCTTTCTAGAAACAATTGGTTCTGATCCCACTGAAAGGTTGGATATTATTCTCTGCAGCTGTAACATCATCATCTTCTCTCTCCAGTGGCTGTAATGGTGGTAAATATTACCAGCTGAGAGTGGGGCAAGGTGTCCAAGTCACAAAGAAAAAGCAAGAGCAGAGCTGGGAACGTGGCTCTGGTTTCCCCAACTCACCCACGCTCTAGTCTACAAGTCCCACTTTCTGGCTCCACTCAACACAGAATAAGGAATATTTTCTGATACATTTGTTCTTACATTTGCTTTGTGTAACTCCCAACACCTACCTAGTAATGTTCCTCTAGAAAATCCAGCCCAATCATTTACCACTACAGAGGCTGCTTCCTACAAGAAATAGCGCAACAAAGCTGAGTTGAATGGCAGGGGAGGGTTGCCAGGGATCACCTGCGGCAATACACATTTCCTAACGCACTCCTACAAGCAAAGTGGTGTTTCTAGGAACAAGGAAGCCAAACTAGGCAAACAAATAAGCATGGCAAAAAGAAAAAAACAAAGGAAAAAAAAAGGAAAAAAAAAAGAGACTGAAAACTGGAAAGTCTGACAGAATAGCCAACCAAAACAAAAAGTGCCATATGAGGGTAGAGTTCAAGGGTAACCTTGTGGCAAAGAAAAGTACAATCCTGGGATTTATAAACAGGAAACAATGAGCAGAAGCAAAGAGTGACTGAGAGGAACAGCAAAATAACACAAATGCTTGTGGCTATGGAGAAAGCATTTCGGGGAGACCTGCAGCATTTCAGGAGCTTTATTGAAAACAGAACCAGGAGGTGACATTATATGCATACACACATATATCTACATCTACACATACATATGTACACATGCTCTGAATAAGAGGGCCTTTGTCTACATGGGAAAAGGCATAGCTAGAATCAACAGCTGGAGTCTTAAGGTAGTCTTTTCAAAGTAGAAATAAATCACAAATGAACCACAGATTTTTAAACTGTGAGGGTGATTAGACAGGGAAAAATCATTTTTTGGGAGGAGCTTGCTGACTGAAATTTGAATTATCCTTTAGTAAACAGATGAGATTAGAAAAATGCAAAAAATCACTCTGTTATTTCTTACATGGGCACCCCAGCTTCCCTGAAGCTCTCTGTGAAACAGAGATGGTAAACTTACCTGGTCTAATTTCAAGCACATTTTGCTATTATGAGAACAAAATTTTACAAAATATGAACTTTCTTGGATTTCTTTCCACATGGGCAGACGTCCAACCAAGGGTTCACAAGGACGTTTACGTGCGGGTGTTTATTTAGCTCAATCACCAACACCGGCCTTGGCAACTGTAACTCCCATTTGCATTTGGGCTTAAAGTAACCTGAGTGATGAAATGAGATTATTTGATGGGAAGTTCAAGATCACCAGATGCTGGCAGTTCACACATGACAGTCTCACTAACAAATTCCTTAACGTCTATTATCGAGCCGGTCACCTTTGGCTCCGGGAGGGAGACCAGAGAGGCACCACGAGCTGCACACCACAAAACACACATGATCTTTCATAAGGTGATGTTCCAACTTGAGCTCAGCCCAGAAAGCCTAATTCAAAACAAGAAACAGAAGAAACAAAAACATGCGGGGAAAAAAAAAAGAAAAACTCCACAAATGAAACACAGAAGTGTTTCTTCAGGCTTCAACCAGACGACTGAACTGTGTGAACCCAGAAGTAGCTGGCACTGCTCACCAAACCTCAAGCTCTGCAAGATACACCCACCCTTAGCTAAAACTACACATCAAACCTGAAAATGTTTTGAATATGCAGGCCTTCTCACAGCTAAAAAAAAAAAAAAAGAAAAAAGAAAAATAATCCTCAACAGCATGTGAAAGTCTAAATCCCTTGGAGAAAAATATTTATACTTCTATAGAGTCACAGTGTTTATCTTTCCTGATTTCACAAGGAGAAAGTCACTGGAATGCTTTTTGATGCAATACAGAGAAACAATTATTCTCCAAGACCTTACAGTTATAAAATCTATGTGGAACTTGGATATGCAGCTTCTCTTAAAAATCCTTTTAATGCACACCTTGCTATAACAGTAATATAAACACCCCAGAAGTGCATTTACATTATACAAAAAGCAAATGCCTTATAAACCTTATTTTCCCACCTTACAATCACGTAGGAAAGGTCTGTGCTTCTATTCAGATGTCACACCTTTTCTCCTTAAAGCCAATTCTCCCCACAACAAAATGAAAGCTAAATCCCCCACTGCCTAAAAACTATGCAGAACTGGACATTTTGTATGTAAAGTCAGCTATGGAAAGCCTACTGAAGAGAAAGAAAAATATCTACCACCACTGGAAAAGCTGGCTAATTTTTATTTATACACCGCTCTTTAGACAACAGGTTTTAATAGACTGGGTCACAGGCCTTATTTTCTCAGCACAGGATATGAGCAATTCCTATTGATTATGTATGGAAGTTACAGACATCCTGGAGAAAGGGAACAGGGCCCCAAATATCCTGGCAGGTGTAAGAGTAAAATGTTTTCTTCAAGTCCTGCAGTACATCCCAGCATTTTACAGGTTGTCATTTTCAGCAAAGTAGAACTGCAGGCTTCATGAAACGCCACTTTAAACAGCATCTGAATGAATCAATGCCAGATATATGCTCTGGCTAAAAGAATTCCACAGTTTCATCTCAGAGATGCTATTTCCAAATAATTACTTAAAAGGAGTTATAATTATTGAAGAATGTTCCCCCTGCAGACCAAGAAATCCCTCTTCATCTGCTCAGCACATCCTTTTCCCACTGTCAAAAGCATGTGGGCATGATGAGAAAAAATGGTTATAGCTCTGATGTGCCTTTCAGATGTAAGGTCTCTATATTTCTTTAAAGATGTCATTATTTTTATGTCCCTATTATCAAATTCTATAGAGCTGTGTGCTTCATAATTGAATGATACTGGGAAATAAATCTTTATTCTTACATTTAATGCTTCTTAGCCTTTCAAGTATTTGCACTGGAAATGCAGACTTAAGAAAACACACAATTCAAATTAAGTTGAGGTATCTCTGACCACACTAGGATATGTAGGGTATAAACACCACTGTATTTTGGTTGGTATATGCTACATTGGGCAAAGAAAATATTGTGTTTCTTAAAACCACTATTTGGACCACCAGGGCAGCTAAGAGTAACCTCCTTCAGTGAAAGAATCAGCCAACATTTTTATTTCAGGCATTTTTCTTTGTAAACACTCCTAGTGCATTTCTCCTGGAATTATCTTTACTCAGAGGCTCTCAAGACATTTACTAAGCAAAGGCTGGAAACAAAATCAAGAAATAAGACGGTATTACTTGTCCCATGGGGAGGTACTCTGCTCTAATGAGAAATTACTGCATCACTCTTATCTGCTACTCAGGGATTAGCCTGGTTTCATGAGAAGAGTCATCACCACACAGAGGAAACACCTAGTCCTCATATAGTACTTGAAGAATATAGATATTCTGTTCATACTTCATTTGGAAATGTAAAACAAAGTTAACAATAATGTGCTGCAAAAAACCCCCAACGTTATTCCGACAGTTAATGTAAAAGGCTCAAAACCACAGTTCTGTGGATTTTATGGCATCATTCTGCACCCCCATAAGTTGTGGGAGCACAGCTCTGTTGTGCCTGGGAGGCACAGTCAAGGAGCCTGGGGTCACTTTCCATCAAAGCTGTGCCTGCCTGAGGTGTTCATAGATTTCCTGAGAGCCCACATTCCTGAAGGATGACAATTCAGGGAGTAAGGATATGGATTTTTTTTTTTTTAAATACAAAGTTACTGTGTTATACACACATTTAACAGTGACAATGTTGCTGTCTGTGTGCTCGGGTGTTTAAATCTCTGTGTCACGAGACAGCAGCACCGTTAACCTTCGGTCTTGCCTGCTAATTTTCCTGATTCTGCTTTTCTGATTCTGGTTTTGAAGTGGAACGTCAGTTTCGTGATTCTTGTAAATGTTTTGGGGTTCCTAGTACTAAGGGCAATGCCTCTAAATGCCACTTGCTCCCATTAATGTCAAGTTTGAATAAATCTCTCACTTCTCTTTTTTTTCCTGTTCACCCAGTCTCCAAGCAATCCATGGGCAGGGATTCAGCAAGGTCAGTGTTATTTATGACATGAAATGAAGGAACTTCAGAAATAAAAGAGGGAAATACCAAAGACATTAAAGGGATTCAGTTAAAAAGCAACACACTTTATGTGACACTTCAATTATGTAACATTTCCCCAGAAGGCAAGCCTGGCAGTCTCAAAGATTTGTACATTGAAAGTCAACACATAGAGGTCTTCTATGCCAAAAATATACTTCCAGACACTTAAACCTGAACAGCCACTTCCAGAAGCCAAATGAGAAAGAATAAAAAAGACAGAAAATTGAATGAAATTCTTCTCTTATTCAGAGTTTTGATGGTGATTTTTCAATGTTCTTCCTACACAGCACTGAGATGCAAACAAAGTATATAAACAAAGATTTCAGGTTTGTTAGTGAATTCATTTAGACCTTCTTTTCTCCCTGCAGACAGACTACTACTTCACTCTACAAAGCACTATCAGATTACTAACAATGTAAGATCGAGTCTCATGCATATGGCACAGCCATTTCAGGCAGAATTCATCCCATCTACAACCAAAAGGCAGTAAGTTCATCTAGCTTAATAAAAAAAGGGCCTTTTTAAAAATCCTGGAGCATTGTGAAAAACATTTAAGTTTTTTAAGTTTCAGTACAGAAAGGTCAAGTGAGTAAGAGCACTCAGGTTAAAAAAGATGTAAACTAAACCTCTGTGCCCCATAACAACAGTTGCTCCTACCTTGAAGAGGAGAGTGATGACCTAAATGACTTTTTGAGGTCTCTTCCAATGCTATTTTTACACAATTCTCTCAGTTACTAGTTTGTAGCACTTACATGCTACATCATGGTGGTTCCTAAAAATATTTAGGGGAAGTGTACTGGTCAAAAAAAAAAAAAAGAAAAAAAAGGGGTAAGAAAAATGCCATAGAAACAATGCATTCTGCCTTCTGCTTGAGACACTGCTGTGGATCAGTTGTTTGTGAGCTTCATCTCAAAATCTGAATATGGCAATCTAAATGTTAGAGGAAAAGTAAGAAAAGACACAGAAAAGTTAAGCGTAACACAGTAAACACAGAATGCCTCAGGTTGGATGAGTCAGTGCCCAGAAAAGGAAGTAAAAAGGTGCTCAGGTGTGCTCCCATCCAAATTAATGAGTGGTCTGATTTAAAATCATAACATGGAATTAATGTCACCTCTACTCAACCAGTTAGTTACCTTAAGGCTCTTCCTACAGTCAAAAAGGATGAGATATTCACCCTCTGCAGATGCCTTGCACTTCACATCAATAAATGGGGCTCACCTGACTCATTCAGATTAGTGGCCTCACTTTCAGATAACTTTGGTTGAAAAAAAAAAAAAGGATGAATGCCCTCCAAAGCAATCCACTTGCTGTCATCAGGCAAAATCTATGGGACTGTCCCAAACCGCAAGCTGTTCATCTCAGTTTAGACTTATTTGAAAAGTGGTTACAGAAAAGCCCACAGGAAATAATGACCACGCTAGTCAACACCTATCTGTTTACAAGAAGTGAGAGAAAGGTCAAGAATTGAATACTTTTTGGTTTATATCCATAATCAGAGGTTACAGTAGAACCACATGTTAGTAGAAAGACAGGCTTTGCCAAGGACTCAAAAGGGAGGTCACCAGGCAATTAGCACAGTGAGCCACACAGACCTAGAGGTTTCAAATCTATGTCACTCCATTATTTTCTGATTCCCCATATGTGGAGGTACCATCAATACCATCAGGAGGTACACAGCCACCAGAAAGACACAAAACCCCTTAAGTCTGATTTCTTCAGACTCCATTTTAGCAGGAAGTACCGTCAGCAGCTTTCAAATCAGTTCTCCCATGTCAGGCAGATCAGACAGCACAAAACAGAGCACACGAAGACAAACAAAAGCTGACTTCCATCTAGCCTCAGAGAAACTGTAGTCATTCCAAGGCAGGGAGTCCTGCTGCTGACTGAAAGCTGCAGCCTATGCAAGCTGGTGATATTTTGACCAAGGGTGCTATCCAAAATGCTAAAGGGCGGTTCAGCTATCCCACTGAAGATCTGCATCAGTGGCTTTTGCTGGGATGGCAATTCCCATTTCAGATTTAGCTGTGGAGAAAAAGTAGCATCTGGGCCAAATGATGCAAAGTGACTTCCATGGATCAATGGCAACACACCTCAACTTTGAGCAAGGTTTGGTTCACGCAAGCTTTGATTACAACATCAAGTTTTTAGAGCTCTCCATAGTGCCAAGATCCCACGAAGAAGTTACTACAGAAGGAACTGGAACTCTTGTTAACACTCTTACAAAATATTTATAAGACTAGTTGAAAATCAGGCCAGGTTGTATATTGCTATTGGGTTCTGTAGTCACTAACACATAATACTGCTGGAGTGCAGCAAGTGCAGATATTCAGTTAAGAAATTCCTATATCACTGCCCCTGACTGGGAAAGTGAATCCCCAAAGGTTTCAGAGGTTTAATAAAATTTTCTTGCGTTTTAGGAATAAAAGAAAGCTGTATTGCTTTAATGTGCTTAACCATGATGGTATTATCAACTCCCTATCTTGTTTCTCACTCAGAAACACTTCAGTGTTAAATGCCATGTTTTTCCCTTGGCTGCAAATACCTGTATGCATTAAGATGTCTGGATTACAGCAAATGCTGCCCTTTTTGTTTCCTTGTTTATTAAACCGCTCAACGGTTCATATACATTATGTGAACTCTTCCTGGGGGATTTGGTTTTGAATTATGTATGATGTCTCACATTTCTAGTCAATAATACAATGCTTTCTATGTTTTTTAATAGTTGCTTCATTCATTAACTCCCTACAAGCAAGTTGTTTACATTAGAAAGTATAATTTCTGTTCTTGCTGTCCTATATTTTCACAGAATCCATTTGTGCTCCTGCTAGCTTGTATTGTCATAGAATCATAGAGCTACTAAGGTTGGAAAAAACCTTCAAGATCATCAAGTCCAACTGCTTCTTTGATTTTAGAAAGAAACAGTTGGTAAAATTGAACTGCAGCTGTCAAAAGTCGCCACATAAAAGAACTTGTTACATAGGCAAATAGTAAGTGTTTACACACTCATGACAGGCAGATAGTTAATCTTCAAAATGTCTTTGTTTGGCATACAATATTAGCCAAATGCTCTGATAGCAAAACCTTACTGGTTTTATTGGAGTTACACAAGCCTAATAGAAGAAACTGGAGAAAGTGACCCAAAAGAGAGAGAAACCTAGAACTGCAAAGAAAGAAGACTTTTGCATCCTGTGTCTTGGGCTAAGGCAGACTGATTACAGACTAGAAAATTAAATAAAATTAGCACCTGAACTACACAGGGCCAAACAGGTACTTTATTTTGGTGCTGTTTCAGAGCTGCTTGCTGAATCAGAGGGCTGGGACTGAGTATCATGTGGCACCGTACAAGATGTCAAACCCTCCAGAATGGGATGCTGACTTAGAAACAGACTGATGGACTATGATAATCAAAGAAGAGTGAAAAGGTTACATTTACGACAGGACTAAGGGTTGGGGTAGGAGTCTAGAGTCATACATAGGGCAGACCCAAAAAATAACATGGGAAAAGAGCAAACTCAGAGAGGACAGACAAACAGATGATTCAAGAACCTGGGCTGGTCCAGACACTGCTGTTTGCCATCCTTTGGAAATGGAATGGAGAGGACATGGCAGACCAAAACCTATGATGACAGAGAGAAGGTTTACTCCTGACCCTTCAAGCTATTTGTCTAGAAGCTGAAATCCACCTGTATTGAGCCAGTAGCTCAAGGGACTCTTTTCTGACTGTGGCAGCTCCCAGGTTACGCACAGCCCTGCCATGCAATTTATACACTCTCCATGGACAGAAATATCCAGGTAGCAATAACATGGGTATATAATGAGACAGGACGCTTCCCTACAGTGGTTGGGACAAGTTTAGCAGGTCCAACTAAGCAAACACAACATTCCCAAATGAAATACACAAAGTATGACCCTGTGACTTCACACTGAGGTTTCCTATTATCACAGAATCTCAGAATCATTTAGGTTGGAAAAGACCTTTAAGATCATTCATTTAGTCCAACCATTAACCCAGCACTGCCAAGTCCAACTCTAAACAAGTGGCCATAAGTGCCACATCTACACATCTTTTAAATACCTCCAGGGAGAATACACAGACTCTTTAAATCTCTTACTCCTGCCCTTCCGGCCAGCCAGACATACACCAGAGATAGTCACATCCGAGTTTACAGAAACAGGTTAAAACCACATATTGCTTTAAGACACAGAATTGAAAAGTGAGTTGCCCTACATCATCCAATCTGTTTGGAAGCAAGCTGTGGAGGAGGAGGATAGCCTTGAGCTGAAGGCACAGGGTTGTCTAGTTCTTGGCTTGTCCCCTACGCTGTTATTAGCTCAGCCTTGTCTGTACTGCTTGAAATCTCATCTCTGTGATGTCAAAGTGTGTTCTTACACCGTTTTCACAGAGAAGCGAAACACAGTCCTGGAAAAGGCAAGGTTATCTGTAGCTTTAGTACCTATTACCAAGCTTTGATTATCTCTCACCTTTCCCATAGCACTTGCTGCAACCTGTGAGAACCGTATGTTTCCTTGATTTCATTAGGCTTTTACCTCCTAGCAATTGCTGCCTGTTAGCTAACACAATTTGTTTTCCCCTTGTGAGAAGGCTTTGTGAACGCTGGAGCTGCAGAGCCTGGATCCACCCTGCACGAACACACTGCAGTAATCTATACAGATAAAGCACTCGGGGTCCACACCAGGGTGCCCTTGTGATGTGCTCTTTGGCTGCCACAGTAATATGGATAAGAGACAGCAAAGCCTCTGAGCAGCACGTACAAGGCACAGACTCACTCACTCTAATTAGACTTATGTCTTCCCTGCCCCACTTTCTGTCAAGAAAAGTGAGAAATATGAATGCAAGAGGCTTCACCATTCAGACACACACACTACCAAGCACTATATAAAATGGAACTCGGGAGCCACAGCAAGATCTACAGACTAATGGACTTAATCAAAACAAGAAAAACACAGTGCAATAAATGTTTACAAAACAAGACACGTATTTCCATCTTTCCTCTAGGTGAGAAGGAAATAGGCTTGCTACATATGGATGGTTCTCACACATATGCTGAGAAATAATAATAATCTGTCTGTAAAGGAAGGAGCTTAACAGTACCACAGATCAATTCCTGCTCATTTCAGGACTATTCTGTATGTGCTGAAAAAAAAAAGAAAAAGGTGATAGGACTGTGAATTTAACCACCCGGGTTTTGGTCAGTATTAAAAAGTGATGAAAAAGGGTAATCACAGAAGCTGGTCAAGGGAGACTGATGGTGAAACTACGGCTCTATTTTTTTCCATAAGGGAAGTTGAGGAGAAAAGCTAATGTGATGAATGCATTGGCTGTTAATGCCAAGTTCCATAGGCAACAGCCTGAAATTTAATCCTACGGATCACTAAAAGGAAAATGTTTGGTTGAAACAGCCTGCTCTCAGAAGAGCTCCCCCCTCCAGTCCTGAATGAGCTGCTGTTGCTCAGCCCATCAACAAAACAGATTAACTGTTAGATAATCTGATTTGGGGGTGGGGGGAAGCTGCCCACTAGCCATGCCACACTGCTAAAAGCACACGGCGTAACGAGGCACAAATATTAAGCAGCACAGTCTGGTCCTCCTCTTGCCTTTGCACAGTTTGGAAGCATTTCTTCTCCAGCCAAAAAAGGCAAAAGGATTTCATGTGATGACAGTCAACTCTTTGCCTAAAATGCCCACACAGCACACGGATGCTGCTCTCTGATTTAAGAGATTATTCTAGATCTATAAGCAATGCATAGTATGAAAACTTGCCTTTAAAAAGACAAACAAACCTCACCTTCTAGCTTTTTTTCTTTACTGGTAAATAAATAAAACTGCATGTACATTTTTTACGTTCCTAAGTAAAGAGTTAAACCCCAGTACTATGTCTTCTTTTTCTTTTATTTTGCTTTCAGCAGCTTTTTATTAGTTAAGCCTATTCTTCTCTATCCTTGCAGAGATCTTTTTCAGTTGGTTTTATTTCTTGGTGTCAAGTCAATGCAAATGGCTGTTTTTGAATTAGAGAGATCTGCTTCTCTCCACCCAAAGAAGTGATTTAAATCATAAAGCACCTACCAGGAAAGAAGCAGGTAGTGAGGCACAGCAGCTGCTGTTTTTCTGGAGCAGCTGGACAGCAACAAGCTGACATCATCACAGCAATGCTTGGTTTTTCAAAATCAGGACCTGTGTATGCTTTTTATCATGTTTACACAGGTTCTAAGAATTGTGATTTGTTTTGCCTGGGCTTTAAGAACAAAACATTATTCTGTGTGACAAAGTATTTTGCAAGTTTTATAAAGTACAGTAAGCTAAGTAAAGTACATTCCTCAGTGCAATGAGGGAAGGAGACGAGGACAAAGGTACTACTACGGTTCTGAAAGTCACACCCCCAGGCTATCCCATATCACATCTCACAACAGATGAAGTTTATATGGATTTAAGCAGTCACTACAGAAATTATCTAAGTGAAAGTTTCACCTTATTGATTTTTAGTTCAACAACTCATTTATTGTAAGCCTAAACTGAGGATTAGGGCCACTACTTTTACTTCACTAAATGTCCCATTTCTCAGTTTCCTTACAGGCAAGCCCATAGGCTGTTCTTTCTAGATTTTTTTGTTTCACTTTTATGTCTCTGGCATATCTGCATTATAATATTAAAGCCAAACATCACAGTACTGCCTTCCCGCTACTCTGCACCTAAGAAAACTGTCAGTAAGAGGTCCTGCCCTACTCCATCTCTCTCTTGAGGACTCAAGCACTGATGAGTCAACACAACCCTGGATTCTCACAACCCTGTATTCTGTTGCTCCATCCCTGAAGATCCCTAGAGCCAGGTGAGCTATGGCTATGCAGGGGCAGGGTGACACTCAGCTCCCTCTGTACAGTGGCACTCACTGAATATATGCATATTCTCCCTACAACAAATCTGAATGCTTGCTGGAAGTTTCCCAAACACCTAAGAAAGCCTTGGACTAACCTCGTCCATAGGGCCTGTGCAGACAAGGGATTTTCACTCTCTAAGCCTGTTTAGTACCTCGAGGGCAAAGGCACAGCTTGGCACAGGTACCTCAGCAATCACTGCATCACAGGAGATCAGAAGAGCAAAATCTATGATGACTGGGCTGGGAAGGAGTATTTGAGGCCTGTATTCTGCAAATTTCTTTGCCAGACATGGACTGTGATTTGTAGAGCACCTCTCCCTCAAGGTCACTTCCCTGCAGCGGTATCAAATCCACTAAAAGCTAAAAAAGTAATAATTCAGACACTAAATTGCCAGTGCAAACTCCTCTGCCTTTGTTTAGGCTGTAATGTTATGTGCTAGAGGGCATGGGAGGCATCTCAGAATCACTGGAATTCTGAAGAACTGACAAATACCTACAAAACAGTTGACTATGTCGTCTAATACAGAACAATAAGTACAAGAAGAATTTTCAAGTGCAGCCTAAGGATCTGATTTATTACACATGTAGGACCATTGATTACAGCTGAATATCAGCACTGACATCCTGCTGTGCGAGTGACGTGCCCAGATGTGTGAAATAAAATGGAACTGCAGGAAAAGTGATCCTTGAGTTACAGTACGAATAACCACCTATGAGAACATTGTCCATGCAAGATATTTATGGAGAGGGGCAAACAGGTGCACATTTGACACTCATTAAGCATTAGTGCCTGCAATTAGTCAGAATCCTTGATGATTAATCCCAGAAATTTCTGGGATTCAGTCATTTGGCCAGGTGTTTCTTCCACAGCCTGCCCTATGTCTGTATCGTAAATATTTGACTATCTTAGTCATTCAACAATGGAAATTTATTTAGCCAACAGCTTGTTAGTAAAAAGGAAAACAAACATACAGCTTCCTCTGGATGTTTTGGTTCTTTGCCACACAAAAATTACAGGCAACATTAAATGAAACAATACAGTTTCAGATTTTTTTTTTTTGTAGGGGAGCCATGAAATTTATACTGTCATAAAACCAACTCTGAAATCACAAACATTCTCCTGAGTTCTAGCTAAAGTCGTGTATATAATTTTCTGTCTGATGCCTTTAGTGATATAGAAATGTGCTCTGGCAAGTATGTCAGGCTACCAAACAGATCTTCAAAAATTAACCACCTCCCCTCTCAGTGTACCATATATATTTTTTATAACTATATCAATAATCATTTTGACCAAACAAAAGGATTCAGAAAGTGGAAGCAGAGATTATACTAAATGGAAAAAAGTCTCTAACTGCTTCAAAAAATCTGTGAGACACTCATTTCCAATGTTGAAAGAAAAAACAAACCAGATCCTATTCTTCTTGGAATGAAAATGCCTTGACTTCAATGGAAACAAAGTCAAGTTTCATGTATAAATTTTTCTTCCACTGCTGTTTCACTAATGGGAACTTGGCTGAGCTCTTCATAAGCTTATAGTTCAGTTGTTCCTGGCTGCAAAGAACCTAAAAAGTTCCTGCACTTTTGCACCAAAATGGGTTCTGAGCCAAATCCCTGGCCTGAATATAATCAGCCTCTGAGGATTAAGTCTTTATCTAAGCAGAAAGGAAAGATACCACCTACAGGGACAAATTTCTATCCCCCCAACTGATTTTAAAAGCTAGTCCAAAACAATCACTCATATGATCAAATGTCTCTTGTAGTCAAGATGTTCTTACATCATTTTAGACAGATCTGTGGACCTCCAAAATTTTAGCTGGGTTGTAGTCCAAGAAAGATTGTTATTCTAATTTCAGCCTAAGCTAGGAGAAATCCTGGATGAACTCCTGCTACACATCTGCCACGTCTCAGGCATGAGGGCTCAGACATTTTTCATTTGAGGATCCATGTGTAAGTCACCACTGCCAAAAAGCACAAGTTGCTATATGACCCCCATATAGCACCCCTTCTGTGTGGCCTTCACAGTTTTCTAGAGTAGTTTCTCTTCAAAATACTAGCATGCACCTCAGATACCTCAAATCCAGTTAAGCTATTGCCTTTTTCTTCTTTTTATAAAGTGATTAACCAGTCACAACACTCACACTGAAATCAGGACCACCACAGGTAGAAAACCCACCATCCTTCTCTCTTCTAAGCTAAAGAGATTTATGAGAGTGGTGAGGCACTGGACAGGTTGCCCAGAGAAGTTGTGGATGCCCCATCCCTGGAAGTGTTCAAGACCTGGCTGGAAGGGGCTCTGAGCAACTTGGTCTGGTGAAAGATGTCCCTGCCCATGGCAGGGGGACTGGAATGAGATGATCTTTAAGGTCCCTTCCAATCCAAGACATTCTATCAGTCTGTGATTCTACATAAAAGTTACCTTTCCTAAATCTTTTCAGTGCTGAGGCTCAAAATCTAACACCAAAAAAGCCTGTCCCAATTAATGAGTTCTCATGGAAAGTGTGTAAGTTCCTCACTCACAGGGCACTGGTTCACCAGAACAGAAAACTGGAGACAACCTACTCAGCTTCTCAACCTAAATCTTGAGTTCGCTTCTCTTGTCTAAGTAGGACAAAGGAAGTAATTAGACTGAAGGTAACTGGACTGACAAAGGATTTGGACCACACCTTGTACAAAATACCTTATGTTTTAATTTTTTGTGGATCCCCTTCATAATGCATTTCAAGTAAGGAAATGCATGAAGCAGGACAAAAATTCCCCAGAGGTTGTTGCTTCTGTGCCCAGTACTACCACATGGAAGTTTGATGTCAATAAATGAAGTTTTGTTAAAGTCAGGAAATGGAAGGCTGACAGAAGTTCTGAGATAGAAAGGGTATATTTTATGAAATATTTACAAAAGATACATTCAATGTAATTTCTCATCTCACTGTACTCCATTTTGTTACACTACACCCTCTAAAACCATTCACTGCAAAATATTATATGTTCTCATTGTTTTACTTTTTGAAGGTTCTTACAGTGCTGTTTAGGAACCTGGTGTTTAGTAGGTGCAGCATTTCCTAGAGGGCAAAACCTCAAGGCACTATGCACAGCAAAGACTTTCCCAACCTCTGCTAAGCTGCATTTGATAGATGACCTTGATGTCATGTCACTTTGGCCACTGCCAGCAGACATGTTTTCCATATCTACATAAGTATTTGGTGCAGTTTTCAACTTGAATACCCTGTATTAAACTAGACTAGTCTAGTTATTCCTTCTTGTAACAAACAGTTTTCAAGAAAGAGCTTTTGCTGTAGGATGAAAATACCAGATGGATCATCTTCCATTTAAACCGTAACGTTGCAGCTAAAGAAAGCATAAGGTTGTCATTCAAATGTTGTGCCTAATCCTTCCCCCTCTTCTGTGCTCTGGGAGGAACCTGACTGAATGAATAACTACCGAGCACAAGGCAGTAAAATACGATTGAATTTATCCTACCTTTGTGTTTCTCTGCAATTCTATTATTGATTAATGGAAGATAGTTCTCTACACATTTATTTTCCTAGATTTGCTAAACAATAGAAATCAGCTTTCCAATGTCCAGTAAGCAATGAACAAAGAAAATGTATATTTCTCATTTCTCTGCCTTATTTTTGTCCCATCAACCTATTATTAGTAAGATGGACTCAAAAGGCCAGTTTTCTCTGTTGGGACAAAGCACAAAGCAAACATTTCTCCACCATCCAGGCCTTTTTGCTGTAGTCCATTTATAAAGCAAGTCTGCTTTGCAGGGTTACAGCTTACTGCATCCATAAAGGAGTATGGGAGAAAGAAAAGCATCATTTTGCAGGCATTATTACAGAGACAAAATGACAAAAAACAACCAGCTACTGGTACACATGTAGGAAATTGCTTCACATTAGCTTACACTGTTGTAGAATCACATTCTGAAGTAATGGAAAATACAGGTATATTTTAGTAAAACCAACATTTTTTTCTCCTAAGCAGATTTCAAGTATTAATATATTTACTTCTTCTTTTTGACGTCTATTCTCGTACTCCATTAAGATGTAACTTTGTTACAGCTCATCTCGTAAAATTGGTTAGAACTTTTATCATCATCATCATCATTTCAGTGGTTTTGCTCAGAACAGTATTCATCTTTCTAACTAAAAAGTAGTTAAAATATACAAGCAGAAACAACTGGTATGAGGATTCATGGATCTGATGACGGATGAAACAACTAAAAAATTATTCCCTGTAGAATGTGTCATCCGTGTCAATACAGATTGAAAAAATTAATTTCTCATAAAATATTAATAAAATATTGGAAGAATGTAAAATTAAAATTTCTGCAACAGTTTTTATTAAATGTTCTGCCATTTCCATACATCCTCCTATCCAAATTAATCCCCATGTGACGTGTACTGCTTTTTTACTTTAAAAAACATCTGAAACAAAATGTTTTCCATATTCTAGATGAAAGTAACATTACTCCACCTTTCCTAAATTATTCAACCTTCAATAAAAGATAAAGTAGAACTTGGTCTTTTAATACCAGCTTAGATCAAGCTTTTCAGAGTGGAGGACAGAAAAACAAGGAGTGGATCCAAAGAAAACCATTATTAACAGTAATATAATTCTAATTTCAAAGATCACTACTTACAACAGACACATATTATGAACCACATAAAATATACCAATTATCATTCTAATCTGTAAATTCCCTTAATTTTTTTCTCCAGATTTCCTAATTTCCCTGTTTTAACATGGTCTTAAAATCATTAGTACCATCTGTGACACAACCAAACAGGAAATATCAAAGTCAGTACTGTAAAAATCTTCTCCATCATCAAGTAAGCTCCTTTGAAATTAATGCTGTATGAAAAATGTTGGTCCCAGCAGAATCACAGAGATTTTAAGTATGCATAGTTATTGGCTTTCCCTCTACTACTATCTATCCATTACATCATTAACTGTCACAGGTTTCCACATAAAGCAAGGAATGATGAAAAAAAATAAAGACAAATAAGGGAATAAATCAAGAGAAAAGAGAAACTATAAGATGGAAAAGGTGAAAAGGCCAGAACTGGCTTGTTTATATTCAACATATGAGGCTTCAGCCAGAAAGCTCATTACCAGTAGCTGTGTTTTTGAAGTCAATGGCTCCTGCACCTAAGCACACCCAGATCTTCTCAGGATCACATATTATATATCCCACAGTGCGTTTTCACAGACCTGGATGTGGGTATAATTTCAGCATTTTTTTAGTGAAAAGCAGCATGAAATGAAAATCTCAGGGAATTCAGGTACTCTTCCTTTTTATACTTTGCCTTCTGAGACTTTTGGATGAATAATTCATTAATAGTTCACTGGGAGAGAAAACTAAAAAAGGGAAGAGGTACAAGAGCTTTCTGCTATCGTGTACAAAGTGTAAAAGAGTGAGTTTTCAGAGCAAAACCAGCTCATCTTTCAAAGTACCTGCATATCCATAACACAGCACAGAGGGAAAAGACAAGGAACAGTACAATTGGTGCCTTGCATTTCTGTGGGGACTCTGTAACAAGCACAGTTAATCTTAAAACCTGGAATGATATTGTGGAAATGTAATGAAAATCTTGATTGTATCCAGAAATTCCATGTATTTGGCTTGATTAACTACTAATAAACACAACTGGAAAAGTTGACTGCAATGTAAGGTCTGATTAGGGCTGGAAAACTCATGAAATCACTTTAAAAGTTGGTGCTTTTGCTTTCTCCCTCTTGACTTTGATATATGCCTGTCTTTTCCACCTGCAAATGTCACTACAAAGCAGACTGGAAAAACATGGCTCTACAAGTCTTTCCTAAAATAAAACCTCACCTGTTTAGTATCCTGCCTCAGAAGTTTTACATCCCCACACCTCGTTAAAGCTCTGGGTAGCGACAAAGCACTCAACAACTGTGGGATATTCCCAGTGTGGGATGATCCAGAAGCCTCTTAAAACAGTGAGGGTGCTGGGCTCATTCAAAAATAGTGACAAGGCTGAGGGGAAGTAATTCATCTTCATTGTGGAAAGAAGTCCTCAGATAAAAGATGATCTGAATGTCAAGCAGCCTAGGGGATGAGAGCACACCGTGGAGGAAGGAAAAAAATTCTTATTCTGCATGAACCTCAACGTTCCTTACAAACTGTTTCTGGACCTCAGAGCTTTTTCTGGGAATAAAAAGAAAAAACTCAACACCTTAGTAAAAAAAGTGGAAGCTTAAAATGACTACACTTTCAAGTCTCACAGGGGAAAGTGACAAAGAAAAAACCTACAGCACTTTTTGAAAAACTGACAGGTTGGAAAAACAGGATGGAAGGGGGAATTCAACTGATGGAAATTTGAATGCTGAGAGTCGGAGGCCTGATATGAAATATGTGAGGCTGGACTATATCAGAGCAGGTAGAAAGAGTACTTTGAAATACAATAAAATTCATAGCAGGGGACTGAAATACTCATGATGGGTAAGAAAGGGAGAGAAAGATCAAGAATATGGTTTTCAACTTCTCTCCTGTTACTTTTTGACATACATGCAGTCATTCTCCATGTATAAGTAATGGTATATAAACAGATTCATTAAGAATAAGAATCTTACTAATATTTAATTAAAATCACATCTCTTATATTTTTTCCTTTATTTAATGAAATTTAAGTATGCAAGAATCAGAGCTCTTAACATATTATAAGGAGGATTAATTAGAATCACTACTTCTTCCATTTTGGGACATTATTCAACACTCAGAGGACAACTGCAACAGTTTTGCCCTCTGCAACACTGATTCCAAATTCTCAAAAGTCCCATTACAGCAGCTTCCCTTAGCAGCGCTGAGGGTGAAAAAAGGCTTCTGTAAAGCACTGAAATAGAAAGTTCAAAACAATAAGAAAGTAGCTTATTTAAAAAAAATCAACATATTAACTAAAAAAAAAAAGAAAAAAAAGAAAGAAAAAAGAAAAAAAACCCTAGAAGATCCTCTGTGCAAATATTAATGTTTCTGCCAGTGGAAATTGGAGAACTCAACAATTAGTTAACCCACCTTCATACCTGCCTATCATATGTATTCACAGTTTGCTTTGGTTTTTTTTTTTTGTTTCCTATGTTTAATTACAACATGAACCGGGCATGTCTTTATTCTGGCAGGTGTATCTCTTCCTCCTCCTTCCAGCTCAGATTAATGCTGGTAAAGATTCACGTGAAAAAACTCTCAGATGATGAGTTAGGAAGACGTATCACAGGTCTCCTCACCTGACAGCAACAATCAGTAACAAGCAGACAGATACACTAATGTTTTAGTAGCCCGAGACTTCATCTCCAGACATCTCCTCTTATGGGCTGTAAATGAGTGTTAACAACTTCACCTTGTCAAGGACAGCAGCAAAATCTGTAAGTGAGATTTATCCATGACTGTAATATCAGGAGAAAAGAACCTGAACTTCACAAATGACATGTCAGAGGCAGTGGCTGTAGCAATGAGCTCTTCTGCAAGAGCTTCTCAAAGCAGGGAAGTGAGGGTAATCACCAGAAAGAATATGCATGAACATAGTATTTGTCTTCAGTGGGAAAAACAGGGAACATTGGACAAGAGAAGGAAATTAAATCAGTCAAGCATCCATGGCCATCTAAAGATATTAAAGCTTTCCCTCAGTATATACTTTGAACAAACCAAATGCTCAAGTACCAGGCAAAGAGGGTAATAAATGGTGCAGTAAAGGCGTAAGTATCAAAATTAACAAAGGTAACAAATTTAGAGGATCATTTAGAAAGGATAAAACATGGTATGGTCAGCTTCATACTGGTCCTCTGCAAATTTAAGAAAAAGGGTATATGGTATATAGGTTATATTGATAAACAAAAGAATAATATAATAACAAATTTAAAGAAATAGTTTTGTTTTTAAAAAGTTGTTACATTAAGCAAATCTAGTTTTTATATCACATATGGCACTGACGCACAAAAATTAGACACCATCTAATACACCTTTCTGTCAAGAAATAATAGCACTCAACAATATCAAAACTATCTTTGCAAAGAGGATTTAAAACTCAATTGTAGTGCCTTTATATCCCCAGGCAGTATTCCCAACACTATTTTTTTCTCCTGAGATCACAATAACTTTTGTGATATATTTATTTATGGATCATGATTGGATGCAGATTTATGTGTTAAGAAATCAATTTGATTAATTGCAAAAGTTTGAATCCACCTTTCTTCTTCATGGCAAAGTCTTAATTATCCTTCAGCCATGGTTCCTTGCTAATACCAGCCTTTGTTACACCTGTTTCAAATATATAATTTTGTGCCATATACTTTGCCATTTAGAGCTAGGAAAACAAAGACAATGACCCTGAGGCCTTGTAACAAGCATATGTTGCACTGTCTCCAGCCAAAATGACTGATATTTTTGATAAGAGTTACCAAAGACACTGGCTGCAAAGAGTTGGACCTAAATGCAGAATTGGCCACTCTGAGTACTCCCACTCCCCATTGGACACTTCTCCAGGCACTGAGACACTGGCTCCTGGGCATCTGCCACAGTGCCCAAACACCTGCGGCCACTCATAAACCAAAATGAGCCTGTTTTCTTTTTCACTTCGAGATGCTGGAGTAGGAATTGCCAGTTCCCACTGCAACAGCCTTATTTGGTGAAAGAAATCACCACCTTTTCATTGTGTAAAAAGCTGCGAAACTTTAAGATGTTATTTTGTAGTCAATGGCGTAACTAAAGACTGTGAAAGAGATAAAGGAGGATGCTGAGGGATGCAGCAGTGCTGAAAGAGAAATTCCTTTTTACCACCAGAAGAAACACAACTTACATGATATATTCAACTGCTCTCTTTCTTCACAAAGTTAAAAACAATAATTCAAATGTACTGACCACATGTTGCTTGCTAAAATCTAAGCTAATTTAGCTCTTGACAACTCAGTAAGAATAATACTGAGAAATTGTCCTGGGACAGTAATTCACTGGGTAACTTGGAGCCAGCTCTAGGCTTAGACAGATCAGACAGATGCCCAAGACAAGGCATTAGGTCAGGGAAGGACAGAGCCCAGCCAGCTGCCGGTGCCGCGGCAGGGCTCGGAGCACATGGCTCTGCAGCCTCTGTAGAGGTGCAGCCAGGCACTGCACAAGCACAGTCCTGCAAACCATTGTTTCCGAGGTCCCCGCCTCTTGCTTTTCCCCTGCTCTCTCCTCACCTCTTCCTCTGGGGGGATCCTGTGCCCAGATTGGGCTGCCACGGAGCGCAGGTTTGCCCAGCAGTGCTGACTTGGCTCGGCTCCATCCTGAGCTGAGCTCGCTGCCAGCTCCTGGCCACCAGGCTGACTCGCTCCCAAGTTACTCTGTCTACAGCCAGACTTTTAAATGCATGAACTTTTTGTTTAAATTCATAAAACTGGCTCTGACTTTTCAGTGGCTTATCCAGATTCTGCTTCCCGCTGCAGCATACATATGCTGCATTTCTTCACATTTGAATTTTAAGTTTGACCTAGTGAGTGGTATCATTGCTAATGACTTTCCAGTCACGGCTTTGCTGCATATATTCTCTTTACCTCTATTTTTCGGCTTTATACTTCCTTGAAGATATCTCCTCATGCCAAGATCAATCTACTTCAAAACAATTCTGAACCATCGATTTGGTTCATATTAGTTACGTACAGTACTGACAAATAAGTGAGTTTGCAGACTGCAAACCCTTTGGAGAGGAATTCTGACAACAAACCTAACCCACAGAACAGCAACATATTATATAAATCAAAAGATCTACAGAAAGACAAATCCAGCCTGAACTACTTTTCTGTTACAGCAGGAGGAAGTCGCTAATGTGATTTTCTGTCAAGAAGCACATGTCAATGCATAAAAACCAGGCTCCTATATTTTAAGTTTCTTTAATCTGCCTGCTCCCCAGCACCTACACTCTTTATTTGCCTCACTCACATCCCCCTTATCATGTGCTCTGGCAGTTCTTCCTCTGCTGCCCTGGCTGTTTCTGGCATTTTTTTCCAGTATCCTCCCCAGACATTTTCTCCTGCCACCAAATTCAATGGCTTGAAGAGAGGTGCCCTGTGCTGCTTTATGCTCCTTAAGGTATGTGAGGAACCTGCACTGGCTGGCAGGTATGACACAGGACCTCTGGGAGCCCAGTGGGCAGTAGCGTATGCTACAATGCCTACAAGGGTACTACAAATCTCTGTTTAAGTGACTGGATCCTGCTCCCAACACCAGGTTTTTTTTTCTCTCAACAGCAAACACAGAAGTGACCCTGGTGGCATGGTTCCCATCTGAGGCTGTGGGCATAAACCCCGTGTTTCTGGCAATATAATGTCCTTTAAATGGTTTGTCACCTGTTATTTCAAGGTCTGTGCCTTTTCAAAACCAAGGAACCATGCCTCCATACAGGTTTAAATGCCAACTTTGATGTGTAAATAGCAAAGCCAAGCTGGGCAGAGCAGAAAAGCAGGTCCTTTTGGTTCGGTGGGCAGATGCTGTCCCATCTCATTGGCATCTCTTTTCCAGGTACAAATTGCACAATCATGCGTGACTCTGGGATATACACCTGAAACTTCTGGTCTGTATCTTTATTCTCCTTCATGCTTTGGTCTAAAGCATATGAATAGCAAAACAGTTCTAATTATTTTAAGCCTACCTATTAAAATGCAGCACTTCCATATTTGAAGCCTCCTCGTTTTCACTCGAGAACATAAATTAGCACACAAATATATGGGGATTGAAGAGACAGAACGTTAGGAAACAGGAGTAGGTTGGAGTCTTGCTATTAGTTACTAATTACTATTCTCTTAAGGACTACAGAAAAAATACTCATCAAAACGTGCCTGTCGGCGTTAAGCCCCGGCACGTGGTGGAGACACACTCCTCATGGAACAGGGGTTTGAGAGACAGGCTGCTGCAACAGCAATGTCTTTAGCAAAGAAATACTGCTTTGTGGGATTCTTGTCAGGGGACAAGAAATGGAAAGATGGAAACGAGACAAAGGAGAAAAGAGAAATCCTGAGGATCTCTCATCTTCCTGCCCTTCTGAAAGAAAACAATGGAGCTCTGGAGCCTGTGCCCACATCAGGAGGACACAAAGTCACCAGGAAAGCTCAAAGACATGAAGAGAATTCAGATAGCAGAAAACTAAAAGAGAGTAAGAAAAAAAAAATCTGATAATCTTGAAATGAAACAAAACAGTAAAATCAATTTTCACCCAGAGTCATCTCGCTGGTCCCAGATAATGCAATATTCAGCTTAGACTCAGTTATTTTTCAAAACATCAGTACTTTGGTGTAAAACAACAGGAGACTAACTGATTCTTTCAGTCACACACCTATTGACTCCATCACTTTTCCTGACCTTCTGGACTTCATCAGCACATCAATCTGCCCAGTTTCTGCTTAAGCACGAGATGAAGAGTATGATTAATTAGCAAAGGAGGCTCAATGAGAGCTCAGTTACAAAAGCAATCAGGGAAATACATCTAAATACACGTGACTGCTGTGGGAAAGGAGAGCCCAATTGCTGTGTGCACAACATGACTCTAATTTTCCGTTTGTACCCACTCCCACTACCATCTTCCCCTAAATGGGAAGTGGCAAATAGCATGGCCCAGAAACCAGCAAGACACAATGAGCATTACCTAGAAGAGTTGTGTTTCATTTCCAAAAGGCTCCATAGAGCTGTCTGTGTGAAGAATATTTTATATGGAACAGGAGACCAAATTTTCGGACTGAGACCCACCTCATTAGTGGAGCTATATATCAAACCACAGAAAAAGTGGTTTCACAGACAAGCACATCAATTATATAATTACCCTGCTGGCAGCACTTCTGCTTCCACAGTATTTATATTCAGTTTATTTAAAAACTTCCTGTACGCATATGCATATTTCTCCATGCATTTCTTATGCATAATTGTTGTTTGCTTTATGTTTGTTAGCTTTTGAACTCACTTGCCCATGACCTTTCTGTTATTTAAAAAAAACCCCAACAACAAATCCCACAAAAAACCACTTGCAGAGTGTTTAAAGGAGAAACATCTATTCAAAGAAGGGAGAAAACTACCGTGATGCATGCAAAACAGGTGGTGACAAGCACATGAAATCATTAGGTATTCATATTCTGTCCTCTAACTCCATTTGTATCTTGCTTTTGAAGAAGGGCAGCAACACAGAAAGGTGATAATTCTAAAGATCACTCCCAACGGGCATAAAAATGAAAGAAACCCAGCTTTTGCAGCCAGATTTTTCTTATCAAATCCTTTTCTCCCACTACCTTTGACACATCGCTACCGAGCGCGCACATCTCTTTCTAAGACTCCAGGCAGAGGACACGACGTCTCTCCCTGATGTTCAGATTTAGCTGGGAATGGTGACGAACTGGCATCTCTCTTCTCTGCCCCTTCATTCCCACTACACTGCCTCTGAGCAGATCATTCTTTCAGTGGATGTCTTTCAGGCAGTCTTTCCCTGCAATGCTTTTTTCTGGCAGAGGCAGCAATCGGTTCATCCAAACGCCAGGAAAACGAACCAGCAGTTAGGCAAAAACGTGATTGCAGCTGGCAGAGAGCAGCAAACAAAGCAGGCTCATGGCATGCTGTTTGGAAGACAGTTCTCACAGCTTATGCTACTGTCATATTTAGATTAATGATGCATTTTATTTTCTAAACAAGCTAAAATCCCTCCCTCCTTTCCCTCTCACTCATACACACACAGATGCTTCCATCGCACAACTCTCTGTCTCATGTACAATTCAGCTCCAGCTCATTACAAGTTGATCAAGTTATCTTTGACAATGAATTAGGAATTTGATCTGAAATAAGCTTTCAGAGAAAGGAAGAATACTGTGCCTCTATACCTGACTAATCAATCTTTGCTCGTTAAACAGTACTAAATAATCTCTGTTTAATTCCATCCACTCAGATTAAATCCTTGCCTAACGCAAATGCCTTTTCGAGGGAAATACAACATCTTTTTTGACCAAATAAACCTTCATCAGAATTTAAAAGCCAGACTTGGTTAAAAATGTGACTTTTTTTTTTTTTAACTTGAACGTTATAAATAAAAGTATATCTCTGATTTTCCACCCAGTCATCACCACTGGCAACTGTACACTCACTGCTGGCAAATGGGGAGTACAACTCCAAATGGGGAATTACCAGCTATTTTTGCTGCTCTGTGATCTTCTGATCAGAGGTTGCTGCTGTACTGCCTAACCTTTTCAGAGAAATTATCAAAGTGCAACATTAATCCATTGAGCACATTGAGGATCCATCACCATCATCAGACAAATTACCCACCAGTAAAAACCTGAGAGAATATCTTCTGTGTTTTCAGAGGAGTCTATACCTATATTCCAGTTTAATCCTGTTCAAAGGGTGTTATAAAAACATATTCTTAATACACCGAAGACATTTACTCCTGACCATCAACATATTTACATCTCTTGTCCAAGTCCTCATCTCATCTGTGTCCTGTCCTATTGATAATCTTTTCCAGAGTCATCCTTAACATTACAAATTATGGGATATCTCACACGGAAGCTCACTCCTAATTTTATCCCTCTGGGGGCTTGCAATCACTTAGGCACTTTGCATGTTACTCAAATCCTCAGTATGTAACAGAAAGTACTCTGAAAATGGGACAAAGTTATTCCACTGGAAACTCTCCAAAACCAGATCAGTAAGTATTGGGAAGCTCTTGGTATTTGCTCCACCGGGAAGGGAATGCAGGTCAATTCATTACGATTGCCACGATCTTACAAGTGTTCTTGGTACCTAGACCTCCATACAAACAAACCTTGCTGCATCTTAACAGCCCTCACAGAAAGAATAAGCACTGCACATTCCACTGCTAAAGGCTATTTGGTCAATATTACAGAAAAGGGACAATCCAAGGACACAAAGAATGCATAACTTGATGATTTACAGAAACTTTTCTAATAATGACGTGCACCTGGCCAAGTTAATTTTCCAGCTTTCCATTCTGGTCTGCTGTTAACTGCACTTCCTTTTTTTTTTTAGAGTAAAACAAAACATCTTTTGTCTGCTGTCATCCAGTCTCATTTGTATTTTTCTTTTTTTATGATGCCTCTCCAATGACAGAGAAGAAAGTCCATTTTGCTTATTTACAGGCATTTGTATTCACCTCTGAGCAGGTTCCAATGAAAATTATTCCACTGCTGTAATAACCTGGTGAATAGGCCTGAACCACTGGGCACATCACTACAGGCAAGAGTGCTAAGGAACATGTGTTCAGGGATGGGAAAAGGAGCCATTCAATCTAAATGGAGCCAAAGAGCCCAGTAGAAAAACTTGAAGTTTAAAATGCTTTTGCTGCTCAAGGTTTGATATTAATAAACTTTGATATTAATAAGCGAGGCAGCCTGAGGATGTGCTATAGCATATTTCAGGGTCAAAATTATTCGGATTGTTGAAACACTCAAAACTACCCCCTTAATTACACAGTGGAGCATTTGCTCAGAGATAATCACCTTTACTTTGTTAATAGTTCTGAAATATGCCAAGAAATGGGCTTCTGAGGATCATGGCTATTTTCTAGTAGATTTGTATTGTGTATTTGTATTTGTGACGTGCATTTCAAAGGTCCTGAGTAGCCACTGTTTCTGCTAATGGAAGAGTTGCAAGTGCTTAGCATCCCTCAAAAAAGATTAAAGTTAAATCCCTGAAGGTCATAGCCATTAGCTATTTAGAACTTTTCATATCAAATTAAGAGCTTGCATAATAATGTAAATCTTCACACTAAAACTGACACAATCTGAAACAGTGATATGTAAAAGAACAAACTTACAATGTCATTAAAGCAAGCAAATGAAGATTCACACCTATGCAAAAAGATGTGTGCTTGAAATGCAAAGTTTGTTGCATTTATTTTTTTCTTTTCAGCCAGCATTGAACAAAAACCACATTGAGAAAACTACCAAGCTTTTAACCTGAGCTTGGCCATGGCAAAACCAAACTAATTCAAATACCTCATTACTGGATTCCTGTTACATAGGACAGAGCTAAAGTTCAGCAAAAGAAAGTGTTCTTGATGATTCAGTTCAGCACTGAACAAAAATAACACTTATTATTAGCATAAACAGGTTCAGCCCCCAAAATGTGCCATTTTGACACCTGTGGTGACAGTATGTGCTGCACGCATCTTACTGCATACTCCCTTCTGGGGGATCACTGAGGAGCACTGCAGCATCCATTTGGAACAGCGTGCCCTGTTCAAATATCCCCATCCCACTCTCTCCTACAGATTTAAGCTCCTGCTTCCATCGGAGCTGGTGAGGAACAGCATGTACAAAAACCTACTGTGTAAGCAAAAAACACACATTTATGTCATAAAGTATAGGATACAGGTTTTGGAAGGGTTCTTTTACCTCCTGAAGCTGTCTGTGCTGACATAACTCACTGTATTTTAGCTGGTCCTAAAAGACATCATCTGTTACTTTCTGTGACACATTCTGCATTTGACTGGCTCTTATTTTATTATTCATTGTTCAAATTCTCAGAGTGTATTGATTTCTTAACTTGAGAGTCCAGTTGGGGGTGGAAGAAGGCCAGTAAATCTCCAGCACTTTCTGCCCTCAACTCCACTTGCATTTTTCTCAGTAATTTTAGACTGGATGCCAGTGAGACAGCACAGGCAAGCCAGGCACTGATTACTATGGGACAAGTTAAATACTCAGTTTGTGAAAAACATATCCTGCTCTCAAACATATTTCTCTATCAATAAAATATTATTTGTCACTTAGTAAAGAAACAAAACCAAAAAGCTGTTTCTCTGCCCCAAGCCCCATTTTAAAAGCCTGAAAGGACAATTTCTCAGAGACAGAAGTCACCATGCATTCCAAATTCTGACTGCACTAATCTGAAGCACTTCATTTTGTATCTCACTCCATCAGTGAGCATTTTCTCTACATTCTAGCAATCAACTAAAGTGAGGAGATAGACAGGATCTTTTTATGGCAAGGAAGTGAGTGCACTGGCATTCAGACAGCAAAGCTTAATCTGGAATTAAAGTCTGCGAGCATGCCTTAAATGCCACTTCCACTGCTCATTCACATTATTTTCTCTAAAGGTTTTTCCTCTGAAGCAAATATAATACGATTTTGAATCATCTACCAGCATGTCAGAGCTGGAGTTAAGTGTACTTGTTTTGGATCAGGGTTTTTTTTGCTGCTGTTAGGATGTGTTCCGATCATTCCAGAGCTAACTAGTGAAACCATCCTAAAATAGCACTGTCAAGAGCTTACAAGGGCAGACGGTCATCTCTGCAATAAAAAGGACTTGTTGAAGAGCATTTCTGATTGAAGCAGAATTCTCAATTTATGCTAGACAACGCACTCAGTTTGATTTGCAGCCACAGGTGCTCAGCACCTGAAAAAATTGTTCCAGTTAAACATATGGGGGAGGGAGATACTGCGTCTTTCATTACCAGATTAAATGGCATACAGGAAAAGATCAACAGTGCTGACAGACAGCTGAATTTCATTTTAGTTCCTGATCAAAATATATCCCACTGTTATTTTTATCACAGAGCCCAGATATGGATTATTTTTCCAGGTCTGGATTTGACGAAATGTCTGATAAATAATACTCTTACATACTTTAATCTATTACAACTATGTATTATTTTGTAGGCATTATATCTCGTGTATTTTTCAAAAAGACAGTAAATCAAAAGACAGAAATATATGTAATAAACTATGTTGATATTATAGCTTTATTTTTTTTTAAATAGAAAATGCTTTGCAAACCATTCAACTGCACAAACACAACAAGACTGGTAGGCTACACAAATGTATATGCCATAGTAGGTACATTAGTTTTCAAAACAAATTGCTTTCTTTTGCTATTACAACAAAAATATATCCTGATAGTAATACTAATACTAACATTTCTGCAGTGACAGACTTTTTTTTTTAAAGACAACTCTACTCTGCAAGCAATTTCAGAAAAGAGACACACATGAATCTTTAACTACCTCTTTTCAATAACTTGCATATCAAATGTTCCTCATCTGAAGTAAAGTTCTGTGATCTCACAGTTAGTAAGTAAGCAAAAGAATGAGTCAGGCTTTGTTTCAGCTGTTAAGTCTTGGTACACCTTTAGTACTCTCTCATCTTCACAAGGGCCTTCAAAGGACAACTGTTGGCCACCACAATAATAGACACAAGCTTAAGCACACAGGCAGCTGCAAGTGACCTTATGCTGACAGACAACCAATATCTGCTCTGTCAGCTTTTCTGATCCTTACACAAAAATACAATAACCATGAATTAATTTGACTGTATGCAGGGAAGATGTCTTTAGTAGAAGACACTGCAGCAAAGCCACTTTACACAATAGGGGTTCCCTCTGAACAGCAAAATGGAATACTTCCTCTGCCTATCTCTGACAGCAAACCCTGCACTCCAGGCATCTGAGCATTTCCAGGACCGAGCCATAGTTTGTAAAACTCAGGACTATGATTAAATGAAGATAGAAACTTAGTATATTAAAAAGCATAGATCTCAAGATGTGAACTTTATATCTTTAAATTGCATAGATTTGAATGTAACAAATTAGCCCGTCTTGCTAAAAAGCAGTGTTGTTTTTCACAAGCAGTACAGGAAATTGCATGTGGTTGTAAATATAAATTGATAATGGAATTTGATTATGGTTCCAAACTATTACAAATGGAAACACTTTCTTTGTAGAAACTGGATTCTTTAAAATATTTGAACTGTGATTTATTTATCTCAATACTAAAATGGATACATAAAATCTGGCAGCATCTTTTTTAACTTCAGTGCATGAACATTCTCCTGTGAGGACCTATTTACAAAACAGATTTTTTTCAGGGTCACATATACAATATAGAAAAGTTTACTGACTTTGCCACCAATTATGTAATTTTTTCAGCAAAGTAATTGCCTTCAGAAATATAAGAAAAATGTCAAATGAAATTTTACTCCTACAATTAGAGCTACCACAATTATTTCACGTGTACTCTGATCTCATGTATTTCACAAATGTTAAAACATGGAACAAGACTTTTTTTCTTTAGCTAATCACAAACCTCCATTTCTAAACAACCATAGAGCTCTAAATTCATCAGGTGGGACTTTCACCAGTAATCACGAGAAACTGAGTTCTGGACTAGGAGCAAGAGTGACAAATTGAAGTTTAAAAGACATATTTAAAAAGGTTACAAAACCCAAATACAGGGGGATTAATGGAAGTGCCTTGTCCACCCTATTATACTGACAGCACAGTGTTGTAACTAGCACTGTAATTTCAGCCAACACGCAAAGGACTTTTGTGTCATGTACTGAATTGATGTTAAACACATTCATCCAGAGTACAGTAACTGGAATTGTAAGAGGTTATAATTGGAGTTCTTGTTCATCTAAAATGAAAACCTATTTCACCCTATTAAATTCTGACAGTATGACATTTCCATGTACAGAGAGGCCTTCAGCTGTAGCGTTAGAACACATCTCAGAGCCCTCAAACCCTGAAGTATTGTGTGATTACCTTCTTTCCATATTTCACAAGGAAATTCAATCTCATTTCCCTCTCACCAACAAGTGTTCGATGTCATATTTACAAGCACTGCAGAAGACGAGGAGTTTGTGATTGGCCTACACTGTTATTTTGCATAGAGGAGATAGGAAACAACCTGAAGAGGCTGCTATTTAGGATTCTGCTTTAGTTTTATGGAAATGCAACTTGCAGCATTTTCTTCCTCACTTAGGGCAACACACACCTTCCAAAGGTTTCTGTGTTGGAGGACCTGTCTGCACCACAGCCCTCAGTGAAGACCTGAGTGTGAGCTAGACAGGGTTCTCCACCTGGCATGGGAAGAACTGACAGGGCAGAAGGAAAGATACTATAGACAGGATTGACGACGCAGATCGTTGCATTACTTGTGTCTTGCCTTGTTCATGACCTGAGAGACCTTTTCACAGTGTGAAGCAGCAGTGTGAAAATGCAGGAAAAGAGTAGGATGGCTAATGGATACCTGTGCTCCCTGGCAATCCGAGGATGATGCAGTGGCCTCCTCTTGCCACCTTCCAGAGCTGGGCAAGCCACAAAAAGTTTGCCTAGAAATATGTGAATATAGCAATGTTACGCTGCCTACTTGTCACGCTTTACTCCAGCTAGCACAAATAACAGTGACACTGAAGAGCCAGGGAGTGGGATTTAGTGTGTACACTAGTAAACAGAGTAGGAGAGGCCGGGAGCACACAGGCTTGCTGTCGATGCAGGCACTACTGATGCTGTTGAGCACTCACTGCTGTTGCCGCCAGTCCAGGATAACACTGCTTGGCCTCAGGGGTTATAAACACACCTCTGCTTTCTAGGGGAGCATAGCTTAAGCTGGCTTGTGGGATGAAGCTTGGCCCTGATTTGTCATTGTGTATTGATGATATTAGTGTTACACCTGCACACACAGAGCAGAACTTAATTTCACTTTTTAGAAGAGTGATAAAAACCCCACTCAAAATACTTGTAGCAAATTACATTCCAACTACTCTAGACCATCAGCTTTCTTTTTCTACTGAACCTTATCAAACATTACAATGAGATAATCCTATAAGAGGCCATAAACTTATGATAGTTTTGCTAGCTCACAAGCATTCGGCCGGGAAAATGAGAATACACAGAAATAAAAATCGCCCTATCAAATACAATCAAATCACCAAACCATTGTGAAACAGAAAAGACCTTAGGAAATGCCATAATCCAGTCACGGTCTGGTGATTATTCCTATCTTGACAAACATTTAAAACTTTTTTCCTTCATAAGGTTTTCTAATCACATCTCACACTCCTGTATTTCTCATCCGCCTATTTTTCCTGTTATCTGTTCCTTCTTTAGCAGCTCCTGCATTAGTCTTCTAGCTCTCCAAACATCTGTAGCTTTTTGTCATTTCTATTTCTATTTCCTCTTTCTCAGCACTCATCCTGTTTGGAGCTCTGAATAGCTCCAGAACATGCACGCCTGCCTTTCCACGAGATTGTTCTCCTGGCACTAACAGATGAAGCACAATGTTGGCAACAAGCCTCCGATGAGTCAATGAAACTGTGTCAAACGATGGCACAGCACATGTAATTCTGAGACAATGTGCTACACAATAAGGAAACCTGGAACCTTGTTATTAGCCTCCTTCAGAAGGCTTCTGTCAAAGGCCCTCATACAGCAGAGTACTTGACCAGTGACCAGCTAGACTTGGCTTGTGCTCAACCTCAGAAACAAGTTGTCTTTGACTTCAGGCGGGACCATTTCCATGCTGTGCACAGGGAGGGAGCCTTCCCAAGCCAAGATATGTGTATTGGACAGTCAACTGTACTCCTGATTAAGTTTAAACAAACAAAATAAACAACTGCCTTGAGCCATAAACTGTTCTCTGACAAGTAGCTACCAGGGCTGCTACCACTGTACATGATACCTTTGGTAGATATGGCAGCTAGAAAATTAATACTGAAAGCAGAAGCAGAATAAGATCACAAAATGCAATTGAATTATGCTCTCCTCTTGTATCTTAATATGGTAATTTTTTTCTTCTAGAGACAAAAACAAAGAATGCATTCTTCTTACATTAAGATAAAATAACTGCAGCCTAAGTATCCACCTCCTAACAAGATTTTGTGTTAATGATTTTTTTTTTACTAACACTGCTTTCCAGCTGGTGGTGAAGAGCCTGACAATAAGCCTATACTAATATTAGGCTCCAGCACCAGCTTTTTAACTCCTCATCCATCTTCATTGAACTAAGAGGCAAAATATTCCACTTCTAATCTGATCCCACTCTGTAACATTTGATGTAATAAAAGCAATACTTAATGAAGGTAGCTGCTATTCCCTGTTGTCCATTACATTCCTTTCGGTAAATTTTCCTAATACAAAAAGACCCCATCTCAAATGCAATGTGAGCACATATTTTAAATGTAAAGTATATATTGGACTCTGTGTGAGACCAAAACAGCCAAAAAAAAAACAAGCCATGTTTATGCAATACTGACACCAAGTACTCTGATCCTGTACAGATCTTCTGCTTTGCTTGATTACTATTCAAATGAGATGTGGAAGCATATTCAGTTCCATTTTTAGCATATTACATCTCCCATCTGCAAAATAGAATGAAAACCTTTTCATTTGCTGACAAAAATGCTTTTCCATTACCTTCACATTTTATCTCCTCTTTTCAACTGCTACAATTTTCACCTTCGCCAAGTCTGTTACAAAACAACAGAAAAAATCATAGTAATGAATTAATAGTACATCTATGACAGGGAGGCAGCACAGGATTAAAGGCTTGTAGTAATTTAAAATGCATTTCAAAATGTCCAGAATCTTAACCAAAGATAGGTTTATTCACCAAGTCTTATTCAAAGTAAGTCATAATCAGAGTTGGATAACGGCTTGAGAATACTTTCTGTTTGTTTGCAATGACTGAATATCAGTTCTGTTAACTTACAAGAAAACTCACAGAGATGTGAAAAACGATAAGGAGAAGGTGCTGTCCACTGTCTAGACAGTGTGACACAGATAGAAACTTAATCAGATAATTCATTGTCATTAGAGAGATGTGCAGTCGGGCACTCATGTACTAGACTGATCAGATACACCTTCATAAAATAAGCTCTACCTTGATTTTAAATACTGAACTATACTTGTTCAGGCTTATGCAGAAAAGAAGGCCAACAACTTCAGGTCAGGACTAGCCTGGACTTTGAGTTTTAAGCTTTTTATAACCTTGACATGATTTGCAATGTTTAGATTCTGCTATTAGGTATGAAGCACATCTGACGATCTGAGACACTTGTGACTATAGAAGGGTAGAGCAGAAAAGCATAATGGTTCCTTGAAGCTACAACAAGGAAGTATGTTGTTATGTATACAAAAGAAATGCTGAAGAAACCTTTTCCTGGTTTTTCATTGAAGTCATAAAGGACAGAAGGAAGATGAATAGAGAGAAAGATGCAGCTTTTAGCCTTATTTGAGAGGAGCTGCACTTACTTCTAGTTCCTTCACATTTGACAGGTATGGACAGGAGATGAACAGCCATGCAGCTATCATGTGAAGAATGAGCATGAACACTCTGTTGTATGTGCTACTGGGAATTATAACATCCTCACCACCACCAAGTAGCCACAGACAGATTTACCCAAGATGCATTAACAGATTTTCTGGCGTTGCTCTTCCCTGACCACAGCTGCCTTTCTTTGAGAATCTTCCCCTGCCCCTTAAAACATTTTGGATAGAAAAACAGACATGCTGCATTTAGTTCCACCACACGTCAGAATATTACAGCTGTTTCAATAAGATACAGTCCCTGAAACTGTGCAAGAAGACTACAGTGCACTCCTTCGGAAAAGCACTGTTTAAATATGATCAGGCAAGCACACGGCTAAGAGTGAGCAAATGCATGCCCTGTAACAGTGTGGCATGTGACATGACTTGAAATCACAGTCAGAAGGGAGAGGAAAGAGACAAAGTGAGGATGAACTGCTAATGGGACAGGAGGTCATCAAGGATATGATAGCTGTTCTACAGGAAGAGTCGGCTCTGCTGGAACACGGAATATCATCAAGCCAGCCAACCCACGGGGCATGCCAAGACCTGGGGAGTGGGAAGCTGCAGCTGGTGTGATAGAAGTGTCAGAAAACAACATGAACAGCCTAAGGATGTATGGCAGGAAAGGACTATGTCAGCACTCTGAGGTTGGAAAGTTGGGACACACACATTACACTGACAGTCCCACGCCCACATATAAGTTATTTACATGAATTCCAGTCCCTTGGGCCTCAAGCAAAGCTATCAGATGGTTTTCTGCAGCCCAAACCATTTCAAACAACATTTGAGTACATAGCAGATTTAGGTACAGGGCTTTCCTCTATACTGAAAGTTGAATCCAGGAATGGGAATCCATTCTCAACTGACCTCAGATTAGAAAGCTGCTAAGGGGCTTTTGAGCTTTGCCTGCACACTATTTGCTCTGTTTTGCAGACAGTGTAATAAACACAGCTGCACTTGATGTTCAACATAAGACTTAATCCATATGCAGTTCCACCCTGTGCTTTTTTTGGGAACAGAGTCATTTTACAAATTTTACTGGCCCTCCTCACCAACAGCTGCCTGTTCCTGTTGCAGCATTGCCACTCACCTAGACTTCAGCTGGGCCATCATGGAACTAAGGGACTGCAGGGTGAATCAGGTATGATAGAATCTAGAAAACAAACAAGGCTATTTCTTTTTTAAGTTTTAAAAATCTTTTTAAAGCCCAACTCATTATGGAAGAGCTATAAGGGAAGAAAACTGCAATATGGGAGTGGGAAACAAGTAGCTTGGAGAAACACAAGGAAGGAAGAGAGCATGGAAAAATGGGGAGAGACTGCTAAGATGTCTATGTATTTTTGAAGAAAATACACTGGAGTCATTAAGTTTTCTGTTTTCTCAGGCTTTCTGCAGAATGTTTCCTACCTGGGGTTTTCATGAACATGAGAAAGGAGAGACTGTGCCATGGACAGAAGGACAAGGAAGAAAGAGTAGACTAATACAAAACCTCCAATAGTGTTAAAACCCATACATACATACGAATTTATTGAAAAAAATCTAAAAGCTCATTAAAATTATCTTGCAGACTTTTTTTCCCCCAAAGAATCTTTTCCACTTAACTCTGTCCTCTCAGAACAGTGGCAAAAATTATTTTCTAAAAAATAAAGGGTTTATGTCAAATGTATACAAGTTACAATAAAGACAGAGCCCCTGCTGTGAGTGCTATGACTGAAGAGGCTCTATCCCATCTTCACTGCTTCTCTGTAATTTGTAGTCTCCTAAATTAGAACCAGTAAGTTACCATTAGCTTAAAAATGGCAATCAGCACTTCATGGTACCTGGCTGCTTACAGAGGGAAGTTACATGCAGTGCACAAGAGGCTGTATTAGAACCTGAGATGGTTTCATTCATTTTACAGAAATATATTAATCTCATCACCTTGAACTCAATGTGATGAGTAGTTCTGATCAGGATGCAGATTTGTAATGCTAATAATCCTACAGTTCCTTTGATGTGATCCCAATCTAGTAATTTAACCTGTTAAAAGTCATAGAAAATACTTTGCAATCATTAAGCCCACTTAAATCAGTACATTAGTACTTTCCAATGTTTTTAAAGTAACAAACTGCAAAAGGGAAGCCAGCTTCCTGATGCTGCACAGGAAAACCAAACCAAACCAAAAAACCCCCATACTTTTAGCTTGGACTCATACTGAGCTTTCATTTGTAACCCTCCCAAAGGGAGCTGCAGGCATCCTTATACACAATCACAGTCTCTGTCACTGCAAGGGTTAAAATTAGCCATTCTAGGTGAGTTCATGTACACCAGATACCTCATACAAGTATGAGGATATCAGCAGTTGAAACACCATTCAGTGGCTGGGGATGTCCAAAAAAAGTGTATTATTCAAATTTTGTATTTAACATGAAATCTATTCTTTCAATAGGAGGGGAGGGGCACAGGAAAAGGCATTCAGTCCAACCATAGTTTAATGTAAGCATGTTTAATGTAATTGTCTGGATTATGTTCACAGCTATGTTTTCTTTTTTGAGATTTACAAAACTATCAATTGGTAGATTAAAGTAGAATTTCAGAATACGTATTAAAATTATAACATTTTTTAAATGGAATTACAAGAATAGCTAATGGAAAAAGCAAATAAAAATTAATTTCAGTTGAGCACAGAGGAAGATTTCAGAGTCTTATATTAAAAGAAACGCAAACCAATCTTGGTGGGAGTTCAAGTATATGGAAAGAGTAAACCTACAGAACCAAAACTAGCAAAAAGCAAGTTTGGAGAAGCAAGGTGCTGTGGGGATGGAAATGATCTATTAGCACCGAGAAAAGAGGACCTGGGAAGATTGGAATCCATTCCTGGCTACTCCAGATTTGGAGTACTACCCTTTTTGCTTATTTCTCCATTGTTTAAAATTGAATGTTATTTATTCATCCTTGTAAAGAAAATTATCCAAAATAATAATAAAACAGTAATTAAAAGCTACTTTGAAAGTTCTGTCAGTTACAGATCCTTCTTGCAGAGAGACACCAGTGAAAAGGTTGTAAGTATTGTATTAACCAATTGTGAACACCTACTTAATTAAGTATATTTGTTTGCTACCTGGGTTCTTGTCCTGCACTGTAGTGAGAACTGCTGCTCATACACACAGCCCAGTGATATTTAAGAAGCCCCATCTGGGTAAAAACATACACTGAGTAAAGCTATAAATAGATCAAGCAATGCATGGTACTTGCCCGCATGAGTATTTTCAGCATGAGGGCCTAAAACTGTAAAACTAATCTCTACGGTTTGCCTACAAAGAACCTTGTCTTTTTAGCTAAGGAACTAAACACTTATAACAGATTTTTTAAATTTCATATCGGAGCTTATCATGGAGTACACACGTCCAGATGGAGAAGAACAGAGACCACTCTCTGACTCATTTCTAATCAAGCACTTGGAACAATATGGGAACAAAATTTATTTCATTTTTGTACTCAGCAGCTTAGAAACTCTTCTCCAGATGGAATCTCTTGCTTCTAGTATTCTGAAATGCTAATGAACAGCAGACAAATTCTTGTCCCCACTCTGTTACACCTGTGCATATACGAGTTGCAAGATTATGAGTTGACTGTATAACACATTTTATTTACATTCCAAGACAATGCATTTTATTTACATTCTAAGACCTGAAAGGTTAAGGACTAGAGTTGGCTGAGACACAATTTTATTCCTCCCTCTCTCCTGAGTCCCCTTTAAATCAGAAAAGGGCACAGAAATGGGGCTTCTTTAAAATGGTCTAGCAATTTTTAAAAGCTCTATTTTTTCTTTTTTTTTTTTTTACAGGAATGTGGCAGTACAGACTCTTCTTCTGACTGTTCAGTTAGAAATAAATTCCTCTCAGGCAAATTCATGATACTCTACTGAAACAACCTCTTCAGTGTGTGTTGCACGTGCTCATATTTCTACAACAAAGCATTTGTCAGAGTTACCTGTCAGTATTTTCAGGCTTCACTGAAAAGTACATTTCTGCCCACGCTACATTTTGTACAGCTGTGACCGATTTTATACGGTTCATTATATGGTTTCCATCGTTTCTCTGTGAGATTTAGGCATGCTTTGAGGATGATGAAAACAAAAGCACTTAACATAATGCTGATATCACAGTACTTTGCTAATTAGATTCTTTCTTTTTAATGCTCAAATGCATACCCATGCAGATCTCTTTACAGTACAGTACCTTTAAGAGTTTTCCACACTGGATCTATCTGAAACAGATAAGGTAAGTGCCATACTTCCTTACTGAAATTTGATTATCTGAACATGTACCCGAGCCAGAAATTTCAGTTTGAATGTGAATTATGTAACTCTTTAAATGGCTTGAAACAAGAATTTTATATGAAACATTCCACATCTAAGATGTTCAGAAACAAAATCTTGCACTAAATTTAGCAAATTTTAGGACACAAGATGCAGCTGAAGATGTGAAGGGGATGTACTTGAGTTATATGCCTAATTCCAAACCAAGGTTTGTTTTAAGCCAACCTTCAGTTTAATGGTAACTTTTAGTTATTCCCGGAATATGCAACTCAGAAGATGTTATCATGCTGTTCCAGATATTTACACGCTGTTTTACATGCCTCTTTCCCCTCCCTTAAAAAAAAACCAAACCAAATTAAAACAAAACAAAACCCCAAACAAACAAAAAACCCAACAAAACCCAACAACAAACAAAACACATAGTGGCTCCCAGGGAGGAATACTAGTAATAACTATTGATAATTATTCTCTCCTGGTTATATTACTGCTGCTCATATATTTCTGGGGACAAGTTCGGCCCATACATGAGAGGACATGAAAGAAGGGTAATTCTATTTACCTTGGTTCTTGTATGACAGCTTATGTTCTCTCACCTCATTTAGCTTCTCTGCCTTGGATGACTCAGTGCCTCAGTACGAGCAGATAGAACTGCGAGCTGAAGTCATGAACTTCAGACACCCTGTTATTTCTATGCTGAATCACCTACCTGGATACCCCCTTTGATTTCTGATACTTTTATGTAATTGTAACACTTCTGTTAAGCATTGCTGTGCATTTGATATTTCTGTCTGCATTTAGCCTCCTACAATTAATTTGGACCAAAGAGATCAAAAGGCAAGATGTCTTTAAGGACACAGCAGTGCCTATACTGAGTGAGAGACAGAGATTCTCTCATTAGCAACCATCTCAATCAGCAAAGAAATTCACCATAATAGGCATGCTCAAGACTTACAAAGAGGTTAAATAGTCACAGATTTCCAAAATGAAGGTGTAGTGAAAACTGAAAATAACCCATTTGCAGAACAAAACCTCATTCAATATCTTGTAACCAGACCCTGAAAAAGAGAGTGATCTGAAGCATGTCACAGAACCTAAATGAGATTAACATAGCAGTGGTTTTGAAAACCCCACAAGCTCTCAAAACAGATCAGTATCACTCAAAACACAATATGCAAGCTTGGACGAGTGCACTGAAATCACCATGTGGTATTGCCTGCATTGTGGTCTCTTCAGCTGAATGATATTTCCAGAAAAAAAAAAAGAAGAAAAAAATCACCGACCAACCACATATTTCAAAATCTAAGAGCTAATCCTCTGTCTCGAACACATTCAGCCCACATTAAATGCCATCTAAACTTGGTCAGACAGGAAACCATCTAGGAATGACCTCTTCCAGGCTTAATGTGGGTAGACTCGGTATCTTTTTTGTGACAACTGTCCACATTTACTCAATATATAGATGGATGGTATAAAACGCAGATTCCACTCCTTCACTGGAGACTGCAAATGTTAATTTTTGAGCATTCTCCTAAAAACCAGCACGGAAGCATTCCCCTCGTGATAAGGCTGTCATCATTGCCATTTCTTCTTAGTATACCAGTTAGTGAAGAAAGGTGTGAAAACCACACTGCTCTCACTCTTCAAATTTAGAACAGGTATGTTTGCAGTGCATCCAGCCAGTACCTGCTTGAGACTCAGAAGGTTTTATCTCAACCCTGACTTTTGTCAGGCAGCAACCTCTCTTGCTGCTCTTGGAGACGAGCTAGCAGGGATGTGCATCCTGCACACCCAGCTTCTCAGCCTCCTCCTGCAGCACAGCTCTAAACAACACCACACCACCAGATTCCCTTCATTTCAAACTAAAGCTGTAAGCCCTGCAAGAAGAACTAAATTTTAGCTGTCAGTAGAATTCAGAAAAAACATGTTTTGAAGCCCACTGAAGCCCAGAAATACATGTAAGACCTACTGTTCTCAAGTACTTCAAAAGGTAAGAAAATTAACTTTTATCTGTATCATAAATGTAACAACGACTACATAATTTATACAATCACTTGAAGCCAGGTGGACCTTTTCTTAAATGCACTGGAGAAATCATGCCAGTTAATACTTATAGGCTGAAGGCACTCACAGGCTGGCCTGTCATTTTACTCAATTACAAAATGATCTTAATGAAGCCCTGCTGTTGTCTGCTGTGTTAATTGAATCCAATAGATGTAAACAATTCATATGAAGTGCTGACTATTAATACTTCACTTTGACTGCTGGTGAAAGACCGGTATTATATCTTTTGGGTTGTGATGAATGGGGCTCTTCTGTACTGGAAAATGTGTTAAATACTACGAGGGCAGCAGAAGATACAATGAGCTCAGGTATTTATTTTCTTAGTTTAACTGCCTGGCAATGAAATCCGTAGGAAGGTTTGGCATTGACTTCAGCATGGTTAGGATTTCAGAAGTAGAGGTTACAAATTAATGGCATAGGTAAGCGCATTGCTGGCAATCAGCACACTTATAATGCTTTTTCTAAAGGAAAGATTTTTTTCTAAAAGAAAGGTGGAATTTACAGGACAGTTACTGGTTTTCTCTTCATAACAATAAAAAATATAAATAAATGAAATGGGAACTTTGGAGACTCTTAAATGGTGACTAACCTGAAAGTTCAGAAATCAAACCTGAGCTAGTCTGAAAACAGATTGTATGAGGAAAGTATGGCCTGGGAAAAGTCAGGTTAAAGCCCAATATAATCCAAATACTCCATGTAATAACTACTGAGATCATTATACTGGTGCTGGGGAGGGTTTTTTCCCTGTGAACTTCTTGTGACTTTTCCAACCACTTCTTCTAAGTAGCTAGAGAAGTGGACCTAGAATTCATCTGCCTATTTAAAACTTCATATATTCTTTCAGTTTTCATGACACCAAGTCTGCACAGTGCAGCATCCTTTCACAAGAAAAAGGTACAACCTCTTCACTGTTATAGCCTGGGGGTGCTTACTTGCTGTCAATATTATCCATTTCAGTGATAGGGACATTGCCATTATTAAAGATGGAAACCAAAATGAAATTGTTTTTGTTTTTTTTCTTTTTGAAGTTGACTTAATACGGAGCACTTCAATAAAGACTGAAACTCTTGCCAACAAGTGGAGACAACTGTTGGATAACAGCATGAATATCAGGTTTATTCACAAATTAATCAAACCTGCAGCAATTCGCCGATGGATGGATTCCAATTCTGTTTTATTAAACAAGGAGACACAGTAGAAGGCAAACCAAGGCCCAGGCCTGTGAAAAGCACAGCACTCACAAATGGATACTAATCACCTCCACCCCACTGCAGGCCATTCACATTGAGATTATGGAACATCTTTGAGGCTTGCGGTGATAAATACAGATTTGCAGAGCACTCAAGACACTACTGAGTCACCTCACGTACTCATCAATACTTGCATATCCTACATTAATATTTGCCTAGCAAGTCCTACTGTGTGTTACAACAGTTGTCATGGGGCACCCATACATACTTAAAGGTTATTAAAAGTAAGTATTGCATTAATTCCAGGCAGATCCCTTTAACTAAATATGGCAGTTGGATTGTTAGGAATGTCTGAAGGAGGAATGTCTGTTAATTTTACACTTCCCTCCTCCTTGGCTACAGTTTCCCATTCTCTCAACATAACCCAGGCAACTGTGGCTGAAAGTTATGTCCTATGTACAACTGGGGACATCAAGGAAAGCTCTCCTGAATTTCTCAAAGCAAAATGAAGCTATCAGACTGATAAGGCCACAAGGGAGGATGCAAAATTTTATCTACTGGAACCAAATCTGCAAAACATTACAATAATTACTCCCAAACTGGAATGGGCGTAAATTTTGGAGCTGCTGTGTATCAGATTGGCCTCAGAGTATGTATTATGTATTTCCAAATTAGGCAACTCCCTGATTAGCAAGAAATGCTGTGTGCCTATTCTAAATTACATGAACTCCTCTAGCTCACCTAGCAAGTACAAATGACTGGTTGATGTATATCTCTAAGCCATCTGCAAATAACTAACCAGCTATCCACGCTTCTCACAGCTCTTATTGTTCCTCTGCATGCACTGGTAACAGACATCAAATAAAACACAGTGCAGAACAGACAGCACCTGGGTTTTATAGGGTTTGGGTGGTCAACTCTTCCACAGATGGAAGTGGCACAGTGCTCACTGAAAGTTGAGAGAGGCACCTTTGCTTCTTACAGTGATGCAGGCAATGCCCGATAACCCAGAAAGCCAAGCTATGTGGGAAAATGAAATATAATTAAAGCATCTCTTTTTAATAAGTATTTATAAAGTACCTGTTTTATGAAATATACAAAGTCTATGGATCTTATCTTTACAATTATAAATAGAAGTGTCTTATTGTAAGGACCTTGACTATTCATCCAAGGTGACCACAGTAACATTCTTAGTAATAAGCCTCTGGGCTGCATCAGACACTTCTGCATCTTTCATAGATGACATTTTCTCATAAAACCACTTTCAGTGACTTTTAGTCAAGGAGCTCAACTTCTGGCCCATTCTCAGCAAGAATTAATCGTGAGCTTAACTATAACCATTTGTACAAACACTGTCCTGAACTGGGACATGAAGCATTCTCCAAATTAATTTAATGTAATGTAGACATTAGAAATAACATCTAACATAAATTTTAAAATACCTACTTCATGGTGAGTTTTATGGCAGCAAAATCATGGCCTTAGTAAAGTGAGAAGTGGTTTTTAACTATTGATCTCATTTGCAAGTAAGAGATTTTAAGAGTTTCTATATTAGTCCAGGTGAGACACAGTTAGAATTGCCTCCCTGCTACCATTACTACCAAGCAGCCTTTGTTTTACATATACACAGTAGCTCCTGTTTTGCAGGATAATCCACAACAGATTTGGCTCTAGTCAGAGCCAAAGACAACAGCTTTGTGATAAAATCTGCAAAGTTATCTTTGCATTGGCAAAAAATATTCCTGGTCTGTGGACACAAGAAGACCAACAGCAATCATTGTGCTGACTCAGCATAGCAATGGTTGAGAACTAAGAACAGACTCTACACTACAAATGTACAAGGTACTCAGTAGAAGATATTCAATGCTAAAAACTCAGTGCTTGCTTTGTTATTTTCCATAAGTGTAATAGCAGAAAGATGGTTACATAAATTAGTTAATAGGAATGAAGCCCTTAATTATCACAGAAAGAAGTGATGCCATGTGTATTTAGAAACCAGATAATATCAATTCTCTGGGACCAAAAAGTTCCTTGAACTAACAACCATTAGAAACTTTAGAAACAAGAAGTTATACAGTCATAATTTTCTCTTAAAATTGGCTATGGAGTCTCATAACTTGCATCCCAATAAGTTCTGGTTAGTAGAGCAGGATAGAAAAAAAAGTGAGGAAAAAAGGCTGTCTGGGTCTTTGATAAAGAAAAGATAATGTCTCTGGAGGGAGGGAAAAAAAAACCCACAAAAAAACCTCCACAAGCCAAACCATGGAAAATAGAAATTTTCCTGTGTAGTTTCTTAAGCAGGGGTTAGTAGGTCAGGGGAGTGAAGATGACAGAGGAGTTCCCTGAAGAATCAATAAGCACTAGAGTATCCTGACTGGCTTAGAAATAACACTTCCACATACAGTTAAGCTGTTTGGTAGCTTTCTCTAACTAATTCACCTGTGGATCCAGTTTGGCAGCACTCTGAGCAATACAATGCTCTTTTCTCAAACACCAACCAACGTGCAAAATTGCTAAAGGCAACTAGAAAACATTCATGCTCAAACTGGAACATAATCTGACCAAGAACCTCATCACCTCAGGGAACACTCCCACCACCTGTAAAGGCTCCAAGGAGGGACTGGGACAAACAGCAGTGAGGCAGCAAATAAGAAAATGTCAAAGATCATGACAGTAAGTACCAGTGAGAAATTAGAGTCAACGCAGAATTGAAATGAGGATTATTCAAAGAACTTTCAGGGTCTCTGAGAGGAAGAATGTCTTCCCACTGATGATGCCACAGGGGTCACAAGCTACTTCGATGGTTATTATTTTTTCATCAACATGAATTCACCTCTCCAGGGTTCAGGTTCATTCACATGATTTTCATCTAATGGCTATTTTAGCTGTTTCTCTGGTGAAGTGAATGATAGTCCTACCGCCTTTTGAACTATTTCATCCTCACCTGTGATAGCTTTGTTGCACTAGGTTGTATTCAATCATGGCATTCCCTTCTGCTGGCATTCAACACTTAAATAAAAGTTTCAGAAGAGAAAGGCTTTCAACTTCTGTCATGATGCAAGGCAGATGCTCCAGCAAATGCTTGTTTTGTGGAGGATTACAGGCAGCCCTCTGCATTTGTTAGCCACCTTCAGACACAAAAAATAGAAGTGGCTCAGACTATGTTTTTCTTGCAAGTGCCTTTTTTTGCGGTTTCCTCTCCTATGAGCAACTGTCACAAAGAAATATCAAGCTGACATTGGTTCATCATCACTGTTACCCAGCCCAGGTCTTTGCAAAGATCCTGTCTTGAAAAGCTGATGCTTCAGGCCACAGGGTTTACCCTCGCCCATGGTGCAGAGCTTCTGCCTCAGCTGTTTTGAGTCTCCAGGTGTGGAAGAGAGCTGAGTGGTAGTTCCAGAGGTACCCTAAAACCATAAAGAACTACCATGATCACCTTCTCTAACCTTCCTTGTACACATCCTGCCATAATTTTCCCAAAGAATGAGGTAATTTTTTCCAGCATTTGACATTTAGAGAGCTGCCCAATCCCATTCAAAGAGCATTAAGGTATGGACAACCATTTAGGAAATTGTATCTTACTACAAGCCTGAATTTGTCTCACTTCCATTGACAACTACTGATCCTTGTTATGCCTTTGTCTGTGAGGGCAATTTTTATCTCATATCATTCCCATGTGTCTCCAGACACAGTGCAGAAGTCATGCCGAGCCTGCCTGTAAGGACACACAACAAGGGCCAAAAATCTTATAGCTTAGGGACTGCTCTGTGGGAAGACAGAAAGCTGTTGTCACACCATCACAGGGAAAAGAAATTCAGCATTGCAAACTTGAAGTCAACTTCTTTAAATAATACTTGTGATCAAATGCATGCATTGATTCCTGGAGAAGTGTAACATGTGAGTTGGGAAGAAGTGAGGTCTGTGCTCTGGAGGGGAACTAGTGTCTAAAGCTGGTAGAAGCTGATTAAAATTTAATATATCATCAAAAAAGGGAAAGGGGAACCGAACTGTTCCTGAACCTGAAATTCTGAGACATTAAATACTTACTAAAATAAAATCTTTATTAAAACTCAGACTTGAAAGACATCTCTTCTGGAGAACAAAAGCTTTGTTCAGTTTTTTGTTGAAAATCCATTTCACCACCTAAGTAAAACACTTCTGGAAAAATTTCCCATCAGTTTTTCTAGCATCCACTGAGGGGAAACTTAATCTTCTTCCATAAAGGCATGAAAGAGAAGAATCTGCCCCTTCTCACAGAGGAGATCATAATTTAGTCTTTTAAGAATTCATGAAAAAGACTTAGGAGCGTTCAGCACAAACCCCCTTGTATGCATAGCAAATGTGCTATGCCCAACTGCTGGTGTCCCACTCCTCCAAGCCCACCCTGAGCAGCAGACAGCAGATGCTCTTTAAACCCAGAGTCAGCTGCAAAGGAAAAGCAACCAAAAGGCAATAATCCTGCTCTGCTTCCCCTTACAGCCAACTTTGTATACAAAGCTAATATCCTTTACCTACTTTTGTCAATCTGGCAAGGAGTGGGCAGAAAGGAAAAATAAAAAAATTAAAATGGAAGAGATGAAAAACAGGTGCAGAGCACATAAAGGGAGAAGTGAAGATGGCAAGAAAAAAAAAGGGTGAGAAGTCCAAGGGAAAGATTTATTGGAAGCATGGATAGTAAAGGAGGAAAAAAAAAAGAGAGAGAGAAAAATCTAAAAAGAAAATAAAGAGGATACAGGATTGAGGGAAAAATAAGGCAAGACAAACACATCAAAGGCAGCATTATAACAAGACATAATGTATTTCAATCATACAGCTCCTCATTTTCCAGCATGAGAAGTCTTGAAAGAGTATTTAGTAAAGGTATGAATTTGATAGACAAGCAGATGGTACTTCAAAGACATGGACACATAAAGAGCAATAAGAGACCAGGCACAGAGATTACACAATCTTGGGAAAGTTGCCTCTGTCAAGGAACATGATACTGGCAGGTAAAACTAGGAGACAGTGAGCATGTAATAAAAGCTTAAAAAGGCACAAGAGGGGAAAGCAGATTCTGTGTGAGTATAAGAAGCAATCATGAATGTGATTGCAGCATCAGACTGTTCTGTTTCAAAGATTTATTAATTTCTGAGTACAAACACAGACATGTCCTAGAAATATGGGCAAAGGTTTAAGATTCTCTAACACAAAGGAAAAGTAGAAATATATTTCTGTCTTCTAAATGGAAAACTCTGAAATGGAAAAGCATCACGGGATGTAAAACCACGAACATCTTTATCAGATACTGATAGAGAGCTCCTGCATAATTGGAAAACCCAAGAAACCTTTTATTGTGAAACTTTTTAGACACTCAGAGCTTTGATCCTGAGGAACTGGAAATGCTCTGCTAGTATGACAGTAACAATTAGGTGCAAAAGCTTCTCAAGTTCTCCACAAATCAATTTAACCGAAAGAACAGAACCACACAGCTTATTGTAGTGGGTCTGAACCTAGGCAACCCACAACACATATTCAACTAGTGCTGACACAGTTCACAGCAATCTTAAGATTAGACATCCATGTTAACTAAAGATGAAACTACCTTCTAGGCTCTTGAGTTCCTTCTCAATGGTGCTGTGTAATGCCAGGCACATTCAATGCAATGTAACAGCGACCACGCTAGAAATGGATTTTTTGACAAGGACTGCAAGATCAAGCAACAAATAGAAGAGCACATTTTAATGGTGTGTGATTTATGAAGCTGGAAGCCAGAGATTAAAGTGATGTATAATGCCTTTTAAAATACATATATTATCTGGTGAGATATCCTTACAATGACTTGCAAAAAAAAAATGTCTTGTAAGGAGAGGCTTGAACAGTAAGAGGCAAACCTAAGAGCATATCAAAAGGGAGGAAGCACAAGGTATGGAACAAATTATGAGGAAGAATAAAATCCTATATAATTAAGCCAATATTCAGTGACAAATGATGATGGTTCATAGAAAAATATGTCAATAGTAGGGGTCTATCTTTGTAGAAAACCATACAAAAAGAACTGCTTTATTATGGAACATCCCACTGCTGGGGTCCTCTCTCAAGATAAAGGCTGAAGACACTATGGAATATAAATTAATTTTAAAATGCTATGTTTCATTAAATGTGTAGTACAAGGGAGCACTTGCCAACCCACCCTGCTCCGTGTATCCCTGGAGGAACTACATTCCTATGCAGATGTAATGCTTCTATCTATGTTTAAGGAGTACACAAGGCATACTCGAGCCAGGACTCTATGGAGTTACATGGCTGTAACTTGTGTTTCTGTGATTTGGGAACTAAAAAGATAAACATTTTTTTCCTCTAATTTTGTCTCAAACTGAAAATAAATGGGCTACCTTTCCAATTTACAGCAGGCTCTATTACATATATAAACACAGTTAAACACATCAAATTCGAGACTGAAACTCTCAACAGACCTTTAGGTGTAGTAGTATAATTGAATATTACTATGATTATACTGTCAGAAGCAAATGAACAGGTACTTCACTTTATTAATGTTATTTATAAGTCACTCTTGAGAGGGAAAAGAAATGAACAATTATTTGAAAAAGCTATTATATCTTTAAGTAGCAAAGAAACAAATATGCTAGCTTTTCATATTTCAATGTAGAATACTAATAAAACAGTTTAATCTTTTCATTGTCTCCATTTCTCCTCAGTTCAGTTTTCTAAGGTTTATTTCAAATTATTTATTTAAGAGGAGCCAGAAAGTAAAGAATGCCCTTGTTAAGCCTCTCTTGTAAAACACAGCTACATAGTATTGTTGTATCATAAGCAAACCAATTTTCACAAACTTTCTCCATCTACTAGAACTGGTGAAAGAAGAGGTGTTTCCATCCATCTGTTTTTTAACCAAAAAATATTGTTTCCAGCAGGGTGGTAAGCACCTAAATCAGTAATTTTCAACCTATCTTGGCTGAAGAATTACTTCTAATTACACTAATGTGGCCAGTGCATCAGACAGTAGATATAAAGCTGGTAGACTTATTATGGTAAATTTTAAAAGTTGAAATTTCACCTAAGTGGTTTGGCTTTTCTCCTCCAGGTAAGAGAAATTTTAGTTCTTAATAAAATTATGTTCTGAGATACTACATCTAAATGCATGATGAACTCATGAACAAGCAAGATACCCTGAGGGGTCCTTGACCCCTGCTCATCCACATTCAGGACCTGGTAAAACTGTGCAGTACCTGACCTGTGGCCCAACCTTTTTGATTTCTTTTGCAGAGAAACCAAAACACTGTGGAGTGAAATGAGGAGAGAGAGCTGGTCACAAATGAAGTCCTGGGTCACATTCCACTGTGGAATCAAGACACAGTATAGTAAAGCCTATTTGGACACAAACAGTTACAAAATATTTTGCCACTTCCTTTTTCTTACAATTGCCATGTAACTCCCATAAACTCTGTGATACAATGGATACAGTCGGGTTTTAAACCTTTAGCAGCTATGCCTTTGTGGAAGTTATGAGAATTAAACACTACTGCAAGATATAGTATTACTAATTAACATCCTCCCACATTTTATATCTGTTGCCTCAGCATCATTCTCCTTATACAGACTGCATTTGGTTCTAAGCACCCCAAAATTTCTTCCTAAGCAAAAAACACTGTGATGGTAGGGGATGGTAGGAAGCAGTCCTGCATTCCTAAAGGGACAGATTACATGGACTACTCAATTTTTCCCATATCTGATTTCTATGAGTCAATGATTGTATTGTTCACCCCCTTCAGTAGCAAAGGAGTCATCAAGTGACTAGTGCTCAAATGCAGCTGAAAGGGCAGAAGTGGGGCTTGTCTTGAAATGAATGCCGTTTCTGTGCAGGTTAGCTATGCAGAAATTATTGGGAAGTGGAGAAGTAGTTGGGCTATCCCTTCATAAAGATCTAACTCTTCATCAGCCTGGTCTGTGGTCTCAGCAGACGTCACTTGAAACTCAGTCATCTCACATGGCAATGCACTATGAGCTCTATCAAACAAGTGCAGCAAAATAATGGGTTCTTTTAGGCCTTTGCTTACATGAGAAAAGTCAAAAGTGTCCTGTTCTCTTACTAGGAAAAGAAACTCTAAAGAGTGCCAACACTGAACTTTCTTTCCCTTTTTGCTGAAAATGTTCCTGGGGTCTGTGATGTACCAGGAAGGGGGGTGGCACAGAAATACATCTGCCTCAATTAGTGAGCTACAATTGTTACCACACTAGCCACACACTGCCCCAATATTCTAATAACCCAAGCTAACATTTAACATTTTAAAGGCAAAATACCAACGAGACTAGAACCAACCATTGCTTTATCAAAAGCAAGCCATTCTCCTAAAGACTGTAATCCAACGAGGTGCTCCAGATTAACAGGCAGCAGTCAGCATCCATGCGGACACAGCTTTGTTCCTGAGGAAGATTGTCTTCTTGCTGTGTCACTTCCTACTGCAGAGATCTGAAGAGAGCACTTGTATGAATATCACTGTATACAGACGTTGCAGGTAACCAAAGGATGTGCAGAAATCTAACTGCTTTTGCAATTAGTAAGCGTGGAGGATCAATGCAATCTCCAATGAATCAATACTTCACGACTTAGTAGGAAAAGCTGTACCTTACAGCTTGATCCAAAGCTCAGTGGACTCACTGTCTTTCCACTGTCTGCAGCGGGCTCTGAAGGAGACACACGAACCAGTTGTGAGGCTGAAAGATGACGCGAGACTCGACGGGGCAAAAAGCCTCTCATCTAATGACAAAACTCAGTGCCCCAGCACTGAAGTGGCTGTCCCAGGTACTATCAAAAACTAATATTATTTCTCTAGTCCTTGTAGGTCAAATTCATTCCTTTTAATTCAGTTAGGTGTGTTACCTAACACCACAAAGTGCCCCCTCCACTTAGCACAGCTGAACACAGGGGCAGTAGAGCAGTCTAGCATTGCACCATAGCAGAGCTAGAAGTGTGGCTCACCAGCCAATACAGTGGGACAGCTTGCTGGCACTACTGCTGGCTCTAGCTAGTGCTATAAATCCTGGATTTTGATAAACATAGAGAACCAGATTTTAAAAATCTGCTGACAGCCAGGCCTCCATGATGAATCAAGGAGCTCCTAAGGATGGCAGCACACGCCAGCCATGCCTCAATGGATAAACCTCCAAGATGTACTAATCTCCATCTCCCTCCAGCACTGAGTTAGTTTCTGTTAGGAATTAATCTTGGGTGTCTGGAACAGAAAATAATTATGGCAGGCCCCGGAAGCCTGAAATCGCCAGCTCTCAATTAATTCACACTTACCCATATGTAAATTCAGTGTGAATGCTGTCAGCACATTTTCCTCATTAGAATTCAACAAAAGTTTAGGAAAACAATTGTTTTACTAAAGAAACAAATGTAGCTACAGTGCTGAATTAAGTCTGTAAAGAGAGAAATCTTCAACTTCAAAAGTTTAATTTGCATATCAGTAGAAATCTACAGGGGAGCCCAAAGCCAAAATTACTACCAACACATCTTAAACTACGTAAAAGGCAAGACTGGTCATCGATCATGGAACAAAAATCTGAGTACAAGGGAAGAAACTGCTATTGAACTGAATGCACTCAGATTAAGGCTGGCAACGTTCATAGCACGTGCGGAGGGACACATCTGATTTTACAGTGGGATGGCCATGCCCTCCTCATGCAATTCGGTGCACACATACTGCACTTGAGGGCCAGGGAAGGAGGGAAGAAGTCAGAGTCCTCTTAGACCACAGATGAGGTTCATGTCTCCAAGATACAGCTGCTAGTTGCTGCCAGAGTGTACAAGCAATTACAAAAAATGAGGCATCTGTCCTTCATTGCAAAAGGGCTGTCATATGTGCAGCACATGACTTAAAATTTGTGATGGCATGCACTGGAAAAGCAGTGGAATATGAAGAATGCAAAACTGCCAGACTCACGTATGCTTCTGGTGCAAAATACTTAGGATGAAATTTGCTTCACATAACAAACATATCCATTCTGTGAGATAATCTGATGCACCTCAGAATTCAGACTGAATGTTACAAACTGTAGAGAACACTACAGATTTGATTTTTACCCACATATGAATCATGTACAGTCACAGTTAACATTCCTCCCTAGCTCCAAGCACCTGACAGGTGCCTAAGTTAGAAGCGGTCAACCTAGGTTCCCTCAAAAAAGAGCTGAAAAGAAGGAAGTTCTCACCGTGTATCACCTTCTGGAAGGCTCCCCTACTGTACCTATTCAGAGCTCAGAGGAAATGTTAGGACATGTGCTACAACAGGTAGTAAGACTACTTCAAATTAATACTAAGCTATTAAATTAGACACAGTGCCTAAAGCCTCTTCAAACCTAGATGACAGCTAATTCCAATGAGAAACCCTAGCCAACACCACGGATTATTCTTCTGGAGAAAAAAAGAACATCCTCTATATTATTAGAGTACTTTTCTACCAGGAAAGATGATTTAGGAGAAATGCGAAGCATCTGAAATAGAAATTCTAGAAGCTTTTGTTCCTTCTCTAGTTAAAACCTACTTACTCAAAAAGCAAACAAAGTCATACTCACAGCTCCTATGCCATGCTTCAAGCCAATAAACACAGAGATGCCAGTCTGCAAAGGCTGCAGCAGGTGATGTACAAACTGAGTGCATCCTATCAGGAGAACCCCAGAGCTCCGCATTCCTTGTAAACGCAGATGTCACAACTCCACCTCACCCTTCTGGATGTGCAAGCAGTGACCTCAGTGCAAGCTCCCCGAAAGCAAAGGCTTTCCATGCGGTGACTGAACCAGTTCAAATAGCACACTTTGTCTGCTCTGTCTGGTGCACTATAAATAAATCCCAGATATTAAGATTTCCATAACAAGCTTCAATATAACACTACCCTGGTTTTGTTTTGGGGGTGGTGGGAAGGAGGTCTATGAACCTCCTTCAACTTGAAGCACAGAGTCTTGCTACAGTTGCCTACAGATTTTAAAATCAGGAGGCACCACACAAGCTAAGGGTCATCGGCATGCACTGTAGCACAGAACAGGAAATATAATTAAACATAGAGCTGTGAGGTAATATCTTTGGCAGGAGAAAGAGAGCTTTGGGAATAAAGTGGCAAGGGCAAAGCACTGTGAAGTGGCACAACAACATGGTCAAGAGGAGCAATGAAGCTAGAGATGAAGAAGCAAGGCTGAGGGTGAGAGGAGCAGAAAAAGCAGCAAAAAGAGATAAAATGACAGTTAAGAGAAAGAAGGCAAAGCATATTGAAGAGAAGAATGTACATAAAACACCTCTTAGGAGTAACAGTTGCATAGTAAGGGCAGGATCCACATAGTTTTGCAACAGGATATACTTTTCTGTATAGAAAGAGTTTGTTTAAACTTCTATGAAACCTCAAAAAAAATCTGTGAGAGAGGAAAAAAAAAAAGGGAGTAACAGCATATTTCTTTTGACTTTTAAATTGCTTTTTAGGTCATATTTCACCCTCCCCTCTCACCCTCCAAGTATTTTCCAGGATGGAATTTTCTTCTTCCCACTCCAGGATTTGGCGTAGGCAGAGCACTGCAGATGCTGCTGAACTCAGAAAGCAAGAACCTGATTCATTCTTCCCTTGAATCTTGTGCTATCACTTAGACTGGGAACGAGCAGACGTCAAAGGCTGCAAGTCAGAAACTTGCAGCCATAATTTTACACAGCTTGTATATTCACTCCGTCCCAGTGTTAACAGTGGTACCAGAGGGAGAGTAAAGATAAATCCAGTTCTGAATCCTTGCTAGTTTGCCAAATATTTAAGAATAATTGTTTTTCCTCCTGTTCCAGTAGACTGAGGCTCTAAAACTCCTCTCAGGTTTGACTGTGCGCAGAGGGCAGGTTTTCTCTAAGGTAATCGTTATTCAACTTTGCTGAAAAAAAATCCTTAAAATGAAGACAACCTCATCCAATCAATCAGCAAAGCCCTCCAGTCTCAGTGATCATGTTCCACAAGTTCAGATTATTTTCTGCAACTTTCCTTTCATTTCAGCCTCTGGTACTGTACAATCCCACTGCTGGGTATCAATTCAGTACTCAGAAAGGATTCTCGGAAGGAACCCTCCGGAGTCATATGACATAAAGAAGATTCCCCCATGATAATTGATACAATGTTCATATTTTTTAAATCTAAGGCCATTTTCAGTAAGAAAGTTTCCCTGCTTACTTCATCTCAGAACTTTAAAACAAACCAAAGCTCTAACATTTTAAAAGGTTAGACACATTTTTTACTCCCACTGTTTCTTAATAAAACACCATTTGTGTGGGAAAACAGCTTAGTGCATACTTCAAAAACAGGCAAGCCATTAATTGATCCAACATGTTGGCAGTTTTAGAGAAACCCGCTACAGAAGAACAAGCGATGCTGCATCTTAAATTTTAGAACAGCCTGGGCTTTACTTTGAGGGTGCGTAAGTATGCCAAGCTCCTACTACTTTATACTGCTTAGTATATAATCTGAGATACTTTAAGTAGCAAGAAGTATAATCTGAACAGCCAGCAAACCATGTGCAGGTTATAAAGCACACAGTTTTAAGCAGCTCAAGAGGTTATGAGTTGCTTGTCTCACAAACCCAAAGGAAAGCACTAAAAAACTCCCCATCATCCACCAACCCTACCAAAGAAACACGAATTTGCTCAATATAAATTGTTAATCTCCCAAAGAGGCTGCACACAAGAGGTCCCAAAAGCACTACTTTTGCATCAGCAGTATTATAGCACTTTAGTTAGGTAACAAATTGCTTCTCAGCACATCCATGCTAGCTAGTTTACTGTGGAAATTTAAAATGTCATTAGAATAACATCCTGTTTTGCAGCATTACTGTGTTTCAATCTACCCCTAACTCTGCTGAGATTCTGCTGGCATGAAACAGCTGGGCATGATTAGTTACTGGATGGAAACCAAACTGAGATTTCACAATAGGTGGCATTTTGTCTCCACGCATAGGCAGCTGGTATAACAGACCAGTGACCCCTGGCAGAAAACACCATCCCTAAATATAAATCTGGTGAACTGTTTTTAAAACAACATTGTTTCAGATCAAACACTGTTACAAAATCGGTGGGGGTTTTTTCGTGGGCATAAGCCAAGGTTTAGGTTGTTTCCGATGACTGGATTTTGCCTTGGTTCCAGCTGACGAGCACATGTTGGGAGCCAAGCACCCATGTGCTGACACTGCAAGCACTAACTCCATCTCATCGTTCACCTGGGAGAGTGAAACACTCTCCCCCATTCCAGACCCGGACAAAATATCTCATGTTCTCACCAAATCAGATACTCGACATTCCTACTGGATCTCACAGCTTTTACACTATTGCAGCCAAGACAGTGGACACCGTGTTCCCTACTTTACTGCACCTCCTGATAAGCCTGCACCACACCACTACGCTTCTCTTCTGAAGGTCTCGATCACACCCGATCCCACACAGCACCTGCCAGAGGACCCTCGGGACACAACAAAACACGGGTGCCTCGCAGTGGGCTCAGCGTCCCAACCATTCCTCTGACTAGACCCAAACTTTACACGTTCCAAACTTTTTACCCCTGGAGCATCGGCGTGCATTGCTATGGATGTGCTAGCAGCACATCCATCCTTTGCCATGGCAGCATGGAGAGGTGCTCCGTGCCCCCCCCACGATGGGCACCCACCACCCGGCGAGGCCCACAGCCCGCCCTGCTCCCTGTCAGGAGGTGCGAGGACACCTTCCCCCAGAGCAGCTCCCACCCCAAGGATGCGGGACATCGGAGCGGGCTGGAAAACAGCGTCCATCCATCCGCCCGCTCCGCACAGACCTGGGGGCGGCGGGGCTCACCTGCGTGGGGCATGGTGATGGTCTCGTTGGCGTTGCTGGAGCCCACGTTGTAGATGACGACGGCGGAGGCGTTCTGGGCGGCGGCGTGGCGGATCTTATCCTTGTAGGTGCAGTTTCCCCGCGGGATCAGGGCCACCCAGCTCTTGCCCGGCGCCGGGGCGTTGAAGCGGGTGCCGGGGTCGCAGGCGAAGCGGTCGGCGGGCGAGGCGGAGACGGCCACCTGCCCGCGGGCGTCCTGCTTGGGCGACTGCTCGCCGTACCGCCCGCACTCGCTCTTCTCGCTGCGGAGCTCGGCGCCGCCGCCCGCCGGGTCGGCGTAGGTGATGTTGACGAAGGCCGTGTACCACTCCTCCTTCTCGGCCACGGTGAAGTCCAGGCACAGCAGATGCACGAAACAAAAGGACAGCAGCCATGTTGAGAGCGCCAGGCTGCGGCACGCTTGTATCACAGACATTGCCATCTTCATCTGCCGGCCCCCCCGCCCGCCCGGCCGCCGCCGGTCCGTGTGTGCGTGCGCGCCCCGAGCCGCCGCTCCGAGCGGGGCGGCGCTGCCGCCGCCGGGCGCCGTGCGGGGACCGACGGAGGGGGAGGGGGGCCCTCCCCTCTGCGGCCGCTGCCTAATTCATGTCGGGGCCGTTTGATTTCCTCGGGCTGGCCCCGTCCCCGCCCTCCACCTCTCCCTCCTTCTCCCCTCCTGCCCCTTCCTCCCCCCTCCCTCCCTCGCCCTGCCCGCACAGCTGCCTCCCCCGCTGCTGGCAGCGCGGCCGGGGGAAGGCGCGGAGGAGGCGGCGCGGCTGCGGCGGCGGCGGCGGCGGCGGGGGGGAGTTCCACACGCACGGAGCGCGGCGCGGTGCCCGCCCGGGCCCCGCCGATGGGGCTGCGCGGCGGAGGGGCTGCCCGGAGAAGGGGCTGCGAGACCCGGTCTATCCGAGGGGCTGCCCGGCGGGAGGGCTGCTCTCTCCCCGGTCCCTCGGAGGGGCTGTCCGGCGCACGGGCTGCTCTCTCCCCGATCCCTCGGAGGGGCTGTCCGGCGCACGGGCTGCTGTCTCCCCGGTCTGTCGGAGGGGCTGCCCGGAGAAGGGGCTGCTCTCTCCCCGCTCTATCGGAGGGGCTGCGCTCCCCGGGGCGGGCGGGGGCAGCGCCGGCGGCGGGAGCGGCGCGGGGGCTCCACCTTCCGGCAGTGGGGCGGCAGGGCCGGTCCGAGGGCCGCGTGGGAGCGCCGGGAGCCTGGGAGCGGGCGCCGGGCGGGCGGTCCGCGCCACCTCCGAGCCCCGGCTTCAACTGGGATTTTGGTGTTTTCCCCTCTTTTCCTGGCAGGCGCGTTTACCAGACTCAGGTGTAACTGGCAGGAACACAGAGAACCTCGAAGGCAAAGCCTCGAAGTCCCTCTCTGGAAATACCCAAACTCCGCGGGCACCGATGGTTAAACAATATGTTTCATTTTGGCTAGGAGAAAGCCCGGATCTGGGGATTTTTAGAGTGTGAAACACCCCGAAAGAATTTTTGCCACGACCCTGACCCCTCTCAAAAGAATCAAAATGCAACTGACTCTATGCCTGTCCATACTGTCGCAAATGACTGGCAAGAATTCCAGTTTTCCATCACCGTATTCAGTAACAGAAGGATATCTCACAAGATTAATTAGGTGGTGCCTATTTTAGGCCCCTTGTCATTAAAATCCGCTGCTAGAAATACCATTCACTTTCATTCAGATGAGTCCTTGCTTGTGTCAATATTCGCCTGTTTCTGGTTTGTGTTCATAGCTGCCATTGATTGAAGCACATAGGAGGCAACCTTAACTATATTTTACACACACTCATGCTGCTTTGAAAAAGGTATTTCCCCAAAGCTGAAAAAAGTGCATTTGGGAGAAAAATGTTCATGTGAGTAGGGGAAATAAAATAGAGATATTTACCGGGAAATATGGTGGTTTACCAAAAATTTTACTATCAAGCAAGAGGAAAATTTTACTTGAAAACCCATTCTTGGAAAAGCAAAATCAGCAACTGAGAAGAAAAAATTACCATGTAGAACTAACATTGAAAGACAAAAGTAGATGGCAATCAACATTAATTAGAAAGTGTTGAGATTTCATCATGGAAGCAAAAGCTGTAAGGGGAAAATCCATGCCCTTTGAAAATCCAATCTCATGTTAGGGCTATGGGCAATAAAGCATTTGTGTATTTGGAATCATAAGGAGTATTATTAGAAGAGGAGGATTAAAAAAGGTATAAAGTATTAATAAATATTTCAGGATTGTATTTGGAAAGAAAGATGTGTTTGCCAGATTATTGACTCATAAAAGAGATATTAAGAAACATTTCCTAAGAACATATAAAAACCAACACACCCAGAAAAATGAATCCCAAAAGAAAGGGCAAGAGTGCCAGCTCTCTGGCACTGCTTCAAGGAAATCTTGGCATAATAGGAATATCTGGAAAAATTTAGTGTTCAGTTTCCTGATAAGATCCAGGAAAACTAATTATGGTGACCAGGTTGTTACAGGCTGATTAGCCTAACACTAACCAACCCCAAGAAAAACAAGAGAGAAAAAAATCCAACATATGGGGATAAAGTCTGTTTTTATGGGAAGTGACCTGCCAAGCAAACATGATTCATGTTTTTGTGAGGAAATTATCAGTGTGGTTAGTAAAGTTACACAACCATGTCTGTAACAGGTTTTTGAAAATGATACATGACATTCTCATTACCCGTGTAACCTATTACGGACCAGATAAGATGAACTTGGTTGAAACAGAATGTCCTTTAATAGAGCTTAATGCAAAAACACGGCTCTAGGTGACTGAAGCTGCCAGCTGCTCTGGAGCAGTACACACAGGGAAGGGTTTGGGGGTCAGAGGAGGAAGGAATTTTGCTATACTCCTAGGGAAAAGGGGCCTAAAGAGGATGCAGCTAGCCTCAGATGTTTCAGAGGAGTAACAAGTAGGAATAGGGAAGCGATTTTCTCTCTGCATGAAACACCAGTGAGATAAATATTGGAAGCTGTCCAGTTTTGGGATGTACATTTAAAAAAAAAGATATTGAAATGCTTGAGAAGGTTAAGAAAAGAACCCTAAAAATAATTTGAAGTAAGTCCTCTCCAGGGAGAGATTTCAGTTGCCCAATCTATTTAGCTTCTCAAGAAGAGAGGTGATATGATTACATTGTGTAAGTACCATCACAGGGATATAACAACAGGTATTAATAGGCTCTTTAAGCTAGTGGATAAAAGCATAACAGGAATCAAAGATTAAACTAGACAATGCAACTCAGAGCAAAAGTAGCTGATTAAACAGTGCTTGTCCACTGGAGAAAATTCAGAAGGGTGACTGTCCTGGGAAGTGAAAGACAAGCTGCTCTTATATTCAAATTAAACAAACAAACACCACTGAAAAGCATGCTTTAAGTGCAAGATGTGAAATTCTTCACAATTAATTTATAATCCAGGGGTCGCTTCTCACCTTGAAAGTACTCCTGAATGAAACAAACAGAATACTTGAGCACTTTTGTTGCTGAAAGCTGAACTACAATTAACTAGGTAAATGCTTTGACTTAAAATCACCTAGTGTGGTGCAATTGTTGATGGTGGTTCGTCCCATGTTATTTGTTCCTGTTCACAGGAATATCTAAGCTCCCCCAGAGCTCTGTTCTGATCCTGGCACAAGAAAACCGTGCTTTCAATGAACATCCAAATGGCTGTAAATAAGTTTCTCCTCAGGCCAGCAAGACATTTGCCACCACCTTACTCTACCCTATGTTCTCTCCTTCAAAAAACCCAAGCCCACAGAAGCATACAAGGCACTCGCCCAGCATGATCACAAATCTCCTTGCCAGAATTACAGTGAAAAGCACAGTCTCTACTTTTATATGCTACTGAAAATAATTTTAAAGTGTCTGTAGCATTGGAGTGAGGGGTGTCTCTCTGAATTTTTAATGTTATATATTACTTTAATAATGTATTACAAATTCTTCTCCCTGTTTTCTGTGTTTCTGAAGTGACAATAATTCCAGCTGAAGCATACCTTGCAGAAAACTACAAGACCATCAAATTCAAACTTGAGTATATGAAATAGGATTAATAAGTAGAAGAGAAGTGGCATGTGGGGAACTCCAGCTCCGGATTTGATCTATAAAAATTCAGAAGCTGGATTTAGGCAACAGCTGATAATGAGCAATGTTGAAATTCACTATATAACTACCTCTACTATGTGCTGCAATACTGTGTTAGAGTGCCCTTTCAAAAGGTAAAGTTCATTAGTTTATACTCTTTCGGGTTTAAAAGGTAACTTGTTATGCTTAGATTGTGCTGAATTGTGTGACTGTACCCAAAATTCCTAACAATCTCAAAGGGAATGGCTAGGAATTGCTTCAGTTAAAGGTGAGGAATCTCTGCCAGATTATCAAACCCCTCTTTTATGGAATCCCATGGTGTTTTTGGACCTCTATCTCAGCATCTTAGGACAGTCCGAGAGGTAAAATGGCAAAAGATTTAAAAGCGAGGCTTTAAAAGACTAGGTTGCCTAAATTCTGATGAAATAAGGATTTACCTGGAAATTAGGAATCTTAATACAGAAGAATACAGAAGATGGCATTGCAGGATATTGAAAAAGCCCAAAATAGGTGCATGGGCTTGCTTTATCACTAACGGAAAGATCCTCCAGCAAGCAATTCAGAGCATGCAAAGTTGATACCTTATTTTATATAGGACCTAGATATTCCCAAGGGTCAGTGAATCTGCGTTGAACTGGGCACAAGCCAAAGCAAACCTATGGAAAATATCCACCACAGGGTAGGTGAGAAATCCCACCTTTCTTTCCACTTTCAGGAGGTTTTGGTCAGTTCCCTCTGCTCTGAGTGTGACAAGTCCCCACAGGAGTAGGGTCCTCACAGGTGCTGGCTGGGAGAGACTTGGGGTTAGCGTCAACTTCAGTGCAGCTTGAAGGTTTCTTGAGGCTGATGGGCAGCAGGAAAGTTGATGGAGATATGATCTCTCTGCAGGTGCTCAAGACAAGGGGTTCTTTTGCCTTCCCCAGCCATGAGAATGAAATTTATTCTTTTTTACAGCTGGAGAAGAACAGATGTTAACACTGGGACACCACATAAAGGATAAAGCAACACCATGCCCTCACCCATTTGCTGCCAATACTGTGGTTTGAGTTAAAAAAACACATTGTGTTTGTTCATTTAGAGAGTTAATTGAGCATTACTCTTTTCTTGTCTGAACTGACATTGTTAATACTCCATCCATCTTCCTATTCATATGCTAATAGCTAAATTACCTGTCACTTTATTCCGGAATCGTGCCTTAGACTGTGATACTGCTTCATTCTTCTGTAACATTGTTTGAATTACTATAGTTGCTACTGCAGTTCTGGTTTCATTTACTTTGGTCAATCTGAAATATTCTTGATAATGCTTTGATACTCTAAAGAAAGCTTCAGAGTAAAGTTCCAGAAAAAAACCCTGTGTTGGAGCCAAAATAAACTCCTCATGGAGCTATAGGAAAAGTTCAATATAATTTATAGGGAAAGTGATATTTCCGTTTTAAAATTATGAGAAGAGTTCAAAGAAGCTTTACCTTCTTTGATGTCTATTAAGTTTTCATAGCAAGATGGTGCTCCCTGTGTTCCAGAGGCAAAAGCTGACATGCCTGATCATATTTGTTTAGTGCCTACTTTCATTAGAGATTTTTTGGTAAAGTACAAGAACCCAGGAGATTGATGATGCTGATGAACACCCTTCTGCTCATTCCTTATTCTATTATAGCTTCCTAAAAATATATGGCATTTGAAAGAAACATGTCATCTTTCTGCAATTTCTTTCTCTTCTGTAATAGCTCACTCAGTTCCCTTACACTTTCTGCATTTTCCACATTTCTCATTATTCTCACGTAGAAGCTTATTCAGCCCCTAGTCAAAATATTGCCTTTTCCTTTGCAATGTAAAAATATCAAAAGTTTTCTCCTGTTAATAGGTTATTTTCCTTGCTGTTCAATAAAGGGAGGTATTTGAATGTCTCAGAGAAAAAGTGAACAGACAAAACCCAACCCTAGCTCTACAGGGTAGCCAAGGTGTCAGCATCAGGCCAGCTCTTCCTGCCATCCCAGCCAGGTTTCTCCTGCTGGACACCAATAACTCGATTACAAGTATTCACCTTAATTATTGCTCCTTGCCTACTTGCCACCTTCTAAGGCAGAGCATATGTAACCAAAAATATCAAAGGTTGACCAGGGCCAACCTTTGTTAATGTTAAGCTACAGCTATTAAGCTTAACATCTTCCACAGTCTGCAGCATGGGGGGAAATGAGGGAACTACTGTGATGAGCATCTTCCTTGAACAGTCAGCCTGACCAAGTGGAAACAGCATTTAGCTTAAGTGTGGAATAATGCTCAGATCTGTATTTCTGCATCTGTGCTGGCTGCTCTGGTGATGAGAGACACACAGAGAGTGAAGTGCAGTCCTGCTGAGCCAGAATGTCTTAATACACAAGAATTCCAGCTCCAAAATGGTGTCCGTCTCTAGTGTTTTAATCATCTTCTAGGGGAAATACTGTGAAGAATCAAAAACAAGATGTAACCTATAAAAGAGATTCTTTCCAAAAAAAACCAGACAAATTGGAAATTTATTACCCAAGACTGTGTAATGAGTGGAATATGCTGCAGATGCTGCAGAGAAATGCATGATTAGAGATGATCTGTGCCTTATTCTGGATGTTCATATGATCTTGAATGAAGAGAGTCATGCTAAGTGCTAGTCAGGTGGCTCATAACTTCTATGGTACAATGATAAATCTTGGAAGTAGAGGTTGCCATTCTTTGCCTAAAAGAAATACAGAGTTGAGTCTCAATGTGGAAGAACACTGTCTATTGTGGACAACATATATTAAATACTACTGCAGTTTTCAAATTAGTGGCAGAATCCTGCTTCACACTATTTTGGTTGAAACATATCAGTGAATATGCTGCAGAAGAGGTAGTAGTCACACAGACAAAGTTACTTGCTCGCCGGGCATCCTGTGTCTTGTTCCTTGAGCAACCACCAACAATCCTCTGAATGCAGTAATGAAAAGTAGATGTACCCAGGATAAGGGTGGGAATGTTATTATGGGGCAATTCAGCCATATGCAGAGATTCCTGATCTTTTTTGAGAGACAGGAAGCACATACCTGAATTAATTGGGTGTTTTCCTCTACTAATACACCTTGCTGGTGATTTTCAATAGAGGATTTAAACAGTGTCACACAGGCAGCAAACACAGACACTTGGCCAAATAGAAGACAGTAATATGTTCTCCTGAAAACAGATGGGTGAGGTTACTTACAGAGGTTTCCCAAGAGAGATTCCTGGGACTGATCATATTTAACACGATCATTAATGACCATAGTGCATACAAACAAAATGGGGAATTCATTGATGGCATAAAATAAGGTGCCATTGGCAACAGAGAGAAAGGAACACAGGAGAACCTTATTGATCCAACTGAGAGAGATGTGATGAAATTCAATAATGCCTAATGCCAGGTCATGAATTTACAGACTGAAAATACATACTTCTGATCTTAACTGGAAGCTTATTTTTTGGGATACTAGTTCATGAAGATGATAATGTCACAAAGATCCCATTAACACCCTTTCCCCCTTCAAATGTGGCCTTAAAATGCATTAGCAGGCAGGATCAGCAGCAGTGGGGGGCATACAAATTTTTTCACATGAGGTCTCAAGGAAACCCCCCTGGAGCTGTGCATATGAGGAACTGCCCTGGTAGGAGATGCAGAAAAAGGCAGTTAGAAGACTGAGGAAGTAAAGAATTATTAATGAAAAAGTTAAAAGCTTCGCAACAAGGGGATCTAATTGCCCTCTGGTATATCAAGAGGGCTAAATGCAGTGGAAGAAAAATAGCAATTTAGGATTTGGCACCTAAGAAAAAGATTGATCATATATAAATGAATACAGAGGGAAAAAAATGGAGGAAAGCTTTTAATTAACAGAACTGTTAAATTTTCTTACAACCTAGATGGAATTAAAGAAGATGTAATAAAATGATGTGAAGGAGTTATTAAATGATTACATGCAAGAGCAAGATTTGGACTAGATGATCCAGGAAATCTCCCTTGTTTACATCCAAATTTAGCTTTTAAAGTTGTCAGGATATTTCTTTCCTTTCCCTAAAAATAGCATAAATAGCGTTATTGGAAGACACCAGACGGTGCTGCCACAAAGAGTTTTACAAGCTCAGTACATCCAGACTTTCATTTCTGCAGGTTATGGACAAAATGCTGTGTAGCTGTGGCACATTAAGCATATTTAATGATGTTCCTGCATATGCTACTGAAGTTTGTTTGCTGCTCAAATCTGTGACTGAACAGGTTCTTAGAAGCAGTGCTACTGCTCAAGGGAAGCACTTTCATATGTAGATATTAAAATTCCTCTTGAAATGGTATTTTTACCGCTAGTTTGAATGAAAATTGCAGTGAATCCTAGGGATGCCAAGCACACGAAAAAGATGAGAGCCCAGGATTTTGCGGTCTCATTTTTTTATTTCCTTCATTGGGTCTTTCTTTAAATTAAATGGAAGGCTATGAGTTACCTGGGCTGTGACTCAGACTATAGCCTATGAAGACTTTGTACTCAGAGTTAAAGGAAAAAGTACGCAAAGTGTTTACTTAAAAAATTGATAGAGCTCAGATGGGTTTTATTAATTTTGAGCTATTACTACTTCTCATCCTCTTTGTGCTTTAGATCTCCGTCCTCCTGTAAGGCTAGTCTTCAAAAGTAAATGTTCTCAACTCATCACTCATATACTTCAGACATTGCATTTAGAGTTTAGATAATAGCCCTATCCTTTGTATTGTGTCCTCTTATCTCATACATTTATAAACTGTTTACCACTACAACTGCAGCGACAGAGAAATGGTCCATGCAGGGGAAGAACTGATGAATGATTTATAAGTACACTTTTAGCAAAAAAGTCATTCAAGGAAGTTTGCTCATCAAGTTCTCGTTCTAATCTCTGATCTGGGCCTTTTTTTTTAATAAAGAATTGAGTGCAGCAGTGCGCAATAACACTGCTGTTTATCTGACAGAGTTAAATTGCTCAGATCCCTTTATTACATTACACCTTTATTTGGCATATGCCTTAGTCAATATCTTGTCTAAAAGCTTCTTTTTGTGAAGAGACTAAAAGTTTTGTTGTCATACAAGTCAATGTAATTGTTCATTTTAGCATCATCCTGGGAGAAGAAAAGACTTTCTAGAGTCAGTATGGGTTTGTTTGTTTTTGCCACAGATAGCAAAGACTAATTAGGATTCCTGTAAGAGAGTCCATTATGATCAACTATGCTGATTTCCTACAATGCTAATGATGTTATTAACATTTAAATTGTTAATATGGTTTTTAATATCAGATATCGTTCCTAGGTCCATGTTTTATGAGACGTTAGAAAGAAAAGGTAAATTTTCAACTTGTTAGCATTTCAAGAGTGTATATAGGGTTTTATATTCCACTATACTTCTCAAACTTTACAAAGTATTTTTTGATCTTCAAAGTAAGTTTGTAGAAATTCATTAGTTGACTCCTAAGCTGCCCATGAACACAGGCAAAAGTTACTTCCACTATAAATCACTTTGCTCCTACTATCCAAACCATAAATAAAAACTAGTAAAATATTTCAGTAGGTGGCAAGGCTGCTCTGCCTGTATTGTAGATGGCAAATGTACATGTACATGTAAAACATGCGTTTAGTAAAAAAATAAGGTTATTTTCTCTAGGCACAGCATAGCCTTGCTCTGGTTTCTTTACCTTGAACACTTTGGTTCTAAACAGAGTGCTTGGTTTAGTAATTGAATGCAACTACGTGTTCTGATACATGTAAGCTAACAAGAAGTTTCCTACCCAAATGCCTGCTTGATTCCAAATAGGCCAGAGACGTCTAAGAGAAATATTTTACCATATTTATCAAATATTGATCCTTCCATAGTCCAGCTTTTAGAAAATCAGCCTTTAGGCAAGTTTTTGAAATAAAAGAGGTTGAAATTATTTTTCAGGAACCCCCCACCCCTTTAGTCTGTTAGGACACCCAGAGAAGTCAGAGAAAGCAGACAGAGACTTTCTCTCCACCTTGAGGCAAGAGAAGCTTCCAGCCTCCTCTATTCACCATGTGGGGCTCTGCACTACAGAAGGGAAGGCAGTCTGTGGCTGAGAAACATAAATCCTATGATTGGAAATATGTGTGTGTGCAATTTTTACAGAGATAGCTATACTTGTGTTTTTCTGCCAATGTTCTGTTTTTAATAATATTAATTGCTATTATTATCATTGTCACTATCAGCTTTGAGGAAGAGGGATTCATTTGGTACTTTTCATGTGGCTGAGAGGCCTTCTGGATGAGTGGCCTCTCTTGGAGCAGGAATCACCTGTATCTTCCTTCTCTGTTTTAAAGCGGAAGGGAAAGCGCACCAAAATGAAAATGCTCCACTTCCTCTGTAAACATATTCAAAACTTTTAGGAATTCTGTGGTACACAGTAACTAGCCAACCCCTCAGTACAAGGAAGCACTCAATAGACACGCTCAGAGTTAATCTGTGGCTGAGGAACTAACTGCTCAAGTAGGTAACTTCAGGCTGCTTTTGTGTTTTCAGTGCTTACCCCAGAGATCTGATCAAAGTTCCCTCGCAGTATTTTAAATCAAGATGAGAACTTACAAGCAGTAGCTATAGTGCAGCATTTCTCTGCCTTTCAGAACTGGAGGGCTACAGAATTCTAGAAAACCAGAAACCAAACAAAAAGAAGAAAACCCATCATTTGTGTCCCATGCCTGTTGATTACCTGAAAATGGGGACAATGAGCAGCTGTCGCTGATGTGTGGTAGGAGCAGACCATGACAATTCTTGTGTGCAGGCACTGCTTCATACCTGCCTGACTATATACTAAATTTGGTTTTCTTGTGGACCTTCTGATGTCCTGTCGACACTGATTGGTTCTGGACAACTGGCCAGGTAACACCACTAGAATATTGTGTCCATTAACCCTGGAGATACAGCAACCAGGGTAGCTAGAAAATAAACATATCACGTGCTTGGTGTGCTAGTAGTGGCAATGTTTCCACACTCTTTAGGAAATATTTATGTTGCCTTCATGCATATCAGAATGATTTGCGCAGAGAGAAAACTGCTTTCTTGTGGTAGTCTATTTTTTTCTGATAGTCAGCCTAGTGATTTATTCATAGGACCTTGGAAATGGATGTATTTTAGCAGACATACAATCTATGTGAATCAGCATCCCACCACTTAATGGACAAAACAAGGAAACACATTGGAAGGTACAAAAAGACCCATGATAAGCTGATGTGGGGTGATTTGTCCTCTCATCATTGCCTCCAGCTCATACTATACTGCCTTCCAGAGATGACTGTCTTAGATCTTGAAGCACAATACCTTTGCTTTGTGCTAGCATCAACCATCAGAAAAATGCAGCCTGAAATTCCTCACAGTCCAGTGTCTGAGTTTTCCAATACTCTCAGTTACAATGACATCTCATAGTAATGAAGTGTCTATTTCCAATCAAGCCTTTCTTCCCGAAGTTATTGAGAAGTTTAGATGTGCTCCTTCACTGATATATTGAGATTAGATTTTTTTTTAATATTGAATTCCCAATCTTCAAGCTACAGATTTTAAAATAACTTTGACAACACTTACCGAAGGAGAATGACAGAACTTAGATCTGTACACAGCCTTTGAGGGCTACTTGCACATCACATTTCAGAGCACACTGCACTACCTAGCAGAGGCAGAAAGGAAGCCTAGCAAGGATTTTGATGCAATAGAAAAGACAGATAGTTTCCTTCCTCAAACCCACCAGAAGTTTGAACTTCATTTCAGATCAGTCCAAAGATTTTGAACTTTCAGACCATGATTAAACACAAACAATGTATGTTTAAATAATACAAGCTTTTGAATGATTAAAGGTAATGGTAACTTTAGGAGAACAGTGTCAGCATGACGTATCATTACAAACACTGGCCAATGTGAGAGTAAGTCAGGTTATTTACAAGAAAGTATTTTTAGAAATACATTTTTCTCCAGCTGATGCAGAATATTTAGTCTCTGCTTCAGTCATTGTAAACAGTGAAAATGTAGTATTTTCCTGTATAGTAGCACAGTGCTACAACTTTTGGGTTGCACACATTTAGACTGATAGGAACATTTATCTAGAAGGATTTAATTGCACAAATCTTATTTGCTTTCTTTTGTTTGTTTCACTTTTGTAGATTATTAAAAACAAATCCATTTCAGCTTAGAACATTAACATGAGGGAAATTCCAGCAAAGAGGAAAAACCACACTCTCTGTGAGTATGCTTGTACTCCCCACTTAAATAAAGTATTGCTATAGGAATAGTTAATGTATGTTGTGACTCTCCCTAATTTAATAAAAATCTGAACTCCTTCATACATGAGCCAAACCTGAAGCTCTACCAGAGGACCACAAGAGGTCACCCTTGCTCCATGAGAACCGGTTCTCTGCAGTCTAGGAGGAAAACCACTGGTGTCTTCACAAGAGGGTTGGGTTTACTCAATATTTAGAGAAGCTGTAGAACTAAACATAAAACTGACACAACTGAGATTGTTTTGCTTTCGTCATTAAAAACAAAGTTTCAGCAAAAAATTCAAAGCGATTTCTTAAAATGTGTACCTTTAATACATCTTTTTTCACTTTCCTTAAATTTCTTTCTTGAACCTTTCCACATGCTCATACTTCAACTTTAACACAAGGATCAAGGAACGGGATATTATTTAGGATATTTTTCCTTCTAGGAGAAACAGCTACTTATCAGTTCGAAAGAATATATGGTAAAAATCACAGCTCATATCCTTCCTTATGAGGTCTTTTGATTGTCTACAACAATCCTGTCCCTTGTCCCATTCTCAACTTTAAAAAATAGTTGAAATATTACAGAAATGCTTCTTTTCTGCTGTTATCTGACCCAAGATTCTCTCACTAGCATAAGGAGGTAGAAAAGTTTGAAAACTATTTCTTACTTGGAGACCTTCAGAGATTCTCTTACCCTGATTACTTCTAAAGCTTGCTATTTCTTGTCACATAATCTCTTGAAAATTACAGACTTTCTTAACCACACTTGTATGTAAAAAGTCTTATCTAGGAACCCATCTCATGTCCTAACAGGAACTTCACCCATCTCATGTAGTTACAGGAGCTTCCTTCTGTCTTGTCCTGGCAAATGCAATCCTACCATATTTAGGCCAATACAGAAAATTTCTAAAATAAGATCACCATCTTATCTTGGCCCTTTTCCTCCCTTCCTTTATATCCTTTCACTAGCTCTTCTCTCCTGGTCATGCCCAATTTTTGCTACCAACTTGCCCCTTTTAGGGATGTCACAATCCCTCAGTTTGCCACTGCTGCATCCTCTCCCTCCTTGCCACCCTCTGCCCGTGCTGCCAGTCTGCTGGCCACTCAATTCCCAAAAAGCCATGCTTTCTTCCACCTGCTTCAGGCAGAAGAGCAAATCACTTTGTCTTCCTTCAAGAGCTTCCTTAAAACCAGAGTCAATTATTCAAATGACAAAATATCGAAATCATTGTAGCCAGGCAGTAACTGGTTTGAGCTGATCGCTGCCAACTCTCCTAAACCTCCTTCTTTCCCAGGCTTTCTCAGAAGCTCATCTGTATCCAACTGCAAGCTCTTTAAAGGGGAACATTTCTCTGTACTTTTATGATCCCTTCTGCCATATTGTCCCACTCCATTCTAAGGGCTTCTGTGGAATGAAATCAAATAAGCCCAGACTGAGGGTTTAAGTTATGAGGGAAATGGTTCACATAACTTATTTAATGTGGAGACATGAGCAGTCTGGGAGCAGGTTTGAATGCCAGCAAATTCCATCTGGTTTCAAGCAACACATGGAAAAATTTAAACCAGAAATATTGTTCTGACTCCAGACTGCCTTCACTTGGGACCTATATGACTCCAGAGCACATTTCCAAACCCAGTCATGACAGAGACAACATCAAATTCACTGAAATCAACAGCAGACTCCCAATGATTTTCAGCAGAGCTGGGATTTCATCCTCAGCGGGGTGGGCAGTTCAGAATCACATCAGCACAAAGAAATAGTTGTAGTGGCCATAGTATCATCTGCTGATATCACCATGGAAACCTCATCACAGATCAAAGCTAACAATCTAGAAGCATTCAATTAGCACCAGTGGCCAGCTACTCTCACAAACAGCTATGATTTATTGAAGTACTAAAAGCTTGCAGGACAGATACTGAAAAAGGAAGAAACACAATACGTTAATTTCATGGATATATTACAACATGCAAATTTTCTAGCTATAGAATATATTTGTCATTGTACTTTAAATTAATTTTTAGATAAAGAATCCCACAATTAATATTTATTTCATATTTTATCCATGACTGTCCTCATCTCACTTTTTCTTACCAGCATTGCTGCTAACTAACATTGGAGAAACAGGCAGTCAAACTGAAAAAAGAATTATTTTGGGGAAATAAAAGTACCTTTGATGTACGTTCAACTTGCAGTACAGACAAAATGTGTTAAATAGTCTCAATAATTGCATACAAGTACTGCAAAAGGAAAGCACAGCACTGTGGCTTACACTTAAAAGCTGCAATACACTGAGTAGCTCTACCAAATAGATTACTTTCTCCTTGTGTAGAAAGTTATTTTTTTTACACTGCATGAATCACAGTCCAATGTTCAACTACTCTAAATACTCTAACTAGATTACTAGACTTGACAAAATTCATTTTTATGTTATATCAAGAGAAAAGTGATAAAAGTATACCATTTAAAATTTTCTTACTTATTATGGCAACTTTCTGTAGTTAAAAAACCCCAACTCAAATTGTTTTGCATCTCCGTTTCCCATAAAAATTGCAACATAGTTTATGCAGGCAAAGTTCTCTTCATTCTTATTCCAGCCTTAATGTAAAATTTCATATCTTCCATCAAATGAACATTGTCTGCTAAATAATAATATGCATCTGCACAGATATTCTGTTAATTAATGCCCAAGCATTACATAACTATGCCAGCTTTCATTACTCTGATAAATCAGTTATTTTATAGCCAGACAGATGAATCCAGCACAACTGTGCAGTCAGCAGTGAATCCAGGCCAAAGTTCAACATACCTTGCAAGTTTCATGAAACTTTTCATGAGGAAAAATTGATCAATTTTCCCTCCTTTTCATTCACAAATTCTAAATAAAACCTTGGTACCATCTTTATTCAAGGGAATTTCCTTCCTCTAAATTTGTCTGCTCATGGCTTCAAGTCAGCATTTCAGCTCCTACCCAAAGTCATTGCCTTTCTTGTAGCTGCAAAGGAAAGGGTTGAAAGTCCCATCTGTTAGTGTCAAAGATTTAATCCAACTTGTTTCAAAGCAAAGGAAAAAGAAGTCTCCTGCTTTCTTCCTTTTCCACAAAAGGGATCTTTTCATATTCCCCAGTTCAAGATGACAGGGGACTGTGTGTCTTGCCCTTTCCTCTCACACAGCTTATGTAAGCACTCACTTAGAATATTCTGGGGACTTCCTTCTCCCTCCCTCTTTCTCTTTCACAGTTTTATTTTGCTCACTTTTGTTGAACAAGATACTATTTCAAAGCAAAAAAACCCTAATATGAGATATATAGTAATTTGAATTCTGGGTGTAACAATAACTGCAATTTTACTTTTTCTCCAATTTGTAGGAATCAGCTCTGAAATCAGCATGAAAGGCATGAAAAGCTGCAACAGGAAAGGTAAGAGCCGAAAACACAGAAAAAGGATTAAGTGTGCAGACCAACAGGTCTGACCAACAAGGGACCAGGGACCCTGTAACTATGTGGGCTGAGAGGGGATTGAAATGCCAACCTTAGGTTATGCAACTTGTTAGGCCAAGGGTTGGTGCAAAGGATATTTTGCCAAGGACCCATGGCCAGAAACAAGGGAACAGCCAAGCTCCCACAAGCTCAGGACAGAAACTAGGATGTGAGCCAACAGACATGTCACAGGCACCACCAGCTCCAGCAGCTGCCCAGCCAGGACAGTTCTACAGCCTGCCCTGTAAGATCCAGTCACAGTCGGGCCACTCTGGGATTACCCAGGGCTGGACAAGAGGTCTTACTTATCAGTCAGCTGCCAACAAGCCTCCACTAGGAAAAACCTCACAGTCTTGCCCATCAGTGATTCAGTGGGCAGCAAGGATGTTATTTTTCAGTTCATAATGAACAAAAGCTTTTGAGGGCTGCAAATGTGTATTAGACTATGGGAGGTGCCATCTTCTGTCAGAGGATGAAAGTGGAAGGTCTGTTTCTGCAAAATTCCCCAAAGGAAAGGCAATAAGAAATGTGTAGCGACCCATTTCCAGGCTGGATAATTGTATTTCATGTTTGTCTGCATTTATTTCTGCATCTTTCTTTCCCAAGGATGTCTGTAGTATTCCCGCACCCTATTTATGAGCTGCGTCTGCTCCACAGGAGATGCAGCTGCACAACAGAGATAGGGCAGCAGACTCTCTGTGGATAAAATTTGACTAGCTTTCAGTAACTGCTTTTATTTCAGCACCTCAACTCCAGCTCTGCTCTTAGGATGGCTGTGTCACACTGTGTTCTCTGTAAGCCTCCAGTGTGCATTGGAACGGAGCAGAGAAGTACCAGCAGTTAAAAAATCACTCCAAACTTTACATCCGCTTCACCTCAGATGCAAACAATGCCATCTGCTAGCTATCCAAACATTTGGATGAGATCAGCACCAGGCTGAAGAGCAACTGTTGAAGTTGAATCCAAGGAAGTCTGATGTAATGGCAGATTGGGTTACTCAGAGAAAAGAATGTATAATTTCTTTAGCTTTCTTTCAGGACATCCTTCCAGTGCTCTTTAAGAGCTGCAGGCCACAGCTATTCACTGAGACTCCTTACGCTTGTGCCTACCCAACTGTGAAATGAAAAAATTACACCATTTCCTAAAAAGTGCTGCTTCAAAACCTGCCTACTGCCTTCTCAGGGTCAAACTCGGACTCACTCACCAGCTCTGTCATATCCATGGTGAAAAAACCCAGCCTTTTAGAAAAGCTCTGGTGAGGTCGTAGCAGGGGTCCATTTACTTAGAGTTCCGCCTGCTGCAAGCACAGCACAGAAGTACCTGTGAGGTACAGAGGGTGACTTCACAGCTCCCTGTTGGGAAAGCCCTCCGTGGGGAAGGGCTGCAACAGTGCAGCCTCAGAACAACCCACTGGTGTTGGGACAGCCTGGCTGGATGATGCTTGTAGTCTGAAAGAGTTGCAGCCATGCTGAGCTCCTGGCTCTCATCCTGCAACAGAAGCAAACCAGCTCTGCCAATTCTGAAAATACCATGATAATTCAAGTTTGAAGACCACTGTATAAACCTTTCAGCCATTCTTTTCTTGCTAACTGTGGATAGCCTTCAGGTTTCTCCATTCTTCGTATGGTATTCATTCCTGGCATGTCTTAATATCATCCACAGAACAGCCCACTCACCTCTTTTATCTCCACTTGTGCCACACCGTGGTGGTGGGGGAGTGACGGCATCTGAGAGATTAAGATGAAACAACAGACCTGCACGTGGGGGAGGCTGTGACACAAATGTTCCCCTGGGTGCCAGTGCAAGGCAGAGTTAGGGCAAGGCCAGGGTGGCAGTGGGGGCAGTGGGAATGCAGGGGCAGCCCAGGTGAGTGCCTTGCTGAAAGTGCCAGACCCAGGAGGCCTGTGTGAAAACACGTTAATGTTAACGTACGTTCAGCGAGTGAGCTCTGAAATTCTCTCCCTTGCCTTCTCCCAGCACCTTCAGCAAGCATTTTCAGGCTGTCACCCATGTTTTACACATTCTATCCTCCTTGCCAAGTACCTCCAGTCCCCAGCTCACCACCAGATGAATGTTGCACTCAACACCTGATACCGTGCAAAACTGGACAGATCCACCAGTGACGGCAGAGGCATTTGTTGAGCTTGAAAGCATCCCACAGGAGGGGGTATGTGCACAGGCCTCTTAACACATCACTTCCACCTTTCACACAAGTGATCCCTTTTGGGTTCCATATTTTCAAGAATCTTAATTAGGGGTCTTCCTTTGATCTTCCTGGGAACTTTAAAAGATCTGGGATAAACTGCTGAGATACTGAATTTACTTTAGTCTCTGAAACCTCATGAATTAATTCAGCAAGCGATGGTTTTTGACAATCCAGTTATTTGATAGCCTTGATTAAACCTCTTTAGAATGACTGGAGGCTCTGAATGTTATTTATTCATATTCAAGCACAGAAACAGTCACTCATGCATAGAAATCCTCAGTGACTCATGGAATGACGTGCTTCCTTATGCACAACAGTCCTCAGTAAGTCACACAGTGACACACTCCTGCCCAGATATACTTGGTAACATGAGCAGTGACAGACTGGCCCAGAGCACTTATTTTAGAAATCCTCCCAGCTCCCACAAGGGTCTCCCGTCCCTTGAAGCTGGAAACAAAACTCCTCAGGGACTCAGCCCATGCTGCCAAACACCTCATCCACCTTCTCTTCTGAGATGAGCCTTTTCTCACCATGGTGGCATTTCCCTGCTGAGGGTTCCCCTAAGGTCGCTAATGCACTTTTGAAAGGAAATCTCGTTTTCACTACCTTTACAAAGAGCTGCTGTTCTGCTTTTTGGCTTTTATTTTGTTTGGCTTTATATGGAAATTTTACATTAAACAAACATTACATGACAGTAAAGGGGATGAGATGGCTCAGGGGATCAGTAATGGGCTGTGAAGCCTTTCCTTTCTAGGCCAGTGCTCCAGTTCATTCTAGGCTGTTTTAGCTGGATTTGACATTGGAGAAAAGTGTGCTCTTTTAAAACGCCTGAGCTTTTAAATTAGATTTAAAACTAACTGACCAGTGGAAAAAATATCACTATGAAAATAAAATACACCAAGCAACCACTTGCAAAAAACAAATGCAAGTAACTTCTTACTTCAGCTGGATAATGATACAAATGAAAATGCTCTGGAAACATACTGGCTGCCAGGGGCATCCCATTCATATTCCAGCCCAAATCTTTCACACAACTAGCTTTTGTAGGATGCCTGGAAGGTCTTCAAGCTCAGAGTGGGTCAGACCAAGAGGAGCAGGCAGTGACCCAAAGTTATTCCTATCTAACTTCACTCATCATCATGCAAATTGCAAATTCATAGCCTGAAGGCCCTTATAGACAAGTACTTAACTTCATATAAAATACACAGCCACACCCTAGCTGCAGACGGCAACAGACTGCCCAGAGACAGGACAGCAAAAAGAAATATAATAAAACAAACAAACAACTCCTCAAACACCTTGATGATACTTCCAATGACTCATCAGACATGCACTCAATGTGGACACTGCACATCTACAGTGAGTTAGAGAGAACTCCATCTTGTCAAAAAGAACTATAACCTTGTAAAAAAACGCATAGAAACCAGCTGCCAGCACAGGATGCTGTTTTCAGAAACTGCTTGCTTTTTTCTTTTTCTTCTTTTGCAGTTTTACCATAGCTACATCAGGGCTGCAGTTTTCCATCAGTGTTTCACATAATACATAAATACAATAAAATAATTGAAGCAAACTCTTCAATTCCCCCTTATACTCCACCAAAAATGCTTCTGCTCTGCTTTTTAATAGCACCACGCTTGGAACACTTATTATAAAAATGGAAATGTATTTCACAATACATCACCCCTGGATAAGCTTTAGCTCAGAATAGGACTACAGATTACTCCCCAGTAAATACAAATAAGGAGTTTAGTGAACATGGTGAGCACATGAATATTTATAGTGACATTTCAGTAAGTTTAAATGTACAGATATTTGAGAATCAATAGAACTGTTACTACAACTTTTTACTATAAATGAAATCTAACAAATACAAATGAGAATTAATAGAAACTATTGTCAGAATATCAACTAACAGTAGTGGAACATGAACAAATGGGTTTTCTAAATCAATCAGAATACTGAGGGCTGAGGTCCATGCTTAGAAATGGTTCCCAGTCTCGTTATTCATAGTGCCAAGCATATGATTTGACACTCGATTACCTGCATTCAAACATCTTACGTATAATACAGGTGTTACATCACCTACACTATGAAATTCAGTATGTGATGAATTGCTGAATGATGCTGTGCTACACTGGGTGCAATTCTGTCCTTTATCCACAATGCTTTTCAAAAACCCGGTGAGGGGAAATACAATGGGGGCTTGTTCAGTTCTATGAAAGAGATGATAAGAGAGAGCTCCCTGCAATATCAGGAAAGTGAACTCTTGATACAAAGATTCTCTTTCAGTCCTCTGAACCAACAGCTAAGCCACCCATGTTGCATGCTTAAAGCAAACAGTGTGTCCTTCAGCTTTCATTAGCTGAATTAATTCAGTATTTAATTCAGCCAGTGCTCAGTACCACTGATATTAATGTCATCTAAATGGAGCTGTAATCAGACAGGAAAACCACTCAGTTCATATTTGCATAAGATTTCTACAAATGAATTCTACTGAACAAGGAAAAGCCATAACTGGAGGAGAAAAATTGCTATCTAGATAAGAAGTGACACCAAAGAGGAACATGTCACGCAGTTCAATAACTGTGGAAAGTTATAGAAAAACATGGAACGGCTGAAATGATGAATTTGTTAGAACAGATATTTCAGAAGAATATGGCAAACAAATATTCTGCCTCATCTAGGACATAATCCAACTGCCTTTGAAGTCAGCAAGATCCTCTTCTTCAGGATCTTTGCAGGCAGAGTTGTTAAGCCTGGGAAAAGGTTGTCCAGAGCAGTTGTGCAATCCCCATCCTTGGCAAGATTTAGGATTCAGCTAGACAAGGCCCTGGTCAGCCTCATTTGATGTGGAAACTTTCAGCAAGAGACTTGGCTAGGTGACCTCCAAAGCTCCCTTCCTATCTAATTCATCATGTTATTTTAATAATATCCATTCTAAATTACAAGAGAGTTTCTTGTCACCAATGCTTGAGGTTCCAGCACAGCCTTTCCACTGCTTAACCACTCTCACTGCAAAGAATTTTTTTCTGTATATAAGTTGTAATTCCTCTTGCTGCAGCTTGTGACTGTTGCCTGTCATTTTTTCACTGTGTATCCTTGAGAAGAGCCTAGCTCTGTCTTCTCTGTAAATTCCCTTTTGGTTCTCGAAGACAGCAATTAGATCTTTTCGGCCTTCCCTTCTCCAGATTAAACTGTGTCAGTTCTCTTCATATACCACAGAACTACCCTCCCTGAACCTTGACACTCTCCCACTGTTGTTATCTCTCTCTCACCATGTGGCCCCAGGCTGTAAAGTTTCATACTCATTTGCTCTTCTGACAGAACAGGCTATTTGCTCACCCCCCTTATTTGGCACTCAGATAGAAACCCAGTATCCCATTTTGACCTTTCATTTTGCCAGACAGAGCACATCTTTTGGCCTCTTCCTACAAGACTGGCTTATTAGTTTCCTGATCACCTTGGCAGTCTCCTCATCACCCAGGTGAATTAATCTCATATCCTGTGACCAATTAAAACATTCACATTTTTCATTCTTCTCTGCCACTTCCACCTGACAAGCCTCCAGCACTGTGAGAGAAATTCTTGTCATCAGTCATCCACTGTCTGACCTTGATTTTCTCATTTTTTTTTTACCTTTTCCATTTCTGTCACACAGGTGCTGCCATTTATCAGGCATCTCCCTCCTCTTCTTCACACACAAAGCCTTCCAGTGTCACCTATGCAGCAAATTTATCACCATGTGCCAGCCTTTTGTTAGGGTCAGAGGGAAGAGAAACAAGGTAATTTATGACATTATAACCTCATAATGGAAAACCCCCCAATGCTAATAACTTGTCACCAGCCAACAAGTTCTTTTTCCATCATACATAATTATAGCTTACCCCTTTTCTTAGAAAATGAGTGACTGATTAGTCTTGCACTATCCCCTCACCTCAGCAGTCTTAATTAGTATATGATAATTAATATACGATGCTACATTAAATGTGCTACATAATACATACAGTGTTAGCTTTACTGCACATCTTTCATCTTAAAAAACATATAAAAAAGCCCCAATAAACTACCATGATAAAAATGCTGTTCAGTTTTTTGTTGAAGTCATGGAAGAAATGTGAAAATATGCAACTCGAATATCATAGGAAAGATTAATAGATTTTAATAAAGAAGTTGACAACTAAGTGAGCTCCCTGAATTGAGGCTCTAATCACTTAACAGCAAAATCTCTCTTTTTCTTTTATCTCTTTTTTTTCTTTTACCTCTTGATACGTTCCACAAACATTGACCAGACAAAATAACTGCCTAGAAATTTCTTGGGGAATAATTTTCTAAGATTAACGACTGTAAGCACCAGTTATACCAGCAGGCATAAAATAAACCACACAGAGAAAAAAAATTTTTACAACATCTAAGTCAAGAAGGACTATTTTAAAATGTTATATCTGAACATGCCAATTCAGTAGACGTCAGTAAAGATTTTTGCCTCAAGTTATTTTCTTTGTTTCCCGTTTCTTTATGTAGTTAAATCAGTGAGTATCAATGTCTACAGACAAAATTATCTTACATCAAACAAATATCGACATGACTTTTAAGGTCAGTTGCTGCAAGGCCAGGATTTAAAAACAAATTAAATTTGATGTATGTCGCTTCAAAGGTCATTTAGAAAGGTATATGCTGCACCTATTTTACAATGCAACCCCCAGGGAGGCAAACATATTGAATGCTGTGAGGAGACATTGCAATAATGAAGATAATTATGGTAATAGGCAGGTAGGTAATTGGGGGCTTAATTAGATCAGAACAAGCATTTTATTTAGAGAAAAAGAAATTGCAGTTGATGCAATTAAAAGTAAATGACAACAACTCAGGTCAGTATTTATTTCAAGATGATAGTTAACATGCTTTCTTGTATCTTTAAAGGGACTGAGATAACAAAATTAAAGGCAGTGAAAATATTTCATTGTCATCCAGCACAGTCCAGTGTCACTGCATATGAAGGTCTTATCTCTCCCAGAACATTGCCATTCTGATAGAGGCTGTGCACACACCTAATTTCCTGATTTTCCTTTCTGATCTCAATAATTTTCAGTAGAAATGAGATGGCATGAATCCTTTGTTATTACTTGAGTAGCTTAAGGAATAAATAAGTGTCCATTCCTGAAATGTGCCCTCACAGCACAGGAAGAATTTCTATGAGGTGAGCAGAGGAAAAAGTGAGCAGTGCAGCTCTGAAGCTGGTCAGTGTCCACATGAGCTGGTACACTGTGTTACAATGGTACTACTCAGCTTTGCCACTGGAAAAAACAATCCCACCTTCCCTCAGACAACTGTCCCCAAACTTCTCTTTGCTGAATTATTCCCATTTGAAATGTGAATTTATTGCCTTAAAAATATGTATCTGACCAGCAGCAGTATGTTATCCATAGTGTTACTGCTCTGCCTTGCCACATGACTCCGAAATGTGAACAAAAAAGAGAGCGAAGTAGAAAGACAGTGGCCAAAATTTCATTGCTCTGTACCCTGGACAGCCATTTATTTTTGAGGGATTCTGATTTATTAGCATCCTTTAGCCCTTTGTATAGGTGATACTAACTTTCTGAGATACAGGTTGATGTAGCAGAGTGAACAAGTGGAAGACATTCCATGCTGCTGCATGCCTTTGGTATGTGAATATCAGCCAAGACAGCTCTGCTGTCACTGGCATCACTTAGTTCACAAAAGGGACTTTCACTGCCAGTTCTCTCAGCTTTTGCTCTGCAGGTAGCACAGCTTGGGGTTAAGACAGCCTCCAACATATGTGCTGTCACGAAAGCTCTTGACTAGACAAATACCTTTGTCAGGCAGCGTAGGGAGGCCCTCACAGAGTCTTGTCCTCTTATCCCAGCCAGTCTGTGGCCATTAAGCAAAGACATGATAGTTCTGATTCTCTGTAAGGTGATATGGAATGACAACAGTTCAGAGGCACACTCACTGCCCATCCACTGCTTCTCGCACAAAGGTCACTGAAAACACCCCTAAAAATGAGGCTGGATCTCACTACTTTCTGCGTGTAGCTTTGCAGCAACAAATCTGCAACAATTCCCCAGAGACTAGTCCAGTGTTGCTAATGGAAATTCTGTAAGCTCTAAATTGGCTATTCTCATCTAATTTATTTTTTCATTCACTTGTATTACAGCCCTAGGCCACTTTGCTGGTTCTGAAAAAAGGACGGTTTACTGTTCACGAGTGAAGTGACAAACTCCTGCCATCTAGAGGGTGGTTTCTGGAACATATTCGAGGCAGATACAGTTTCACAGGATAAAGCAAAACTGCTATAAAAATCTTGATGTCCACCTGTCTCCTTGGGGTTTTTCTAGATTTCTCCTTCTTCTTCATCCATGACTTTATGTAAAAAATGCCCAGTCAAATGAGAAGAAAATCATCACATCTGTGTATGTACTGTGGATCCCTTCCAACTCAGAGCATTCTGTGACTCTGTGATTCTGTTTGAGTCCTTTCTTCAACAGCTTCCTTCATTCATGAAAGGAGATTAGCTGACTAGGATAATTATTCTAAAATAGAATAGAACTTTCTGTTTGTATTTTTTCCAGTGCTATATCATTTATCCTCATCATGTTCTTGCATTTATGGCTGCCTAAAACAGATTAGAATGGTCACAACCAGAATAAAAGAATATTGATGATTAATGGCCTTCATTAAGAAAAGTGAGAATTAGACAAAAAAAAGCACTGACATCTCACAAAAGATCATATTTCCTACTTAGGCTGTTAGGTAAATAGCATGTGGCCATGGCTACTGACAATAATTAAAAATCACTTCTCCACACCCTTTCTAAGGAAGAAGAAATGTCCAGTTAAGTGGTCATCATATTTTTTTGTCTCTAAATAATAATGCTGTTTTCTGGGCATCCCAGTAACCTGGTGTGAAGATTACATCTTCAAGGAAAAGCGTGACAAGTAAACAATTTGTTGTGGGAGATAAAACTCTGGCATCACAAAAATTAGAAGAATCTTCCTGGAAAGGTGACGGTGGCCAGTGAATACCTGCCTCTTCCACTAAGCCAAAATCACATTCCATAACCAGTAGCCAACTTTCAGTAAGAAATGCATGACCAAGTGCAACGTGAAGCAACACAATCACCCCACCAAGGGAATGGATGATCAAAGCACAAAAAACAGTGCCCCAGGACTTATTTGTATGAAATATGTGTCAAACCCTTCCTAGGCAAAAGACTGTAAAATACACTGGAATGTGATCCATGCACTCATCTTCATTTGAATACCTATACAATACCTTCTTATGATTTTCACAAAGGGTTTTCTAGGCAATATCCATCTATGACAGTGACTTGTATAACCTCAGGCCAGACAGAGCTGTGTACAGGGGTCTTTTATAGCAATGGTATTATTTCTATTTTTAAACTACATTGTATTCCTACCATTAAGATTAATCAATATTTCATTTTAAAAATAGATGGTCCCACTGATTAAATATTTCAGCGACAACTTTCCAGGTGCCAATTACAATCACAACTAATTGTTGCAATTATTATGCCCCAAATTTGGTCTCTGTCAAGCGGAAATTGTGGTGGCAATTGACACAAAAGCAAACAAAACTTGAGGATGGAACAGCCACTGAGCAGGAACATCCATGCAAACAGCTTATAAAAGCTTTTTCAGTGATTTCCCAACCACAGTGAAACCAATGGCATGTTTTAAGTGAGTAGAGAGATTATATTGGAGTTTATTGGAATTTGGATTGCTCAGTCTGGAGAAGGCTCTGGAGAGACCTCACCACAGCCTTTCAGTACATAAAGGGGGCTATTAAAAAAGAGGGAAAGTGGCTCTTTACATGGGCACACAGTGATGGGACAAGGGGGGAATGGTTTTAAAGCAAAAGATGAGAGGTTTAGATTAGATACAAGGATGAACCTCTCATTGTGGGGGTGGTGAGGCCCTTGGCACAGGCTGCCCTGAGGAGCTGTGGGTGCCCCATCCTTGGAAGTGTTCAAGGCCAGGTTGGATGGTTCTCTGAGCAACCTCGTCTAGTGGAAGGTGTCCCTTTTTTAGTCGAAGAACATGAAAGTGCAGGCCGGTGCAGTTCTCATTATAACACCAAGTGCTTCGTAGCACGCAAGACGCAGGTGCCAACTACTCCAGCTTCATGATGTCTCCCTCCAAAACTCTGGCAACACCTTTCCCTGCAGCTCGAAAACCTGCCACTTCCCGGCTTCCAACTCGCGGGCGCACTGCGATCCCGTGAGGAGAAAGGGCACGATCCCTATCCTGGGATTCTTGTTTCTCTCTCCGGCTCCCCTCAGGCGCGGTCCCCGCGGCCGCCCCCGGAACGTTGGCGCCGGGCGGCGCGGGCCGGGCGGGCAGCGCACCGCGGAGAGCGGCGCTTCCGGCTTCCGCACGGCCGCCAGAGCCAGGTGGGAGCGGGGAAAGGGGAAGAGGGAGCTGGGAACGGGGAAAGGGAGCTGGGAACGGCGACAGGGAGGTGGGAGAGGGGAGCGGGGAGTGGGAGGGAGGGCTGGGGACGATCGGGAGTGGGCTGGGGACGCTGAGGGTCCCGGTCCCGCGCGGCTTCCCTGCCCTAGCGAGCGAAGCGGTGCCTGGTTTCCCCTTGTCCAAGTCCCTGGAAGCTGGGAGCGCGGCCATCCAGGTTGGCAGCGTGATGCCGTGGCGGGGCTCGCCGGGCTCCTAGAGGAACGAGGTGCCGCTCCCGAGCAGGAAATGTGCCGGAGAGGTGCCTGAGGAAGCGCCCCCCGCCCTGGGCGCTGACCAGCGCGGCAGTCCCCGGGCGCTGCGGTCCCACGGTGCAGTCTGTAGTCGCTTTGCTTCCAAAAGAAGGAGTAAGTCACGGCAAATCACAGTGCCAGGACAATTATTATGAACTACTGCTAATGCGGATTTTTTTTTTTAACGCTGTAATTTTTATATGAGTGGTAGAACGGATTTTGTATACGTGTGAGGTAGAAGGTATTTGATGGTCAAGTACAAGAAGGCTTGGAGTACAGAACGTCTGTTTTGGGTGTTGGTGTTTGTGGGGTGACAAGGGTAACCCGCCAGCCCCCCTGCCCCACCAATGAATTGCTTGTTTCAGCTCTTCATGATGTGGTTCCTATACCACAAGATAATACAACACAAAGCAATGTCCTGCTCAGCACAGGAGATCCAGAAATCTGCTGGTGCAGTCAGTGTGTGTCTTTGGGACCTCCCCAAGGATAAGAAGGCACAGGCATGGTGTGACTCCAACAGAACTTGGTTACCAGGTGTTGTTAATGTATCTTACACAGCACAGCCATCAGTTAAAATACACAGAGTCTTTGGAGCTATGGTGGGAGTTCTGCCTGTGGTCTTTGCCTTTGTTTACCTCAGCATATAATGCAGCACATGAGCAACAATAGGTGAAAATTTACAGGACGGAACACGGTGCTGCAGACCCAGTACTCACATAACACATATTAGGACTTTTGCTTTGAGCTGCTGCTCACCTCATACACAGCCTCCTGATACCTGGCCCTGCACAGGACCATCCCCAAGATTCACACCATGTGCCTGAGAGTATTATCCAAACGCTTCTTGAACTCTGTCAGGCTTGGAGCTGTGACCACTTCCCTGGGGAGCGTGTTACAGCACCATCCTCTGGGGGAAGAACCTTTTTCTGATCCCCAACCTAAACCTCCCCTGACACCACTTCCGATATCTGAACTCTGCGCTTTCTTGTGCTGCAGCATCAGCCCTTAAGCTGGAGAGCCACGCTCACTCCTGCAGCTGCTGCTCCGGCCCAGCATTTTTCTCCCAAGTAGGAAACTTAAAATGGAGAAAACACCCTTGTGCAGAACTCTTCCCATTTCAGGGGCTCCCACACTCCATGGGGCAGCATGGCCATACCCTCTGGGGCTGAGGAGGGAACCAGGCGTGGACCTATAACCTGTTGTTTTAGGTCTTCCAGATGCACTTTTCTCTCCCATGCACCCTTCAGGAGAGCATGGGAAAGCCAGCAGATTCCACCGGGTCTTTGCTGCCCGAGCATTTGGCAAAGGTGTGTCAAAAGTGGAGGTAGAACATACAGCAGAGCCATTTAAATACTAATTAGTGGTTTCAAAAGAGACAATACTCTGATCTGAAAGGAATTGCATGTAAACAAAGCTTATGCTGTCGTAATTTCTGGAACCGTAACGCTATTAAGCTCTAACTCAGAATTTAAAAGAAGGTAAATTTCCTAAAAAATTTGAACTCAGGGCAAAGACAACAAACAAATCTTAAGTGGAAGCTCAGAGGGAAAGAGTGATAAGAATATTGATCTATAGGATGTTGTTGTTACTGGATGGTGTCTGAAAGCCTGGATTGACTCCATAGCTTTGTTAAAAGGACCTGACATTGCACTTCTGTTGTTACTTAAAACTGCCACCTGGAAGCTTTCTAATAACCTGTGTCCTCAGTAGTCACTGAGGCAGTGCTTTTCATGAAAACAGTTTGTCGTTTTGGTGCTTTGGATTATGAGGTAATGGGAAGAAGTCAAGGTATAAATACTAACCATTAGATTCTGTTGTTAAATCAGCATTTGAGTTGTCTGAAAATTCATGTGCGGCCTCATATCGGACTGAAATGTCACACTCTAGAATGATGACAGTTGCCAGCAGGCAGCACAGCAATATAATTTTGACTACAAAATATGACACTAATACAATTTAAATACGGTGCAAAATGCTGCAGGGTGAGAAAACTGATTTATGTGTGCTATCAAACCCAAATTTTAGTATTTGGTCAGGACAATATATTTCTGTATTCAGGAAAGTTAGGATTCTTTGGTTTATTTTGTAAGACCTTTTGAACAGAGATACTCATTTTTCTTCCAAGTTTAAGATGTTAGAATTGGCTGCCTGTTGGGGCTGCAACTATTCTTACAGATGGTAGCATGCATGTCTGCTTGGAGTTAGGGATGAGGCTGGGGAGAGCAGGTACCTCTCACTTCCTTAGGCCAGTGGCCCTGATATCCACCCACAGACCCTACTGGAATCAGCAGAGGTTGCCTGGGCAGAGCTGCCTATCGTGTGGGCCAGTTTTTGCCAAGCTCCAAGTCTGCAGTGATTTTCTTCAAACTCCTTAAGTGGAGATTGAGATGTTAAGATGACACTTGAGTCTCAGTTACCAATTGTCTGAAGGTGTTTTTCTGCAGATTAAGAAATCAGAGGCAGAGCAAGGACCACTGGTAGGTGTACTTGTAGCTAAAAGAACTGTGACCTAGTTGTACAAGTGCAATATGTTTTGGGGCAGCTTGGTGGAGAGGCCAGATTTTCAAAACAGAAGCACTGGTGAGGTACCAAAATAAAAACTAAACATCTGGAAAGATCTAGACATCCTATTGTCTGCAAGGAAGTGTGATTTGGTAGCTGCAACACAAAGAAGTGGGCTCATAGAATTGAGAGTATTTTTTTAGAACAGGCAATTTTTTTGTCAGTGGAGAGATCATCACCTCATCCTTAGCTGCTTTCTCATTCCCATGCTTGCTAAGTAAACTGCTGCCCCTTTGACCGTCTTCCACCATCAGATTATGCTAATCTGGGCCTTGGTGGTGCTTGTTGGTTTGGTTTTAGTTTTGTTTTTAACCTGTATCTGTTTGAGAACAGGACACCAAGAACAGTTACATCATCAGAAACAAGGAGATGATAAAGATGGAGCCTAAGGAAGTGCCTGTGTTGACGAGAGAAATTCTAACATCATCTTGAATCTCTCAGTTGTCCATTTCATGAAGTCAGGATAATCCTTGCCTAATTTATTATAAACACAAAGTAAACTAAGCATATGTGAGTACTGCACAGTTCATTGTGGACATGGCAAGAGACCAGTGGTCTGATTGTTTTCCTGATGGTCTCACCACTATGTTGCACTGGTTCCCTCCTAGAATGTTAGAATGGAACCAAATGGAATTAACTTAGTGTAAATCCTTTTTGGAAAACAATGATGTCTTCAAAGCAATGCGTGCTCATCTCTTCATTATTGCAAATATGCTAGAATGATAAATAAGCAGTACAAACATCCCTTTGTCAAAGCTCTTAAATCTGTATAATGACATTTTGTTTTCTCAGCCTTCATGAAGTGTGAAATTTGCATTTTTGCAGTACACCACTTTTTGCTTACCTGAAGAATGCTTTTTAACTGAATGAAGCAGTTACTGAGAATAAGATGTGAAAGAGGAAATGAGCTGAATATTTTCCTTATTAAACAAACAAGGCAAACCAAAACCAGAGGCCCATCACAAACATAGTGGTTTCCTTTTTTTTCCAAGACAGAACACTTCAAAGATAGTTCAACACAAAGTTGAGGACAGCAAAGTCTTTTTCAGATCACAGGATTCTTTATGGTTCATCACATGGCTCTTCCTCGTGGACTGGCCCCTTCTTCTGGCTTTGAAAAGAAACTTTCAGAAAAGGAAATGAATGAAGCACAGTTAACCTGTGAACTCCAAGATGCAGTTTTAGTGGATGTGTCATGTGTATCCATACATAATTTTGTGTGCATTCATTACTTACCTATTTTTCCCCCCACAGATAGTAAATATGCCTAAAAAGAAGACTGGTGCTCGTAAGAAAGCTGAGAACCGTCGAGAACGTGAAAAGCAGATAAGGGCTTCAAGAGCCAACATAGATTTGGCCAAACATCCTTGTAATGCTTCAATGGTAAAATAACCTAGAGTATTTTATATTAAAACACTTCATTTTAAATCGTGTTAAACCAGTGATAATACATAAATGTATTTAATGCCATAAGAATGTCATTCTTCCTACTGTTCCTCCTCTATATTTAAGCTTACATTTGCATTAGATGTATAATATTGAATAGAAAGTTTGGATCCTAATCATAAGAATTCAGAGTCCCTGTGAGTGTCTGCAAATTTTATATATTTTACCTAGAATGAAAATAATTACCAGTGTTTTATTTCTTCTTTTTAGGAATGTGATAAGTGCCAAAGGTAAGAATTTTTCCCCTTCTAAAACCAGTAGTTTAATATTAATTGGTTTGAAACATTTCACAGGTCTTTTTTAATGCTTGCTTTCTTTTTCTTTTGGTTCCTTCTCCATGTGCCTAGACGACAGAAGAACAGAGCTTTTTGCTACTTCTGTAACTCTGTTCAGAAATTACCCATTTGTGCACAATGTGGTGAGTAGAATTAATGAATGAAAACTGTCCTCAGTCCTGTTTGTGGTGTTAAACTCTCAGTACCTTTGTTAGAGTACCTTTGTCTAGAAGTACCTTTGTGGTTTGTGGAGCAGGTTCTTTTAAATCTGCTGTGAATACCCTTCTTGAGAAGTGACCTTGTTTGATCATGCACTAATGTTTATGCGTCTGACCCCCAGAGGTTTGCAAGTCTGGACTTGTCTTCAGCATTTGATCTTTGGAAGAATTTGTCTCACTGCCTTTTGGGTTTGAGAATATCTGACTGACTGTTTCCCTACACTTACCACGTGTAGTATTGTTTGGTAATGGCAGCAGAACTAAGAATGCTCTGCCTGCTGGCAAGGCACCAATAAATACTGCTTTTTTAGGGATTATATAATTTCTAGTCAGTTCAATATCAATTAAAGCAACAGTACATTTTTCATCTTGCATGGGGTTGTAATGTAGTATACTGCTTATTTTATTTATATGGGCTAGAGGGCTGATGCTTTGAAATTAGAAGAGAAGGACTCCTAGTGACAGAGCTCTGCTCTGAATCAAACTAAGATGCCCTTTGTTTTCAAACAGCTGCTTGCTTGCAGGAGATGTCGATATTCATTTCTTACTGAGGTGAATTTTGTTGTTTCACTGTTCCAACACATCCTTGCAGATTTTCAATTTGTCATTAAGCAATTTGGCTGTTTTGTTGTTTGACTCTCAGAGCTGCTGACATCTGCATCTTCCAGTGCCTTTGTTGTGACCTGCAGATTCTGAGCATTTCTGGGAGCCAGGCTGTTAGTGTGCACTGGCAGTGTGTCATGCTTCATAAGTCTTCCTTCTGTCATCATGCAGTGAAGTACTAAAAACATGCTCTCTGTCTTACAATACAGAAGTTGACTCCTGTGTGTTGAGTTTATTTTAATCTGGAGTGTGTTTCTAGAGGAAAAGCATTCCTATCAACAACCATAAAATTATATTGAGTCCAAGGGTTTTCCAAACAAAGACCACCAGAGCTGTTTCATGCTTAATCAAGCACTGGGGACAGACACTACAAACCAACAGCACCTTTCTTGGAGAAGTCCCTGAGGGATGGGAGCAAGGTAGCTGTACTACAGTGCTCCAGACTGAGTAATACCCCCCCACCCCTCATTGCCCAGCTCAGCCCACCACTGGTACTTCCTCACCCTCCAAGGGTCCTTTGGTAACTGACTTCTGGTGTAATACAAAACTCTGCATACTGGGATTTAATTATTTTCAGAGCAGAATTTGGTTTTTCAGGCCTTGAGTGGGTGGGCAGGGAGCACCTTGGTGTTGGTTTCTCTAAGCAGGCAATAACAGACACACCAAAGGGGTCCATGGCAGCACAACTTGAATCAGTGATAAAACTCCACTGGAGTAGCCTGAGCTGACTACAAGATCTTTTTGCTTGTATGACTGCAGACAGAGGGTGGAACTTTCTGGTAGAGCTATTTATGTCAGAGACAAGGACTAGGGGAAGATTGTCACCCTTGCTGCTTGCTTGTGTCAGAATGACTTTTAGGTGCAGGCTGTGGCTTTTTCTCCCACCTGTCCCCTGTATTTAAAGTGAATTATTTTGTCTAGAAACTAATCTATGGTTTTTAAAAAGAAAAAAAAAGCAACTAACAACTGAAAAAACCAAGTATCCAAGTACTTGCAAGTAATTAAACACATGGGGTTTTTTCTTGTGCCTTGCACACAAAATGTGCTGCTTTTATGATGGGACAGAACCAGCAGCAGTTTTAAATACAGGTTTTTAAGATATCATGGCTTGACTTTGACCTTAGTTTTGTTCTTTGGTTTGTTTTGGCATTTGACATTTTTGCCAGTGCCTCAAAACACAGAGCAAGACCAACACATTGCCTTGTTATCTCAGTACACGGGCAAGAGGTTTTGGCTGAAAAGAGACAATAATTTAACCTAAGGGAGATGTGAAAGTGGGTTGCAGGATGCAGCAATAATTCAGACATCTTTATTTGGATTATTTTTACCTAGATTTACAGTTAGGCTCAGGTATTTAGTGAAGTGCTGTTCTTATATGAATGTGCATTCTACTTTTTTTTGTATAGTTTTCTTATGGTTGCTTGCCTTTTTATTTTAAACAGGAAAAACCAAATGCATGATGAAGTCTTCAGACTGTGTCATAAAACACGCTGGTGTGTATGGTACTGGACTAGCAATGGTGGTATGTATACAAAATTAAAGCCTTTTTAGCAGTATGAGGTTATTTTGTGCAAATCTTTCTGAAAGAAGATAGAACAGCTTTACAGAATGATAGCGTGTACCGTGCCAAGTTTTTCCCCCCCTTATTTTACTATAAGAAACTGATTTTTCCCTTATACTGAACACTCAAATTTTGCAATTTTAGATTCAACTCCTGCAAGCTCCAACATGTCCTGGATGCTAGTGGATCTGTCTTGGTGGCAGGCTCTAAGCACATGCATGAACAGCACTGAAGCTTACATGCCCCATATCCAATTCTCAGTCTTCATTACAATCTAGGATCATTCTGCAAAGACCTGCAGACTTTTGTTACTGTTGTCTTAGTGTTGCAGAGATCATCAGTATCACAGAGAGGAATCTGTTCCATAGCTTTAGGGGGGAATTTTACTTAACATAAACCGTCATTTGGGCTCTTAAAGGAGATAATCATAGCTTCAGGCCTTTGAATTTTTGTTCTAAGAAGGACAAGTTAGTGTCTCCCTTCTGGAAAGCAAGATTTGACATGTGACAGCCTAGAGATTAAGTGCTATGTGGACTAAACCTCTGTCCTGTTTCCACCTCCAGCTGACAGTCAGCTTTTCTCAGTAACACAGCTTGCCTTTACATTCTGATGTTCTTGAACTCATCCCATGCATTCACTCATGCAATAGTGAATGCCTCAACAGTTAATTTGCATTCACAATGTTTCTTAGTTTTGTGTGCATGTAGTGCACATGGTAGTTAGTTACATATGGGCTGAGGAGGCTTCTTAAATGCTACATTTAAGGATAGCTGATGTGAAGATCTTGTAATTTAATCAAAATGAAAGTTAAAGAGTCTAACTTATTTCTAATGAGTTATTTGATCTTTGCTCTTTGCAGGGATGTGCAAAGCATGGTTTAAAATCTGAGTGAGTGACTTCAGCTGTAAGAAACTATTGGCATTTTTCATGTCTTTTTTGAAATTCCATTTTTGTCAGAACACTGTTATCCTTTGTGGATCTCAGGTTTCAACTGGAGGATAAAATTTTTATGCACACAATTTAAGAAAAGAAGTGTAAAAGACAGAAAAAGGAGAAAACCAAGTTATTGTGCATCATATTTAGTCCTGCAGAAATGAATAACAAATAAGATGAACTGAGGAGCAGCTTGATAGGAATACAGATGCGGTTCAATACTCTCCCAGTCAACCGAAATGAACCCACTGAGAGAAGGGATATGAGGATACATTGAGGACTGTGGAGTCAGAGTGTCTCTCTAGGTATTGCAGAAGTTCAGAGGTGATATCTTTCTGTAATTGCAGGGTGCAATCTGTGATTTCTGTGAAGCTTGGGTGTGTCACGGGAGGAAGTGTCTCAGCACACACGCGTGTATCTGTCCTCTCGCAGACGCAGAATGTATTGAGTGTGAAAGAAGTGTCTGGGACCATGGTAGGTTGCTCACGTGTAAAAATAAGAAAATGTAAATTGCATTGCTTAGGATACTGCACCTTTATTCTTAACAGCATTTTTAATCCTCACTGATTCGTCCTTGCAAGTATGTTTGTTCAAAGCAAGGATTCTTCCCGTTTTAAAAATAGACATTATGCAGTAGGGAAAGTAAACAACCTGCTCAAGAACATACAGTGCTCAGGGATGATTGTGTCATCTAAAGTATAATGGTTCTATCAGCCTAACTATTTGCATAATTAAGCACTGCATCAAATTGCCAACACAATCTTCTGCTATTCCCACTCTGTTCTTCTGCACTAGCACAGGTATTTGGATTCCCAATTGCCTAGCAAACCATACTGGTCTCGATTTGTGGAATCCTTTAAAGTGTTTATTCCAAGCTTATATCAGAGGTAAGGGGGTGGGAGGAAAGGAGACTGAATGAGAATATGATCTGATTTCAGGAAAATACTTAATGCTATAGTTGAATTAAAGAAAAGTACTAGAAGTAATACTCTTTTTATATTTCTGCTGTCTTGTAGGAAACAAGGTATTTGTCAGTGTAAAAATGGATGGCAGTGCCTAATTTAGGACTTTGTTGAAGCATTAGTGACAGAAGGGAGACCTGGTCTTCAGTCAAAATTACTACCTAAACTGTTTGCAGAGCAGAACTTGATGCCTGTGCCCATTGCTGATTATTTTGCCTTGATAAATCTTTCAGGAGGCAGAATATTCGCCTGCTCTTTTTGCCATGATTTCCTCTGTGAAGATGATCAGTTTGAACATCAAGCCAGCTGCCAAGTTCTGGAAGCAGAGACGTTTAAATGTAAGTTAGTTATTCATAGTCCCTTTCACCACAGCTAAGCTGAATCTCCACTTGCTTCCTCTGTGCTCTGGAAAACTCTCTATCATCTTTCCCAGCTTTTGCCTTTTTCATATGTGCCAGCTCTTGGTATTCAGTTATCCAGACTAGAACTTTTGTCTCTGACCTTCCTCCATGCCAGAGTATACATGGCAGTTGTTTTCCTGCCAGGCTCTTACAGGCCTGCCTTGGGAAGCTGCCTTTGCAGGAGCCAGCAGTCTCCAAAGTTGGAGTGTTGGCAGTGGCCAGGACTGCAGCAAAACGGCTGGAACTGCTGATGCTGCTTTTTTACTCCACAAAGCTCTGCAGGCAGGAGGAGCTGTCTTCCACTCTTCTCACCATGTGATGAGCTATTTCTAGATACCTGTTCCTCGTGGAAAACAGCTGTCCCAAACAATGCCACCTCTGTTAGGCTGGCTAAACTTTCCCACATTGCTGTGGAAGGCCTGTGTGTTGATGAAGAGTTGGCAGCTGTTGAAGTCCTGAGGAAGGCCATGACTCAGTCAGGAGCCATCATCTGATTCAGGGAGACACGGTGAACACAGAAGGAAGTGACAAAAATAGTCCAGAGCATGATTTCCGATTTCATTTCCTCACTGACCAGTGGACTTGTGTGTCAGTAATGTATCAAGTGTTGATACATGTCCACTCTTGCTGGGTAAAGAACAGGTAGCTGAAGACTGTCCTTTTGAACTTTGATTAACTGTGTGGAGAAAACTGAAACTGGTGTTTATAGGAGGACATGATGGCAATGCCTGACTTTGCTCACTCACTGCTCATCTCTGGCTGAAACAGGGAAATTTCAAGGGAAGTTAAAAAAAACCCCAAGAAAATAAAACACCAACAAGCCAAGACTGTGCATGTTTGAAATAACTACATTTTTTTAGAAGTATTTCTCTTCTACCTACCGTGAATGACTACTTGGTTTATCCCATGAGACATTTGTTTGTCCTTTCTAAAACTTGTTTGCCTGTATTTTAACTGTAAAGTTATTTTCAATCATTATTGTAGAAATTCAAGGTGCTCTTTATCTTAAGACTATTTTCTTTAGAACTGACCAATCTCTTGTCCTAATTTATCTCTCCTGGTTTAGAATATTTGTTGATTTCAATGTCCTAGTTGGTGTCTTTAGAAATCTCTTATCTCTTTTTCATGTCCCATCTTTTTGTTCCCAGACAGCTGTTCTCTGAGCCTTCCTTAGCTTCCCTTGATGTATTCTGCCAGAATACCTTCCTGCATAGCAATGTTGAAGCAGCAACAGCTGTTCCACAAGAATGTTTTTTCAATGATTGTTGGAAGCTTTTAATTCACAGATGTGATCACACCCTGAATAGGGCAAAAGGTTTTTTGAGTTTTTTTTCACTGTGTTCAATGTTTTGTGGCACAGCACTGACTTGGAAAAGATACAGGATTTTTATCAGTGTGTGGTAACAAGATTATAAAACCTGTACTTTTACAGAATACAGAAACGTTAACTGTGGTCATGCAATTGTAGTCTAAATCCATTCTAGCTGTGAAAAGGGTAGCGTTACTTCCCATCGCTATCTGAGAGAAGTTTTTTAAAGTGCAGATACTCAAGAAATGATGAATATAAATGCGTTATCATTTTCATCTTTAAGCACATGACAGAGCTCTAAATCCCATGGCTATCCTGCTCATGTGGAGAACTCGTGATATTTATTATTCAAAAACTTCGCTGTCACAGGGGCAAGGCAAGGTGAAAGGGAATAAATACTCACACAGAGACTGATAAAATACCTATTACTGCTTCTCGAGGAGTAACTATTCACCCGGCTTCATGTTTCTGCCGATTCCTGAGTGTTTGCCTTTACTGTACTCCCTCTAGTGGAGTAAAAAAACAATTTGAAGCTCAAGACAAGTTAGATTTTGGGCACTGATTCTGCTCTTTATAGCTTGTGTGCCAGGTCCAGTTCTTTAACACAGATAGACTTTCATATGAACTTGTGTGCAATCAAGTGCATTTCCAGATGATATGACAGAAAATAGGGAACATAACATTTCTAGGTTTGGAAGTTTGCAAGCTTTAAGTGTTCTCACATCGCTAGCACTCCTTTTGATGTTGTGAGAAAAGGAGAAGCAAGATGGTCACTTAATACCAAATTTCTTCTGAAACTTCTGTTTTTAAAAGTGTGGAAGCTCAAGAAATAATTAAACTTTTTCCCCTCTTGAGGTTGGTTTTTTTTTTTGGTGTCAAATTACATTAATGCCATGAGGCTTAGGGTTGAAAAAAAATCTAGTAAAAGGGTACTGTGTGGTAAAATGGCTGATTCACATTGCCATCATACAGTTATGTCAGGGAATTAAAACAAATGCATCAGTAATGGTATTATATACTTTTACAAGGTTTTTAACACATCACAGGTCTGCAGTTTCCAAGTACTGAATTTGACATATTGATTTTCTCCAACAGGTGTTTCCTGTAACAGGCTTGGGCAGCATTCGTGCCTGCGTTGTAAGGTAAAGAGTAAAGACAGTTGTGGGTAGCTGTGCTTTTAGGCTCGTTCTTCTTGGTCTCCAAGGCTGGTATCAGGTCTTGTCATATCTTCCTCTCCATTTTTAAAAAAATATAATATTTTTGTATTATATATTAGGGGGCAGACCTCTGGGGGGCAAAAGGTCTTTATCTGTGCTTGCCTGTTAACCACTAGCCAGTGTTGTGCATCGTTATGCCAGCTGAGGTGATCTTCACTTTGTCCAGCCCTCTTAGTTTAAATTGGGCCTGTACCATGTTGGGTCTTTAAAAAATCCAGCAAAACAACAAAACAAATCCTTGGCCTTGAACAGAATCCAAGGCTTTGTAATATGTTTTGATCCAATGTGGATCTACAATCATTTAAAAATTTGGTTTTTTTTAAACAGTCAAGTTTAATGGTCAATCTGAGCAGAAATTGCTGCAGCCTGGATCCAACAGAAATAATCTCCACAGCTAATCCAGTTTTACATGTGAACAGACTAACTTATTGACATCAGGCTCATGGTTTTACACACTCAGAAATAATTTTGTATAAAAAGTTCCACCTGCTTCATCGTCAGCATTGCCCAGATTTCTCCAGATGCTGGTTCATTGCCTGCTCTTATTCTTCTTACCCTCCATATGTTTCCCTGCACTCTCCCATGGCATCGATGGCATATTCCAAATTGTTCCTTTCCCCAGGTATCTTCACTGCACCCTGGTGCTCAACATGTGAACTTTCCATCTCTAATTCTTGCCTTTAGGCCACTGCATAATGTTCTGGCAAACATCTCATTGTGTTTTATTTAGGCTTGTCAGCGTAAACCCAGGTTTGCCAGGATCCTTGTGGGCAGCACTACAATCCAGCCCTCGAGTACATTACTTTCTCTGCTTGTTTTTTGGCACTTTTATGCAGCCTCTTCCCCAGGAAGCTGTGGAACTACATTCAGCACAGAGTGATTGTGCTGTGCACAGACCCCACATCCACTGCAGACAGACCTCATTAAATTTTAATCCCAACCAGAAAACCCTGCTGCTGTTAAAACAGCTTTTTTGCTTGCTTCTTGCTGAAGAATATGCTTCTATGATTAAAACATTTAGCCTTTTTATTCTCCCTTCAACCCACAGGCTTGTTTTTGTGACGACCATGTGCGAAGTAAGGTCTTCAAGCAGGAAAAAGGAAAAGAGCCTCCTTGCCCTAAATGTGGCCACGAAACTCAGCAGACAAAGGATCTGAGCATGTCAAGTAAGCCAGCTTCTCTAGCTAACAAGCCATACAAGTGCCATTGGTGACTACTTTTCTGCCTAGGAACACTGAGTAAAATCTGGTTACTTTTAAGTTGCTGCATTTGTTTTGGGAAAAACTTTCTGAATTACAGAATTGAGCAGTCTCATTCTTAATCATTAATTGATTCCAATACAGTGAAAGCTTTTGTTTAGTTTAAGATTTTAGTTGTGGAAAAAAATGAAAAAAAAAATCATCACTTAAATCCTTATTTCATGTACAAGAAGCCAATTAATGAATTTCAAAATGTGTTTTGGTATATATACAATCTACCCCAACCACTCTTGAATAAATCACCATATGTATTGTGTCTGCAAAGCACACATCCAGTTGCAGGTCTTCTTGGCTAAAGTACCAAAGGATTATCCTAAAAACCTGAGACCTACTTGGGGGGCAGTTCCTGTTTATCCAGACTTGGCTGCACTTCCATGTGCAGCAGCAGAAAAGTTCTCTTAGAGTAAGGATTGAATCTGGAAATGTCAGATTTAGAAAAAGACTGCCTAACATCGTGTGCTCTTCAAGTAGTGAAAAAAGGGATAGAAAAGAAATGTGGGATTGCTGTCGAGGGGTGGGAACATGACGGTTTTTCTCTACCTGCAGCCCGCTCCTTGAAGTTTGGCCGACAGACTGGAGGAGAAGATGCAGATGGAGCTTCTGGTTATGATGCCTACTGGAAAAACCTCTCCTCCAGCAAGACTGGAGACGCAGGTGACCGTGAGGATGAATATGATGAATACGAAGCAGAAGATGATGATGAAGATGACAATGATGAGGGAGGGAAGGATTCAGATTCTGAGACCACAGATGTCTTCAGCAATTTGAATTTAGGAAGGACCTATGCTAGTGGGTATGCACATTATGAGGAATCAGAAGATTAAGCCTAGTATGCTGGCAAGCTAGAAACACTTGGAAGGAGCCAAGCAATGCTTCACTGAGTTGTGTACACACCAGTAGGATAGCTCTATCAGGTACTTACATATCAAAGTTAGAGAATTAAGAGTGCGGGACTTCTGCTGTAACTCCAAGGGGACTTTTCTTTTATATGAACCAATGATTTTGGGACTGGGGGAAAAAAATCAGAATATTTTTATTCCCTTAAGCAGCAGAAGGTTGTGTCCCTGAGTTACTGAGTATAATGGTTCAATGCCATTTTCTCATATCAACATGGGAATGTGGGAGAGCTGTAGAACTTGCTTCCATTTGCTCATCAGAGATTAAGTTATTTTTTACAATCATTTTGTTAACTGATTTCATACATTAATGCAGTGGTGGGTTGGTGACTGCATTTTTTTTTGGTCTGCACAATAAAAGTCAACTGCATTCTCTAATGAACTGTCATAAATATTGATCTCCCTTGAATAGTTGGAAAGCAGGTTGTGTACAAACTGTGAATTGACACTAAAATAACTTCCTTGTTTATGTAGGTATGGCAGATTAATGTATTTTTCTGTGTACTTGCCCGTCACCCTTTCAGCATTTTTAGTATTAGATATTAATTGGGGGGGCTATATGCAGTCATTACAAGTTCACCCCAGATAATCAAAACTTTTATGGCAATAAAAATATTCATGTATACTCTCTGCCACAAAAATCTATAAGGCAGTTTCTCATTAGATCAAAAAGAGACTGTTTTCTTCTGTGCCCAGCCTTCAGCTCTTTTCCTTGCATATGAAACACGCAGAAAATAAAATTAGATAGGAAACAACCCCGTATATGAATTGATAAGGTGAGAAAACACAGCGGGGTTCAAAATGCTGGGTCCAAATATTATTCTGTGCAAGGGTGCTGGTACAAGGCAAATGATCAACACATCTGAGCAAGGAGGTGACACCTGCAGTAGTGTTTGCAGTGATTCTGGTTTGAAAGTCAATGTGTTAATTACCAATGTACAGATCTAAGTGGTGGGGTTTATTTTTCTTCTTTAGGGGAATGTTTTACAGCTGACAGATCATAACAGCAGGGCAGCCACCTAAAGTGCTGCTCCAGCTTTCTAAATGCCATGCTTTAATGCAAGAGAGCCATTTCTTATTATCTGTCAAATATCTGAACTGATTATTGCATTACCTGCTTTTGTGGTGCTTTCTCTACTGTTTCTTAACAGCTAAAGGTCATATGTTGGCAGAGCAGATCCCTTTGATAATAACTTTTAGTGATGTTAGGACTGCCAAATGAACATTTCCTAACAAAACAGGGTTGGGGAACCTGGCATCAATACTTCCCTCTTAAATGCATCTTGTACCAGATGCGTGAAAGACGAGCTGGAATGCATCCAAGACAAAAACAAACTGACAAAAAGCACAACTTGGATATGGCACCTGAGGGAAAAAAGTCTGTGGGAGAAAGGAACACAACTGGTCAGTGCATGCCTTCAGAACTGGAGAGGAAACCAGTTAATGCACTGTCTGAAAGCCAAATACCCTTCAAAGATTGAAACTCCAGGGCCATCCAATTTCATGTGTTAGCGAAGAGCCATCTTAAATGATGTACCTGATAGATGTCTTGATTAGTCTTTTGCATAACCAAATTTGAAGTGAGGGAAGCAGGATGCCTGCCAGTTCAACACTGATCACTTATTTGTGAAATTGGCACCTGCAAGAGAATTTCTGCTCAACTTTATATGGTCCAAAGACTTCCAAGTTAGTCCATCTGTGGCTGGTCAATTCCAGCAACAATGCCAGTTTTTTATCCTGGCTGGTGTTCCAAATACAAAACAATTATACATCAGTACAAAGTCTTATACAGAACTGAGGGAAGTATATGTGTCTCTGCATATATGTAAAATTATAGCTGCTTGTGTGTCATTTCTTAATATTATTTCTTAAAATGCACAAAATTCCTCTTTAAGGTTTTTGGCTCTTGAATTAGGTTTTTCTCTTATGAAATCTGCTGTCACTGGCAGTGCCAAAGGCTGCTGACATAACAGAATTAATCATCATAATCAGAGCAAAGAATTATTCATTTTCTCATTGAAATGTCCTTCCACTGATCCTTGCAGGATCAATACTCCAGAGCTAATGTGTGTTCCTATGATCCCACTGTAAGTGCTGCCTGCAGCAGATGCTCAGGCTACCTGCTGTAATTTAGCAAGGTCGCTGCTCAGTGGACATTTATTTGCCTTTTTTTTTGTGCTGCTGCTCATACCAGCGAAAATGCCTGTGCTGTCAACCTGTCTGGAAATGGGGCCCAGGTATTAGACCTGCGGTGCCTGGCCTTCCAGGGGTCAAAACAAGCAAGTTTAAGCTGCTTTAAAGTAATCTAGTGGATTCAGGCTAGAACAGACAAACATGCCTGTGTTTTCTACTAACAGAGTCAGTTTGTGGCAGGACAGGCAGGATATGATGCACTTTCTCTGCTTATTTAGTACAGCTAAAAACACGTGGTCTGTTGGGGATAGGCCCTCAGAGCTTGTTTTCGGAGAAAGTGCATAATTTTGGTTATCTGAAGGTAAATTGCGGGAACAGGACGGAACAGAAAATGAACGTGTATCCTGGCTTCATTGAAAAACAGGTCAGAGACAAACTCAGTCTTGTTGGCTCCATTTTTCTTTATTGCTGTTGGTCTGCTTTGAGGTGTCTTGGAGGAATGTCAGTAGGGCACTGACAGGGCAGTGTGCCATCTCTACACCTGAAAATGTAAATTAGTGCTAAGCTTACATCTTCCTCTGAATTCAGCAGCTGGTTTAGCCCTTGCTAAATCCGAAGGTGATGTGCTTTGGTACTGATGATGTACATTTTACGATTCACAGGATCTCAAGCTAGTTCAGGCACTGCTACAATCCACCAAGTACTTTCAGGTGACTGCTGAGCTTCTGTCAAAGTCACTGGAGTGCGGGGCGTGGTGCCTGGGCTCACAAAAAGCCCCTGCATAACTCCATGTTTTTAAGACTCCGGTACTGCAGAGTATGCTTCCTGATGGGGCAAGAGTAAAGGAAATAAAATCCTGAGATTTTAAAGTTTCCTTCAAAAATCCTGTCCCTGATTAAAGGAAATTCTGAGCTGAGGGAAGGATAGTTCTAACATATATTCAGGAACACCTGAGAGTTACATATAGCACTCCAGAAAAACAAGACCTAGATAAAGTCTTACACTTTATTTTTTTTCCATCTCTATGATGACCATTTAAATAAAAACTTTAAGTAGAACTTGAATCAAAATCACAGTAACATTTACTGTGCCTGTAGATCCTCAAAAACAAGAGCTCTGGCCACCTCTGTAAGGTCTTCTCTTGCATTTGTTTATTAAGGTGACAGCACCAGCTCATTATGAATTCATTGGGTTCTCCTGTGGATTTAATTCATTTTCCTTCATACTCAGGTGTAATTTAGCACTTGTGACTGGGGAGTCTTTTGGTCAATCCCGCATTGCTGATTTTGTTTCCAGAAAATTGATGGGAAGATCATGATAATGTACTGGACAGCTGAAAAAATAGTTGCAGGCATGTCACAGGGAGCTGGAGGACAAGCTTCAGAAGTGCATGGAGTCCTATTTGTTCAAGAAGAAAGATATTAGTGTGTCTTACAAGACATTACATGCATCTGTCCAGGTCCTGATCCTATTTCCAGAGGAACCAATGGCAGAGTTCCCATTTATTCAAGTGGGAACAATTCAATAATCTTTAATATCTACAGTTCATCTTAAATGTCGGGAGGTGTTATAGAACACAACATGAGCATCAGCTGAAGTGGGGAAGATGAAGCAAAGTTTAACATGAGGTTAATGTGCTCCCACAGTATAAAAGTATTTGTTCTAAATTTCAACAGTTCCACTGGAAAGTGCTCTCAAGACTGAAAGACACAGCTACTTAAGGCAGGAAGAGACAAGATTATAGAAGATGGAGAAATTTGATTACTCATCTCCTGAAAGTCTGCACCTAGTTCATAAATATTTGCTAAAAGCTCAAAGCAGTTAGGACATAGACAAATTTTATCATCTCTGCTTTGTAGGTACATAAATAGAAAACAGAGTAATGGACAAAATCACAGCCTGAGTTGTCCAGTTGGCAACAGCCCTGGGCTCTCCATCCCCTACCCATGAACCTCCAGACTAGACATATTTTATAACTAATGATATTCCTTTAATAAGAGTGTGTGTGTTGCAATTAGCTACCACACATTGGAAATTTGAAGCATTGGAACACATTGGAAGTTTTTAGCTTCCATAGGCAGGAGAGACAAAAATCAGCAAGACAACATCACAGACGTGGAGAATATTCCATGGAAAAGCCACTGGCTTCCCTTTGCTAAACAAAGAGCAGATTCACAAGCCTGTACTTCACTGTGGAAGGGGAAAAAAATAAATTGCATTTCAATCTCTCACCAAATTAATCCCCTACAGATAAGAGTGTAGGTTTGCTGTTAAGTTACAGCATTTTACAACATCCCATTTTAAGTAGTGCACAGTGTTTATTGGAAAGAGAAACAGCTTCAAAGCAGGAGAAAGCCTATTGGAGCTATCTCTACTCCCACTATTCTCTAACACTAAGTATACTAAAATGTTTGCTGCACCCTTTTTAACCCCCCCCTCCTTCAGCCAGTGATTCTTCCACGGTGTTCCCCAAACTTAACTGTGATTGGAAGTTCACTTTTACTTCCTTCTGAAATGAAAAGTACCGAGTGCCTCAGGGCCCAAGTACTATTTTCACTTCATCTTGATGTTACATGACATCTGTTGTAGATTTTCACTTTACAAAACCACTAAGTTTTTTCTTAATTTTTTATTAGAGTGTTGGAATGCCAAAGACCCGCAATTTCTTTAGCAGATAATACAAGTATTTTACTGCTATAGTTGCCTGTTGCTGCTCCTACTGTTTTTTTTTTTTTTTTCATAGAGAAAGAGGCTGATTGTTTTGAAAGTGAATCCCTGCTAGTCAGGCATATAAACCCTTAGGCTGCTTCCAGTTTGATTTAAATTCAGCACCTTGCTTTGATGGCAGAGACAAGGATGAGCCCCTTAGAGATTTTCCCACCACCCTGGATGTCAGCATCAATTCACAGTGTGTGCTCTCCTGCTACTTCAAGGTGGTAACAACTGAAACGTGACCTTTCACTAGACTACTTTAGAAGGCTGCAGAAACCCAAATGCTGCAGCCTCTACCTCTTTAAACACACACAGCCTGGAAAAGAGCTGAAAAAAACCCTACAAAGCTGAATCCCATGAGAAGGTATTTGCACTCTGCTTCTTCCTCGGGGGTAACAGAATGCGTCCTCAAGCTTGTAGAGAACTTATTGTTATCATTTTTACCTTATTAAAAAATAATATCTATTGAACATGGATTTAAGCAAGAAAAGCAGAAAGTTAAAGATGTTACCCTATCAACAGCTGAACAACAAAGCCGTACTGGGCTCTTTGAAGGAAGGATGTGCAGAGGACACCACCACATGCTCATAATTGGCTTTTTCTGCACCCTCCTCTTAAGTCTGCAAGTGTAGGCCAAGAAAGCACTAAGAAGAGCTTAACCTTAGGGCTTTTGTTTGCCAAAGCATTAATGGTTCCAGCAGAGCACCACACAATTCCTTACTAGGCATTCAGTGTGCACAACTGCTGCGGCCAGATTTGGAACGTTAACTTAGAAGTTAGAGGATAAATTGCATTCCTTCCGTATTCTGCCCACTTACTTGGTGTTACATGTATTTCAAAGGTTCCATCCTGACATTTACGTGCTAACACTGCACAAGAACACTGCTGTGATCTACCATCAAACCACTTCTGAGCAGACAGTACCAACACAAAACATAGCAGGTACCATCCAGGCATATCACACCTTCAGAAGAACACTGCTTTTCTTTTGTTCAGCAGTTCACAAAGCCATCAACAAATTAACAGCCTAAGAAGCCTCTCCAGCAAGCAACCTGTCTCACCTTCGTTTAACTCAGTAAGCTTTAGTCAACTGAGGGCGGACCTGTGCCCAACATACTGCAGATTCTGCCATTCCCAGGGTGCTGTCAGGGCTGCTGCACCCTGCAGCTGGGACAAACCCTGCCCTGAGCTCAGCGACAGGGTGCAAGAACACGGTACCTTCCCATGGCCCTGTGTAGCCACCCATGCAAGCACCAGAGCTCATTCACAAAGGAAACCACTCACCACCACAAGCTTTCCCCCACCAGTCCAGGCCTATGAACCATCTCCTCTCCTTGCCCCCTGCTGTACCTGACCACAACACTGCCCTTGTAGAGAAAGCCAAGCTGGCACTCACCCACGGGTGAAACCACTCGTGACCAGGGTGCCAATCAATGCTGCAGAGGACAAAACTCCCAGCTCCCTCACTGCCTGCTCCCTTCTTTATAATCTTTCTCTCCACCTGCACCCCTTCAGCAGGGCCCGTCTGACCCCTCCATGTGGGGCAGGTGAGTGTGACCTCACTCCTTAACTGGCCTGGTAATCACTGCAGCTCTTGCCTGTCTCTCTCAGATGAGCTGCCACGGCCCCTCTGCACGTTTGCAGATGCTGCATGAGTCCCGCTGCACTTTCCTGCTGCTTCAAAAGATAAAATGTTGCAGAATAAAGTATAAATAACATTTATCCTATTTAAAATGTGACAGATCTCCTGTGCTATGCTACTTTATTATATCTAAAATGAATTTGCAGATGATGATATATATTTTCTACTGACCCTGGATGTTTTATCATTAAAATCCTAGCACTCTTGTTACAATGCCTTCATAATATATTAATATGACTATCTCAGCTTCTAGAAAACTAAAGTATAACCTCATGGTCTTTTATATGCTGTAATTTCTCTTTGGGTATTAAAAAAAATATATATTATAGCTGTATAAGGTTATTAACAGTGAAAATGAGCCAGAGTCCCTAAAGTGCCATTTAAAAATATCTGAAAGTCATTGTCCTTTTGGAAATGTTTGGTTCTCAGATAATAACTTGCTTCCAGGTTTATGGAGAAAGTTAAGAGGTCTTCCCACTTGCTCCATCGCTGGTCTCATAAGCTGCAGCCCAGCAGGAGAGTGTGCCCTGGGGTGACAGATGTTGCTGGAGCTGACAGAGCAGCAGTGTCAGCCCAGGCAGTGGCTGAGCCATGAAGCTGCAGGAAACGGTATTTTGTTTCCAGTTAAGCTCAGATCCTTTGGTGAAATACCCTAAGGTGAGAACAAAAGCCACTGGACTAAGTCTAGCGTCTGCCTTTTGTTCTAATACGTGGAATATTGCCAAAGTACGTTACTAATAAACCTGAGGATTGTTTTTCCTGTACTTGTCGATTGTAGCCTTTCAGCTGCCCATGTGCCAGCAGCACTCTGTGGGCTGTGGTCCTTTGCTTGGCATAGTCTCTGCCCTTTTCCCTCCTACCAAAGCCCTCACTGCTGCCACTCACCTTTAGGTTCAGCTGAACTGCAGGAGCTGATGTCTAGTACCCAGTCAGCCATGACTGTGTTAGGATGGGCTGGGTGCCAGCAAAATGTGTCCTGTGGTCCCTGGACAACCTCCCACTTGGCCTGAGCCTGCATGACCTGGGAGGCGTTGCCTGTGCCCTCACAGAGGAACTCAGACGCACTTGCAAGTGTGTCAGGGGCTGCACCTTTGTCTTGCCCTTTTCCCACTGTTAGTGTTCCTTCTGTCACAATATTGGTCATTCAGTATGTGAGATCAGACTTATGAAGCCTTGGGATTTGCTTTTGCAGTAATGGAGAGCCCAAGTACAATTCACTTCTATTTACCCAGAACTGGCAGGTGGGAACAGCAGAAGGCAATTCTTGTCTCAGGAATCTCAGTCCAGCACTGGTTTCCAGGGAGCCATTTCTGCCTAAAGAATCGAGTCTAATCAAGGACCAAGGCAAAGAGCACAAGCTCCAGCTTCTTGCAGAGCCCCTGCTCCCTCAAGCAATGCCTCTGCTCAGAGCATTGCAAACCCAGGCTAACAGCACACGACATTTAATTCTAAAGCTGAGCAAAAAGACAAGCACAGAAAACTGTGTGCTTTGTTTTTCTGCTAATGGCAGAACTCTCCACCTTCTGAGATCCAAAATTAATATACTCAATGTACTCTAGGATTAATAGCTGTAGTTTAAAAAAGCCACTCAATGAAGACTCAGGCCAAATTGCCTCTGTGTTTAGTGTAGGAAATCAGCAAATTATAATTTCCTGTCATTTAAATTAAGGAAGTTGTGCAGTTGATCCTGGGAAAGTTAGAAATGTGCTGAGATAAGAAATATCCACTTCCAATCACAGAATTACAGAATCAATGAGGTTGGAAAAGACCTCTGAGAACACGTCCAACCTTTGACTGAACACCGCTCTTTCAACCAGACCACAGCACTAAGTGCCACGTGCAGTCATTTCTTGCACACCTCCAGGGATGGTTATTCCACCAACTCCCTGGAGAGCCCATTCCAATGTCTAATCACCCTTTCTGTGAAGAAATTCTTCCTAATGTCCAACCTGAACCTCCCCTGCTGCATCTTGAGGCTTATGTCCTCTCATCCTGTCACTGGTTGCTCGGAAGAAGAGACCAACCCCCACCTGACTACAAGCTCCTTTCAGGTAGTTGTAGAGAGTGAGGAGGTCACCCCTGAGCCTCCTCTTCTCCAGGCTAAACAATTCCAGCTCCCTCAGCCTCTCCTCATAGGACTTGTGCTCCAGATCCTTCACCAGCTCCATTGCCCTTCTCTGGACATGCTTCAGCACCTTGTCTTTCTTGTAGTGAGGGCCCAAAACTGAACACAGGACTCGAGGTGCAGCCTCACCAGTGCCAAGTACAGGGGGACAGTAATTTCCCCGGTTCTGCTGGCCACACTGTTCCTGATACAAACCAGGATGCCATTAGCCTTCTTGGCCACCTGGGCACACTGCTGGCTCATGTTCAGCTTCCTGTCACCCAGCTGTTACTATATGAACAACCAAACATTTAATCTTGCTTCTAAGAGCCCAGTCTGAAAACAGTTTTTCCAAACTCAGCTTTCACATATCCTGAGACCTCTGTTGCCATCTTAACTGGAAATTTATGGATCAACTGTTTGCTGTTACAGCCACATCCTGCAGGGAACGGGAAAGTGAAGAAATACCTTTTGAAAATGTGGAAGGTTAAGTAGAAGTGCCAGGAGAAGGAATTCCCAGTTACTGTACACTGCGATATATTCTGAGGTGTTGGAATTGCATGCCATTCTTAGTCAGTTCAGATTGATCCTGAGATCTGGCTGCACCAGAAATCCATGGTTATCATTCATGGAAAGAGAGGTCTTTGTTTTCACTCTTGCATTCTGTTAGCCACCATGAAACATTCCATCATTACCAAAATGGTGAAAGCTATTTCTCCATCTGTGCCTGTAAGCCATGAAAGCACTAGCTTTTCATATAAATAAACCCAAGTTCTTTAATACTTTGAAGATCCAGCAGATTCATAAAGTTTTCTGCTTTTACTAATGCTACTACTCCAAAGAGTTGGATTCCAGGTTTATCCCATAGTGCCTTTATCAGTAGAAGAGTAACTTCTGACCAGATGGTCTTAAATTTGTGCTCCTAAATTTTACAAAACTTGCACTGTCAGGAAAAAGATCTGTCACTTGTCCGTTTTACACAGGGAACAGTCGATTACTTGGTACATAAATTATATCACTGGCCAGCTGAAGGAGCTGACATAGGATTAACCTAGTTTCAGATCCATCTAGGTGATGACACAAGAGCTCAGGCATCAAGATACCTTTGTGATTTCAATTACCTACTTTTTACATGCCTAAAAAAAAGTAAAGTTATCAGCATAGAACTAATAAAGCGGAGAGTTCTACAAAAGTGGCAAGTGAGTTATTGCAATTGCTTTAGGCAAAGTAACCTACTTCTGCATAGTCACAGATGGGGAAGGTTTACTCGTTGCCTAAATTTTATATGCACAGAAAGAAAAGCAAAACATGAAAGCAATCCTGCTTCCCCTCCAAACTCAGTTTTTCCTTCTCCTCACTGTCCCTCTCACCCCCCAGCAACTGAAAAACCAAATCAATTTCCCTTAAAGGAAAGGTATGGGATGGGACTATACTGTAAAGTGAAGGAGAAGGTAAGGTGAAGGAGAAGGTTATTAACTAAAATTTTATTGCAGCTTAGGGGAGAAGAGTAAGAGTCTGAAGGTGTAATGGATTTCAGAAAACCAAATTGTAGCTTTTTAAATTGTATTTTTATATTTGATTGATCAGGCAAATGTGTTACTTTAGAGATAAGGCAAAAGTTATCAAATTGAGAGATGGTTTCTGGCCACAACATCATCTCGTTAAAAAGGTGCAGCACCCAAGGCCTCTGCTTGTTTATTAAAAGCATCCATTTTATTTCCAGAAGAAAAATTAGAAATCATTGCTTAAAAAATGGTGTGACAGAACTGGAAAGACAGGGTTAGTTTACATCTGTGAAATGACAGGGATCCTGACTCTACTCCTTCCTAAATGTGATTGCTGGTCACACCAGAGTCCTACTAATTTCAGCATAACTCCTTTACTGCCTAGGAGGTACTAACTGGAGTATGTCAGCTGCACGGTTCACATGTGGGGGTTTAACTTCTGCAGATGAACCTGACCTAGCTGTGGGGTGGTAAAAAAAACCAACAGACCAGAGCCAGTGGAGGAGCCCCCAGCTTCCTGGGCCCGAGGTACCTCAGCAGCACACAGCACCTGAGCCAGGTGGTCAAAGCTCCTTTGGGTATGTCTGTCTGAAATGGGCCCAGGGTGCCCCAAAGCAGGATTGTCTGCAGTGGGGCCAACATCATCTCTCAACATCTGGCCTGATGTTGCAAGTGGCTTTCTGACCAATTTACAGCAGAGGTGGCACTCACTGTGCACACCTGCTTAGGAGAGCAAGTTTGCTGCACCCTGGTTACACCAGTTACTCTGTGCAGGACCCGTGTGTATGCGCTCCAGGAGGGCATTGCACATGCCAGGGATTGGAAGCATCAGAGCTGCTGCAGCTCTAGCATGGGAAAACCCAGAAAAACCCAGGTCAAGGCACACTAACCTGCATTGGGTGCATTTATTGGGCTTGGGTAAGGCTCCTCACCAAGGCAAAACTCCCACTGCAGTCTTATCTTGGTGGTCCCAAGTGATAAGAGGCAATGGGCAGAAACTGATGCACAGGAAGTTTCTGCATGAGGAAGAACTTTACTGTGCGAGTGACTGTGCACTGGAACAGGCTGCCCAGAGGGGCTGTGGAGTCTCCCTCACTGGAGATATTCAAGAACCATCTGGACACAATCCTGTGCAATGTGCTCTAGGATGACCCTGCTTGAGCGGGGAGGTTGGACAGGATGACCCTCTGTGGTCTCTTCCAATCTGACCCATTCTGTGATCCTGTGATTCCGTCTTTGCTTGAACTGACAGTGGGGACAGAGCCCTTACTCTGGGCAACAGCGGCTTCATAATTCTGCTGCTTTTTAGATCCCAGTATGGCAAAGGCAGAGGGGAGGATGAAGAAGCACCTAACTGTCTTCAGATGTGTTTCATCTCCCCCGCCATTCACAGAACCAGAAGACAGAATACTGTGAAAAGGGTATTTGAGGACTGAGTTGCCTTTGTTTACAGCAGCGTACTGCCTGCTTTTAATGTTTACAAAGCTTCTGGCTGTAAAAATGTACATGGCTGGGAGGTTTCTCTTGGTCTGTATTCACTGCCACAAAGGAGTTCCTCCAGGCTCCCTTGCCTTCCTCCTTGAGCTCCTCAGAGACCTCTGCTGCTGTCCCTGGCAGCAGACCAAGGGGAAACTGCTTCAGTTAAAGCTCCCCTTGTAGCTACAAAACACCATTGATCACCCATGTCTGTCAGTGCCAACAACTTTTTGAAGCTGTCACTCTTTTAACGTCTAGCTTTTTATTCAGGTTTCAGGTATGCAATGTAAAGAAAACCCCCAGAGAGTTATTTTATTCTTTATTTCATCCTGTTGAAAGGAAAACCTGTTGCAGCTGAGCACTCCTGAAAACATCAGTTCAGATCCATCTCAGGCCAAGCCTGGGAGGTCCTACTCCTGTCCTTCAGGTCTGTAGGCAAAGCAAAACAAAATATGTGAAAACACTCACGGAATAGTTAAATCCCTGGAAGAGAGAGCAGAAACTGCTGAGGAATGCAATGACAGCATCAAGGTTGTCAGTAGCTGTCAGAAAAAGTCAGTGGCACATCAGAATATGTTCCAGTGAACACTGGTAATCGATCTCTTCTGCCAGGATGGGGTGAAACACTATCTTTTGGTGCTGGAGCTGTGGACGAAGTGTTAATGGCTGAATTTTATAAACGCTCTTAACAGAATAATAATGCAACTCTTTTCTCCACTGAGATACTGGATATCTCCACTGGGTATTGTTGAAAGGGTAAAAATAAAGCAAAACAAACAGAATAAAAAAAAAGCCCAAAAGAAAACTACAGTAAATCCTGGCTCTGAAGGAGATATCCCTCCCTCACTTGGGAGTAGACAGAGGAGTCCATGATGTCCTACACTGCTCCTGCCTTTGGCTGAAGTTCTCTGCACACAGGCCAGTGAGCTGCCACTGGCAGGTGCAGAGCATTGGGCACACCAACCCTGAGACATCCAAACCAGGTTTAGAGGCCCTGGATCATCCTCAGCTGCACTGGTGAGAGGTCAGGGCAGTTCCCTTGAGTAAACCAGAGGTATTTTGGATTTATACCTACATGCTTTCTGGCAGGGCTGTTGCACTGAAAGATGCTAATCTTGCTTTAATCCCCACGGGATATTGACTTTAACAAAATACTCTATGCTTCATTTCTCAGCATTGCAAAACAACTTAATGGGCTGTATACTTCCAGTAATCTCTAGCTTACATTCTCACTCTTTCACAACACCAAAATGTCACTGGCTTTAGCCTTTTCAATACCATTTCCTCTGAGAGCATGCAAGGAAAAAAGAAGGCAAAAAATAAGCTTTTATTTAAATAACACCATCTGCACATTACCTTTGAGCACTCCTTCCACTTATGTTTTCTCTGAGCAGGCTGAAAACCCCACTTATTCCTTTATGATTGGCACTTGTTTGTTTAGTGTGAGCCTTATCCCCTTCTTGTTCAAGCATTTATCAAGCATGAAGGTTTGCTATGGGTGACGTCAGTGGAATTTTATCAGCAGAAAAGCACACAAAAATGTAAGTACAACTGACAGAAGAGGCAGCATCTGAAAGCAAAAATATGCATTTGCAGTTACTGAAATGAAAGAAATGAAACTTATACTTGTCTATTTGCAGCTCTATTCCTTTGAAGCATTACAAAACCCCATGAAAATCTAGATCTTAGAGACTGTATAATCACTTAGAGAGTTAATGTGCATAAACATACATAAAATGTTTGTTTGCTTTTTCCTGTGCGGTCTTTTTACTGTATTACTGTATAAATCAGACCTATTTTATTTTCACTTGCTAAGCCTTGTACTCCTTTTAAAGCACCTCAATGAATGAATACATATTTCCAAACCTTTACAGCCTTAATCCCCAAATTTATTATTGTATTTTCACAGAAAAAAAAAGGCCTTCCAGACATTTTTCTACGAAGCGTATTATTGGAGATAGGAGTGGGAGATTTAATGGCTTGAAATATGATTTCCAAGCTGGGAGGTGCATGACAAATCTGAGTGCAAAATATCATGTCAAAAACGAGTAGAGAGTCTTAGCAGGAAAATTGGGAGCTCACCAGCCCTGTACTGTTACGGTGGCAGCTGCGCTAACGACGGACACAGTTCTCTGAAGAGCATAAGTCTTTTCCCTCTTTCTGCTGCTGGCACCCAAGAGCATATGGCCATCATTGCGTGGACAAGACAGCTACAAGTTAGACCTGTGCAGAAACCAGGAGAAAAATCACCCTGATCACTCGAAGCGTATGGATCCAACGAGGCTTGAAAGCTGGGCTGAGGGGAGGGCTCCGCACACTCTGCTGGCAGCGAGTCGCTGTGTGTCTCAGAAAAAAAAGCATGATCCTGCAAAATACGGATGAAAAATGATGTCTCCCTCATGCCAAATGAGAGTAAAGGCTCATTTATAGAGGGCAGGACAAACCAGAAAGAGTGATATGAGAGGTGCTGCCTCAGGATTGAGTTCTGGATTTGGCAATCTCCCACGGAGCAAAACCACAGGTAAGTTAGGGAAAAGTTGCAGGGCAGAGAACAAATTTTTTCTTCTAATTGATTACAGTTCTATTTGATAGGAAAGCCCTGGCTGGCTCTGCTGGATGTCATACACCCAGAGAGCTGATTTCCAGGCACATTTTGTCTCTTGTCTGCAGCAATGCCATCGACCGGAGTCACATGTGGAACTGGTTCTGGATGTTCAGGATGTGAAGAAGTATCACCTCTCTCCACATAAGACCAACAGTCTGATGGGTTTTTCTTGCTGCTCTTACATCAGTCACAGCTTTCTCAGTTGGCCCATGTGTAATTTGCACTTTATTACCTACCTAAAAGCCCTGCAGGTGGATGTTCTGCCCTCAGAGACCACAGAGGTTACGAGCACGAGTGGTTCTGGGGAGGAGGGACCCCACAGTGTCCAAAAGGGATTAGCTCTACTTCCAAAAGGGGACTTCAGTGAGAAAATGTGTCACAAGCCCTCAGATCTTGCCAATGTCACAATGGCTCTGGGTGTAATATAGGTGTCTGTCTAATGGGCACTGGGCTAAGACCAATAAAATAGAATTCATACAGGCCACTGAACAGCTTCTGATGCTAATGGCTTTTGATTAACGCTGGCCCAAGTTGCATCTGTATTTTATTAACACTGTGTACAGAGTGAGTAGAATTCCAGATGGAGTACAAAGTACCTTTTTCTCTTGTTCTGCCCATAATTGCAAACGCTTAAATTGCACTTGTAGCTGTTTTATGACCTTAAACTCTGTACATTTGCTACAGTGGAACATTGCAATTTCTAGGGAGCGGAAAGATCACACAGAACTGGTCGATGATCTCTGTGATGCAAATAAAAATAGTACCATAAGTGTTCAAATAAATATTTCTTTCTATTTCATCTTTTCATTTTTATTGCTTCCTCAGGTCACTTGAAATGAAATTGTCCTTCACAGGTCAAGCTATGGCTGCTTTGCAGACAGCAAAAAAGACAGTGTTTTAGATCATTAGAGCCCTGGAGATGTTACAGCAATCCAAGTGATTTGCATTTCTGAGGAAAAGGCTTTTATTTCTGAACTGTTCACCTATTATAGATCTAAAAATGTACCTTTTTTTCTCATGAAAATGCCTGCCCTCAGAATTGAAAAAAAAAGACATATTGCTAGCCTTGACATGCCACCTCTCCACCAGCTCTCTGAGGAGGTGCCCATTGCACTTTGGGTGGAAGTGATGATGATGGAGGAAATGAGCACTTTGTGCAGTGGAGTTGCACTGGGACTCAGTGGATAATGTGGAGGGAAAGGAGGTGGGAGACTCGGCCCCAGCACAGGGACCAGACAGGCCTTCTGCTCTGTACCACACCTCCTTCACTTTTTATCAAGCTTTTTATCGAGCTTTTTGTCAACTGGCTGCTGGCAGGCAAAGCTGTGCAGTTTTGGGAGAGCCTGAATCTGAAATGGATGTTTTAATCAGGCTCCCTCACATCTCCATCAGATGGGAGACATGATTTCTCCACACAACTCCCTTCTCCTCCGTCCCCCTCGGCAGCGGGTGACACACACTGCCACATTGTGGCTATGATGGGGACAAGGCAGATGCTCAGGCTGCAAACAAGAACTGCAGATTCCAGATTTGTGGCATCTGTGGGGGTAAGCCATCACCGCCTTTTCTTGCATCCAGGTCATTTTTGCACCATGTTTTGCTTTCCTGACGGGTTCTCTTTGTCGAAGAGGGATCCTTGTCTCTGGGAACTGGGTAGCTGAGGCTGGGTGCTGCCTAGAGGAGGCTTTACTTTCCTGGGATATCTTTAGATGGCTCTTGCCCTCAGCCCTTGTGGTGGCTGCCATTGGTGCCACCAAGAGAGGCTGCGGTCATGTCAACTGTGGAGTTGAAGTCAGGTTCAGGAATGAGGGTTCACACATTCAGGAATGTATGAAAATATTATATGGCAAAAGTTAATGGAAAAGAGTGCCTCATTGCTCATGGAGAGATTATTACATTTTTAAGGCATTTATGAACAAATAAAATGCATCTGGGGAAAAAGCATAACCCACCACCTGCCATATTCCCCTCCCCATCTTCCAGCAATCCTCTTACTTATTAGCATTTCGACACTGCTTTTCTTTGAAGTACAAGCTGTATTTTACTAATATTATTTCCATTCATGCTGTGGAAATAAAACTTATGACAGTGTTGATTTCTCAGATCTCCTCAGAGTTTTTGAAATTTGCATTAGATTATTCTAATCACTTAGCCTCGTTGTATATATTTACACAAGAACTTTTGATGTTTAAACAGATCAGGCTGCAACGAGATGTGCAGGGGGAAATACATACCCCAAAGAAAAGGAAGCTCTTTTTTCTCAGACCACATCTTCAGCTAGAAGTTTTCAGATAAAACCATGGGTCAATGCCTTTGGGACCTGAGGAAATGACGGTAAGACTGGAAAGATGGGGGGATTGGCTCTGCTTTCAGAACAGCAGGCAGAGATGGAGTTGGGCTGGGTCTCTATGAGTGCAAGGAAGATGGTGAGGACTTGTCCCCTCGCACCCTTTATCGCTAATGTAACCTGTGCTCCTGCCCATCTGACAGAAGAAATTGTCCAGCCTGAACCCATCATGTCTTTACCTACGCACACAAGTTTCTGGGGACTGAGCAGAAGGAGCAGCTGCCAAATTCTGACTCTATTGAATTCAGTGGGAATAGTAAAATGTTCCTTTTTGGGGGCAGAAAAAAGCCTGACACTGTGGTGCAGTTGTGCTAGATCATGACATACAGGCAGGAGGCAGGTTGTCTGGGAAGCACTGCAGCCATATGCTCAAGTTAGTTAATTTGGTCTCAGGGCTGGCTCTGTTAGGTTCAGAATGAGAGGCAACAGAATAAACCTTTACACAGCAAAAGTGACCAGGAAAGTGTGGTGGCTAGAAGAAGGAGAAACAGATCTCCCGAGGACTGAAGAAGACAATCTCTCTGGAGGATGCAGGAAATTGCCAGCTATCTCACATGATGTTTAGCTTCACAAAGGCTAGGGATCATATTTTTATTTGCATGTTAGTATAGAAAGAATATTTGCAGTTTTTTGTGGCACTGTAAAGGAGGAGCATTTTGGATTACGATGTTGTTAACCTATTTTACAGTGAAATATGGAGCAAATCATCCATTATCCAACATATTACCCTAAAGATTGTAAAAGCCATGGCAAACTATGTCAACACAGTTTTGACTCTGTAACTTTCAAAGGTAAAGACCTTAAAACAAAACAAAACAAAACAAAAAAAGAGAAGCTTTTTCCAAGAATATGCACTTCCATAAACTCAGTTACAGATGAGAGCAGACTTTCCAACTCACACACTAAAGTGATCTATCCACTTAGACATGCAAATATCATGTTTTGAATAAGTCTCACATTTTGAGTTGTCACCAGTGAAAACAGCTTTCTCCAAAGGCATGTTGGATTTTTCAGCTCTCCTAAGCTTGTAAACCATGTAGAGTCAAGGAAAAAAATACAGAACAAAACCAAAATATTCTGCTTTACAAGGATTCAGAGATCTAAGGAGTTTTTAGGTAACATTTTCCTCTTTGGAACCTTTTTAGTAGCAAATATTTCTAGAAGCATAGCTCCCTCCCTGTCTAGGACTACTAGAACCAGGGCAGCCAGAGCCTTCCTGGGCTGGAAGAGGAGTGGGTTCATTGCCCGTGCTGGATGGGCAGTCACAGAACTCCTACTGCCCTCTGAGGATGTATCAGCAGGAACACCCCAGGGCTTTCATTCTGGCTGATTTATTTTGTCCTCATTGCTGACTGGCAAGTTATGTGCCTTGCTGCACTGGGAATGAGATGCTGTGACCCATGTGAGGCACAGTCAGGAGAGAGAGAAGCCATTTCTCACCTTTAAGGACATGAATTTGTGAAGTAATGAGAAACACTGTGAGATTCATAAATTTTGTCCCCCACAAAAGTGTGACAAGACATAGTTAGCACACACTATTTTGAATTACACCCCCTGCACTGCTTCAGCTCCATGTCTGTAGAGGGAGAAATGCATTTGGATGCCTATCCAACATTAGCAGAAACCTCCAGTGGTGGGCAGGTACATAATACATTAGGGGTAAAGCCTCTTGCTGTAGCTCTTCAAACCTAAATGGGATCTCACATCAGTTCTACCCTGAAATCTCATGGATGTCTGGCAGATTTCTTGTGGCAATAATCAACTCTCCACCTTGACCACCATGATGCAGGAGATGTTACAGCTTTTTTTTACAGTTAAAACCTACAAGTTGCTAAAATTGCTGTCATTGTTATACACTACTCAGACATAAAACATATATGTAATTATCCAACCTGAGGTCAATGGTTGTGAAAGAACTGTGAAACTCTGGTGCTAAGTTTCTTTTTGGTTTTGATACAGAGGTGATAAAAGAAGCATTTAACATTAGCAGTTGAAGCCTCACCCAGATGTGCTAAAGCAGAGAATCATTTCTGTGTTAAAGAACTGTGTTAATTCAGCTTTGAGTTCTAGTTCCATTTTGGAAGCGAATCTTTAAAACAATAAATATTGGTGACTAGGAATAGAAGATGTAATGAGTGGACCACTGCTTTGAAATTGCTGAAGTTCATTTTGCTCAAGTTGCATATTCCTAATGAGCACATAGATAATGTCTAGGCTAAGGAAGACTGAACAGAGTGATTTGCTTGAGAAGGTTCCAAAAGCATTTATACTTTTTCCTAGATTAACCTAAAATGATACAAAAAACTCTGTTTCTCTTAAAAAGAAACATCAAAAGTGCATATTTCACCATCACAGAATCACAGAATATGTTGAGTTGGAAGGGACCCACAAGGATCATTGAAGTCCAGCTCCTGGCTCTGCACAGGACCATCCCCAAGAGTCACACCATGTGCCTGAGAGCATTGTCCAAATGCTTCTTGAACTCTGTAAGGCTTGGAGCTGTGACCACTTCCCTGGGGAGCCTGTTCCAGTGCCCAACCACCCTCTGGGGGAAGAACCGTTTTCTAATATCCAACCTAAACCTCCCCTGACAAAACTTCAGCCCATTCCCTCAGGTCCTGTCCCTGGTCATCACAGAGCAGAGATCAGTGCCTGCCCCTCCTCTTCCCCTTTCCCCTCATGAGGAAGTTGTAGCTGCAGTGAGGTCTCCCCTCAGTCTGCTCTCCCCAAGACTGAACAGACCAAGTGCTCTCAGCAGCTCCTCACACGGCTTCCCCTCAAGGCCCTTCACCATCTTCGTTGCCCTCCATTGGACTCTCTCTATGAGCTTGATATCTTTCTTATATTGTGGTGCCCAAAACTGCCACAACATCCAAGGTGAGGCTGCCCCAGTGCAGAGCAGAGCAGGACAATCCCCTCCCTGACCGGCTGGTGATGTTTTACCTGATGCACCCTAGGACACAGTTGGCCCTCCTGGCTGCCAGGGCACTGCTGACTCATATTCAACTTGCCATCGACCATGCTTTCTCCCTGAGGATTTCTCAGTCTAAGAAAAAAAAAAAAGGATAGATTTTCCAATTGCTTTCAAAATGTTTGCCCATCTGCCAAGTGGTTTGCATCTGACAGTCAAATACTGCTGGTGAGAACCATCAATTCCTTCAAGGACTTGACACTGCAGCCAATTTGTATCCCAAGTGACTATAAAAGGAGGTGACTGCAGCTATTATTTTGTTAGATTTAGTCAAAACATTCCCAGAAGAGGCAGGAGGGCATGCTGGGAATTGTCTGATGAGCCTGCTGGGACAATAATTACACGGCCAGCAGTTTGTTCGCTTCATCTTTTGTAGCGCTTTCTTACTGGGTTTTGTGTCATTTGAGCACTTGGCTTTTTGAACTGAAGAATCTTTACTGCCATTATCTCTTTAGCTAATTCCCAGATTATGCAGTCTTGGATAAGCACCGTTTTCCAGGGCTGCTTTTGTATTACAGAAGGTATTAGAAAACTAAAATACATTCTTCAACATTCCCATTCTTACTTGCAATGAAGTTTTCTGCACCATAGCTGTGATTGAATTACAAAGAGTTGCCTGTTCTGATTGCAGTGGTTACACAAACCTTAGGCCCATTTGTGTTTTAATCCTGATTCTTTGAGAAGGATGAATATCAACATTTTCAATATATATTTTTTTGTTAAAATTTCACATATAAATGTTACTTCTTTTTTTTTATTATGATTATTGTAACAAATTACAGCTTAAAGAACTTTTCAAGAGCAACTTAGGTATCTGGGAAACAAAGATCTGTGAATTTTAATTTGCCTCAGAACCTGTTGAAAAAATAAATGGGCATGAGCCCCTGGAAGACAATATATGAAGGTATTACCAAAATATCAATTCTGAGCTGACAGGAAAATCCAAAGATATGAAAGGAATCACATTAAAAACTAGAAGCTGCGCTTATTCAACTGACTACAAGGGGTCCATGATAGCTGTGAGTGCCTTTTAAAGAGCAGGTAGGCAATTAAAAAAACAGCAGTAACAGCAAACCAAGTCCAGCAAACCATCCTGCCAGGAGCAGCCTGACTGGTCCTCTCTAGGCCAGTTCCCTTCTCGGCTGCTGTTCCTGATAAAACAGACCAGCTCTGATTTATCCTAAGCCAGCCCTAGTCTCCCATTTTCTCTGGTGGGTGAAGAACATGGGCTTTCAGCAATCCTGTATGAATGCAGATACACAGCCTTGTGTCTCCTGATTTACATACCTCAAGGTGAATACAAAGGAAGGAGGAGAAAAAGAGGTAAAGGAGGTAAAAATTACCACATCAGAGCCTTTTGCTGCTGCATAGGGATAAAAATCTATTGCTTGTGATTCCAGTGAAATGAGAATCTGTTGTTAGAGTTTACTACAATCTATCTTGTTTGTGCACTTGGGGACTTCAGAAGACTAATTTTATTGGAGTGGAGCTGGAAAAATTGGATCATTGGCCAAAGTTTACAAAAACCCCATTTCCTTGCTGTGGAAAAATTATTAGCATTCTCACAAAGACGATTGCATCGAAACAAGAAACATACCTTAAAAACAAAACTACTTTTGATGTGAATCCTGCAAAAAAAGCACAATAAAATATAAAAGGGCCTGTGGGATCCTATTTTCTACTGTATGCGCTGCCCAATTCCTCTCTTTGCTAATGGGTCACCTGGGATGTGACTTCCTTCCAGAAGCTGAAGTAGGGCATCTTAGGAGGACAGCAGGGATCCAAAGATTTCCTAAAAGACACGTCAGTGCTATAACCAGTTTCTTCAAGGGGGAAATAACACCGTAGATACTTCACCTCACTGTTACTTACACAGTAAAAGTGTAACTTGACTCACCAGGCAGAATCAGCATCAGCAATCTTCTGACAGAAGTTAGAACTGGAGAAAAGTCCCAAGAAATTACCTTATGGGCAATGAAGAAATGACAGCTTTATATAGTGAAAGTTGCTTTTTTTTTGTTCCGTTCATTAAAAATTTGGCTTAACTCAGAAGCATGAGAATTTATATTCCTTTGAAGTGTTTAGTAAATTAAAGTAATCCATATCTTTTTGAATACTGAATATCTGTCAGAGGTCAATTGTGTGTTTTGTGTTCCTCATAAGATTATTTTCTCTTATATTTTTAGCTCCTGATCTTTTGAGCTGTCTTTAATTTTATTTTCCATTAAAAAACCACTCTAGCTCAGGACTACATTACTTAAATCTAAATTTAATTATCGTTCTATCTAACTACTTTTATATTGAAGCAAGACTCATTGATCTTCAATTTACAGTTATTTTAATTAAAAAAAACCCTCACCCAAAGTACAATAAAAATAATGTAAAATGCTTTTGTAAATAATAGCTAACTGTAGCAGGATTGCAAATAAAGGGGTTTTTTTGTTGCTGGGTAGGGTTTTTTATTTTGTTTGCTTGGTTTGGCTTTTGGTTCATTTTGTTTGTTTGTTTGTTTGTTTTTCTGGTTTTGTTTCTTTTTCTTGATGGAGGGATGTTCAGAAGTGATACACCCCAGCAAAGAGGAAAGCAAGTCAGGCAAAAACACCAGGAGGGCTGTGTGGATGAACATGGAGTTCCTGTATAAACTCAGACACAAAAAGGAAGCCTACAGAGGGTGGATGCAAGGACAAGTAGCCTGCAAGGAATACAGAGAGATTGTCTGAGCAGCCAGTGATCATATTAGGAAAGCTAAAACCCTTACAGAATTAAACCTGGGGATAGATGTCAAGTGCAAGAAGAAAAGCTTCTGTAGGTAAGTCAGTGGTAAAAGGAAGAGTAGGGAAAATGTGGGACCTCTATGGAAGAAAATGAGAGACCTGGTTCCCCAGGACATGGAGAAGGCTGAGAATGACTTTTTAGCCTCAGTCTGCTCTGGCAAGTGCTCCGACCACACAGCCAGAGTTGCAGAAGGCAAAGGCAGGAACTGGGAGAAGGAAGAACTGCCTGCTCTAGGAGAAGATCAGGTTCAAGACCATCTAAGGAACCTGAAGGTGCACAGGCCCATGGAACCTGGTGAGATGCAGCCGCGGGTCCTGAGGCAACTGGCTGAAGACGTGGTTCAGGCACTGTCCATCATATCCAAGAAGCTGTGTCAGTCCCGTGAAGTTCCCACTCACTGAAAAAGGGGAAAATATAACCTCTTCCCACCTTCTCCATTTTTTCTGTGAAACCTGTCGATGCAGCCGCGTGTTCTTAAGAGGCTATTGCATTTCAGGGGTGGTCAAAGTTGATTTCCTACAGCTTAGTCTTTCCATGTGCTGTGGAGACTCAGTAAGTTAAAACAAGCATACCAATATGAGGTGTTTATTATCTTTAGACTGTCCTGGGGACAACTTTTCTCTTTCTAAATTCAAAACTTTTCAATAAAAGAAGAAAAATTCCCAGTAGGATAACTTGCATCAAATTTTACTGTATATTTTTCCTAATATTGCCTGACTTATTTTACAGATGGCCTTTCCAGGGCTCCAGGCAGAAAAGCTCATGAGCTCCTAGCACATCCCAGTTCTAGGAGGCTTCATAAATTATTCATGTCTACACACCTCCTCCTACCTACCAACTAAACATCACTACAGACACTCTAAGGAAAGGTGAATAAAGTGAAGCAATTTAATTGTAGCACCTGAAATCCAGGCTCACTGACACTCTGTTTTCTGGAGCTGCTTGCTTTTACTGCTAGTTTCTTTGTATTATATTTGGTTTGGTTTACTCAAAGGCAAAAGTCCTTTCCGACATCAGAGTTAGTCTAAAGTAAATCCATGGAAACCTGTGTGGGCACAGCACCTCCTGGTCTGCAATCAGACTTGGGCACAAAGCCAGGATTTATAAATCTGGTGGTAAAATTTATGGCAGTACTTAAAAATGACACAGTTTTAATAAAATGAGAGATAATAGGGTTGATTCCTCCCCTCCCTGCCCCATTTTAATAGCTTTGTGGCCAGCCTACTGTGGTAATTGAGGACTCATTATTATGATCTTCATCAGAATTATTTTTCTTTTTTTATTATTCAAACAAAGTTTTGTTTCCATCTTTCATTTAATTTTACAGATTTTTACCTTATTAGCAGCCTGAAGAGCCTGGTTTATTTCTCCTCCATGTTAGGACCAAGGAAGAGAAATAATTCAATAGAAAAAATGGGAAGTACAAAGGAGGTTGGAGTGGGAAGGTTGGAGGAGGGGGGAGCAGCATAACAGCAATAATTGCCAATAAACACACACCTCATCAGCAAGCAGAGTTACTGAGGTATTATTTCAAGCAGTATGCTCTTATCCCGGTAGTTCTGCCTTTCCTTATTGTGAGAGACTGAAATCATTAATGGCTTAAACATTGTTAAAATCACTGAAAGACTTTTGTCTGCTGTAGCAAGCTGTGCAAAGAAGCAACTGCTCACCGTAGCCCACCCCTCCCCCAATAAGCCTGCTAATTTGGACTACGAAGGGAACTTGAAATAAGATAAAGGTGGTACCATTGTCCAATTATCCCAGGAGAAAAGGTACCCACAAGTGTGAGCAACTGAAATGCTAATAGCTCAAACAATTCAAGCTGACAATTCGCAAAGTAATATCTGAGCTGCAGTCAGTGCAGAGAAGGAAATTGGTAACAAAGTCTAGCTGCAAAAGTTAACTTTCTCAAGATTAAAAAAGCCATTTGTCATCGTGGTCTGACAGTGATATCACAGTGGGTGAAAGATAGACCCTGTAAATTTTCAGCAGCATGGCGCTCGGTGAAGCCAACAGGACAGAGAGGGAAAAAAAAATAAGTGGTACAACTGCCGATGATGGATTGTGCTGTTCCCAACTTGAACGAGATCTCAATTGAGCAGGTGTCAAGCACAGAGCAGCTCACCTGCTCCTCACAACACACCAATACCAGACCTGCTTCCACAGCCTGATGTCACAAATGCTCCCAAAACTCTTTGGGCTGGACTCGGTAAGCAGTGCTGAATGGACGAGAGCCTCAACTTGAAGCACTTGGCCCAACAGCCTTTACACTCCCACCTGATCAGGGGGGTCACCCTTCACTGACAGGAGCATTCTGGTCAGTGGTACTGGAAGAAGATCCCAGCTGGAAGGCAGGCAGCTTTGTTTCCCCAAGAAGAAGTCTACAGGCATCAGAAGGCAAAGCTGGCATGGAGTAGCAGGACTTACCTCAGGGATTTTCAGGGACATACCTCCATCCAGTGTCCAGAGGAAAAAATGGTGCCAGTATCTTTCTTTTGTGAACTGAACAGCAAACAAGTCTTTTTCAGCTGGGGTTGGAGAGTCACAAGCAGTGCAGTGTTCCCATTAGTACAGTGTGAGCTAACACACTCCGGATCAGGGAGACCCTTGTTTAATGCTCCCTTCTCTCCTACAGAGGGACTTCAGCCCACATGTTCTGTTATCCCTTGACAGGCAAGTTTCTCCACTGAAAAACGAGGGTGTGAGTGAGAAATCAAGGAAGGGAAAATTACTTTCTTGCCAAGGCAAAGGGAGATACTGTACTAAGACTGTTTTTACCAATATAAAACTAATTGCGAAAAGAAAACAGGGAAAAGGAATGGGAGGTCCCCCAGAGACTGGCCTCTGACAGGACAAGGAATGACATTTCCCTTGTTTTTCTTTCTGACCAAACCCAGATGGACAATGTTAGGAGGATGCTGTAAGTAACCCTGTGCTGCTGGTTCCCAGCATTTCTCACACATCTTTAGGTCTGTCTATAGGGTGTCCATATTCGTAAGCATTCAAATGACCTAAAAAAATTTCTTTAGGAAAGTACCAGTTATCCACAGGCAGTGACAGCATTCCAGTAATCAAATCCATGTCTCACTATAACTAGGCTACATTTCACTTTGACAGACAGCTTTTTTATTTTTCACTTTGGAGTTTTGCTTCTTTTTATTTAATTTTTTTCTTTCTTTTTTTTTTTCCTAAAATCTTGGATGTTTTTTACTGGTAACTAAGCAAAAATATAATAAAACCATTTTCCCCTCTCCATTTCAGTATGAATTAACTCCTGAATCTCTATGAAACCTCCCAAGAGCTATCTTTATGTGGTGGATTATACCAGAAAGCTATGATTTAGATTCTTATATGATTAAACACTACATTTTATAAACAGAGCAGCACAACTTCATTTAAAATATTAATAATGAAATTCCATTATGAAAATTAATTCTCAGAGGCATAAAAATCAGATTTTATTGCCATCTTACAAGGATTCGTGCATACAAAAATTTGTCTTCATTCAACAATATGAAAGATCTCATTTTTCTTCTTGCTAACTTAGTTTTGAAAACAGTGTTGTAGAAATCAGCCTCATCCAAGATAAAGAAACACACTGTATCCAGGGGATGAAATACCATCCAAGTAGCAAACAGAAATATGTTTAGTCAAAGGTCAAATCAAAAGGAATAGGGTATAAAGATTCCTTGCTTGCCAATAGAAAGTAAGTTTAATTATTCCATGCCACTGCTCATCTCATTGGAGGTAATGAGCTCTATGACAATTCAGTGGCAGGCAAATGGAAATTCTTTCTTCCAAACAGAAAATTCAGATAGGATAAAAAAGAAAATGGGTATTAAAAAAAAGTAAAATAAAAAAATCAATGCACGGAAAAATTAACGGTCAAATATCTTCACATTTGATGACAAAGACACTTAATATTTCCTTTGTGAAGTTACAGATCCAGATCAGGTTATTTCAGACTAAAAGTATTAGCAAATTTATTCTCAAATCATAAACCTGCCAAAAATCCTGCACGAGAAACTAAGCTGTAAATCCACATTCTCTAGGTTGGTATAAGTTGGGATGGGGCTGCACGTTCACTTAAGTCTGTGAGCAGAGGACCATGCCCAAGTGCTGCCATTCATTTACAGCCTAGTTCTGTAACAGTCTTTTGTGAATAACAACCACACAGGAGATATGAAAAAGGTGATTTCAGGTGAACTGAACTGTGAAATAAGCTTTACCAAAAGCAGTGTCTGCTCCAGGAGTGTTTATTTTCAGAGTTAGTTTCAACATGCACAGGCTTACACCTGTTTATACAGGTGTTTATCCTGGTATATTCCAATTTTAGAGACTTAATCGTGATGCCGAAATCAAGGGGCTGGGCTCTCAGGAGAAGAACAGGGCTACTCTGAAGGGTAATTCAGAAGGAGTCTAATCTTTGTGGTTTCTTTTCCTCTTTACAAAAGGGCCTCTCTCTGTTAGTTAAGAAATGGAGGTTTGCCCACAAACAGAGTGAAAATACCTTCTTACATGCTCATTTACTGAATATCAGTGTTCATTATTGCCAAATCACTCTGTACTAATTACTGCCTAGCCCAGTACCCTACATATTTTTATACATATACACTCTACATATACAGACTATATACTATAAAAGACCTTGAAAAGAAGATATGCGACAAGAGAATTTTGTACTTAGATTGCAGCTGAAAACACAATCTTAAAACACCTTCTCTGATCTTCAGTTTTGCTGTTGTTCTCCACAGGATCTCCTAAGTACTTGGGACTGCAGTACCTTCTTGCCTTTATATTTAATAGTAATATGCCCAGATACCACTTAGCAGACAATATAATTTCCATGGCTTTGACTCCTGATAGGATCTACCTTTTTTTTGTGGAGATTTTCCTATATAATTTAGAAACATGACCTACAGGAAATTTTTAGAAAGGAACAAAAGAAACTGTGCTTTCAAATGGAAGAAGTTCCTTTGAAATGGAAACCAACCTGGAATAAGTTGCTCAGAGAAAATATAGGCAGTGCTACAATGTCCTACACCCAGAAAATTTGAAGAATTTGTAGTGTAAGAAGAGTTTTTAAAGCTTTTACGGGATCGGTCCTCTTAAGGAAGACAAGAAATCCAGATAATTGACTTCTTTTTTTTTCTTAATGAGAAAATTAAAAAAAAAATCAGGTACCGGAATACAATATAAAAGCACTGGAAATAAATTTTAGGACCTTTAAAGGGACAGCAAACTTTTCCCAACCTTCTTAAAAGAAAAAGAACACATTCTAACCTCCCCCCCAAATTAATTTCCACATCTGTGATATATGAGACAAGTCAAGATAGCAACATAATTGTGAGGCAGACAAACATTCTGTTTTCACAATGGAAAATTCCAATAGCCTGAGACTTTTTAATTAGAGCATTGAATCTCTGCTGCAGTACCAAGCTCCTTCTGCCAGTGGACAGCTGATTTAGTGACCATCCAGGCCTTTCCTGCATTCATTAAATCAAAGGTAAAGGAATTTTCAGGATTATTACTGAAATTTGATCTATTTGAGGTAAGTAATAGAGATTTTTTTCCCCCTCTATTATAGAATACGGTTTTATAGGTAATTAAATTGAAGTATGCTTTTGGACACACTTATGTTACAGTGCTGCTGGCTGCTGGTGTTGCACACAGTGCAACTGCTATAGAGGGACAAGGGATGCAGTCGCTCTATCGACAGAAGCACTGCAGTTGAGATAACAAATGGGAAATTTTCTCCCACCCACGGCACAGAAAGTGTATATTAATGGCTTCTATGCACTCAGGGAAAGACTGTGCTCAGATGTTTCCTATTTAGTCCCTACCAAATCCAAATCTGTCTAAGAAAGATAAAAAATTACTATTATTATTGACTTGAGTGGTTATTCCATTGCCAGTTAACCAGCTGGAAAACACCAAACACTGGCCTGTCTCCTGATCATTTGCTCAATTAGCACTGCAGACTAAACTAGCCAGTGTGACTTTTTTCTCCCATTTCTGCAGGTGAAACATGAAGCACATTCTCACGGAGAAAAGCAAATCTTCCAAACCTAGGTTTTAAATTGCTAAAATGATTGCCTTCTAACGAGAAAATTTCTGAGAAGCTGGGAAAAAAGTGGAGTCAGTGAAATCTCATTTTACTTCCTCTACATCTTTCTTTCAAGAAAAAACTCAGTGTGAAGAGAGCTGCTTATTATGGACTGAAGTAGGTTTTCATGAGGATTATTTGTGGTGTCCTCATTACAGTCTTGGCTATAGATACTTTCAGATTTTATATGAAGCACAATGATTCCAGAAACGTGAATCTGACTTAACACGAAGAAGCAAAGGAAAAATGTCTTGAATTCGCACTTACAGAAGAACAGGCTTTGTATGCGCACGTTTGCTTTTCTACATTGCTCTCTGTCAGCACAACGACAACAAATTACACTGTGAAGGAAAGCTGAAAAGATGCCTACATCCTAGGCCTAAAATTTTTTTGTAGTGTATAAAAAAAAAGAAAAAAAATCCCATTCAGAAAAACAGACTAAAAGACCCCCACCCACCTACAAACCAAAACAAATGAGTCCAACACCCCAGGACAACATTAAGGATAGATTCTAGTAAGGGGGCCTTACTTTTGCTCTGTGGCCTGTTTGACATTAGCTCTGCATGCCATATGCTATGGTATAAGCCCAGTTTTGCTTTTCCTTAACTGGACATGAAAGGAAGTATTTCTATGAATATAAGTGAGAGTTAGATGAGGGTTACTTAAAAAACGCCCAAGAATTATGTGAACTTTTGCTTTTAGTAGACATATACAAGAAGACAAAAATTGAGAAAAACAGTTTGGATAGTCTTAAAATTTTAGGTTCCTGAACAAAAATCTTCTCACAGGATTTCAGAACTATAGAAAAGTACTGTACAAGCTGTGAGGATTTTTATGCTGACATAATTGTTACATCAGTGATAACGAATAAAACTAAAGTTGCAAAACCTGAAGGTTCTAACAGAGGAACTAATTTCAACAGTAAGAGGAACCAAAACAGAGGGAACTGAAATAATTAGATTTGCTGAATTGCAATTGTTTCTATATAACAACAGGCATGGAAATTTTCAGTACTTTTGTCAGAGGAGTAACCTGTGAATGGCAAAGGCAGTGTTGTCTTTAATGTACACAGGTTGCAAGAGAAGAGGCAACCTGTTTGACACAAATCATGTTCATTCTACCTGCAAACTGCCTTAAAATCCAGCCCCTTTTCCTTTGGTAAAGCTCTGGTTCAGGTTTTCATTGTCTCACCTCTCTACAGCTGAAGCTTCCTTTTCCTAATTTCAACACATCTACTTTCTCTCCCTACAAAACCATTTAACACATTGCAGTCAAAAGTACCCACTGACTTACCACCTCTATAGTGTTTTCATACTCTGCATCTCTCATCTACCTCTTTGCTCAAATAAGCTCTGTCCTTTGCTCTTACCCACTTCTATCAAAGCACACACCAATCAGTGGTTGCTCACAGCTGACCAAGAAGATAAGAGATGGCTCTCCAGCTGCTGGTGCTCTTCAATACTGCTCCCTCCTCTTTTATCACATTTCTTTAAGAAATAAGAGGCTTCCTGTAAAGAAAATCTACAGTCACTTAAATTCCTGCTTAAGACCCACTGATGCCTTCCAATGAACATAACACCTGAGAGTGACTCATTGTCCCTATACTGTTACTCCCTTATTCCAAACTCTCGAGCTCAGATGGATGCTGCCTTTGGCTTTACATCTGTTAATTTTCTTATCATGTACTCAGGTTACAAGATCTGTGAGATGAGGCCTGGGCTTTGTTTCCTACAGCTTCAGAAAAACTCCATTACCAGATGAGCGGTGAAGCCTTTCTGAGGTGTGTGCACAAGGTCTCAGCTTACGTAAAGCCTGGGACATACATGGCTGAAATCCAGCTTCCTCATGTGCCCCAGAGGGTGCTAAGCCTGTATTTAGTTTTGGAAACACCACTGTTCTTTTCCCTTCATCTGGGATAAAGTGGTATGCTTCCTGGCCAGCTGCCTTGGGGAGGTGAGAACGGATCGCTGTGATACCCTCTGCGAGCAGTCACTCACTGATACTCCTTTGGCTCGTTCTGTGATGAAGAAATAAGGTCCCTGAAAGGACCAGGGACAAAAAAAGTGACAGTGCTGCATTACAGTCCACTTTATTAGGCTGATATGCCTGAGGTTTGGTTCCTTTTGACTGCCTTCAGTCATGAGCTGTGGCAGCCCTGCTGAAGCACTGTGGAGTTCATTACAACGAGAATCTCCTCGCTGCACCTTTTTTATTCATGAAGAATTGTCACAGGGCAACCACGTGGAAAATAAATAGTTGCATTCCTGTACACAGAATAGCACCTCTTTGTTTTTTTCCTAGAGCCAAACTGCAATCACCAATCTTGTCACCGAGGAAGATAGCCGTGCTGTGGAGTGTGACAGCAGGAACAAAGAATGACTTCTGTGGGATAGAGAGGACCAGATTTCTGGGTAGTCTCAGCTCCTCTCTTTGCAGTGTTTTCAGTCTTTTGGGGTGCATATTAAAGGCTGTCTGTAGATATATAGTTAAATTTGCCACCAGGTGAAAGTTCTCATATGCCCAAGACAAATTTTCTAATAAAAGTCAAGATTTTTAATTTAAGTATTCTCATCATTATCTGTGGAAGACTCAATGCAGCTGCACAGAAAATCACTGCTCGTACATATCCACTGACATGAATAGTTTTCAAAGAAACAGTCCCTTGAACAATGCTTTCATATATTTTATAAAGAAAATAACAAATACATGCAACTAAATCAAAAAATACTAGGAAGACTGTGTGCAAGCTGCTTTGGTGTCATAATTCTAATTAGCCAGGGACCAACAGTAGACCACACAACAGTATGAAATAATAGTAGAAAAAACTGGGTCTGTAGATGTCTATTGGAAGTAGACTTTTCTATTTACTTAAATTCTGTGTGTGTGTATGTGTGTGTGTGTACATGCACAGACATTTAAAGCCATAACTTGTAAAGAAAGAAGGAGTTAAGCAGAGAATGGGAAAAGGCAAAAAAGGGCAAGAAGAGGAATGGAGCAAAGCATCACTGCAGAAATAAAAAAGAGGTTCAGAAGTAAGAGAAGAAAGGCCAGCAAGAAAGGACTTGGACATCAAGCAGCAAAGGCCACTTTCTCAACAAGCAGTGACAAATTGCTCAATCTCCTTCCTTTCAGACTGGATGGCAGGGGGCATTTGGGAGCAGGAGATATGCTCTGTACAGATTTGACAGAAGCCACAAGATCTCTAGTCCCCAGCACTTGCACATGGAGGTCACTGCACAGTGACACACTGCTGACAGTCAACAAAAAGAAAACTATTTACTTTAGAGATTAGCCCTGGAAAATGGGAATGACCATCCAGGGACCCAAGGGTCCACGACAAAAGCAACATCATTTCTCATTACTTGACTCTTTCACAGAGTAATTAATCTTTTCAGAAAGCTTCTAGGCAGAAGACTCTTAGATTCATCTCCCCTTGTCCCTGCTGAACAGATTTTCACTGGGCAGACAGCCCAAGTGATCTGAAAGAGCGTGGCCCCTCAGAAATCATGGGTTGCTCAAGGTGACTGAAGGTGGCAGAAGCAAGCTCTTTCCACGCTGAATCCTGCCTGACCTCAGAGAAGCCTTCTCTTCATTTTCTGAGGTTTAAATTATCACAGGGCATTTCTTGCTTATGAACATTTTAACAACTGACATTATACTGTAATGTTAAAATTGGAATGTCATTTCAGGAAAACCTATAGTCAGCCACGAAAGAAAAATCTAAACTACAACAAATAAAGAAGTCAACATGAAAAATTTCTTGGGAATAATACAGAGGTGCCCTGTAAATAATACAAATACAGGTTTAATAGAAAATAGTCACAGAAATCACTGAAAGTAACTATAAGAAAACTGATAAGAGAAAAAATTGCGAGGCTATATGTGTAAATACTGAGGAACATGAAGGCCTTATGATGTGACCTGCTTAGAAAATATGGATTCTAAGCATACCTCTATAGCAGTGAATTTGGTAACATCTCTTTTAAACCCCTATGAGGAGTTGTCCTCTTTCCCAACATCTACCCAGTAGTTACTATTTCACACAAGTCTGTTGCTTTCAATGATCCAAATAGTAAGCAAAGCAATAGCATGTTCCTTCATGAAACTGGCCCAAATGCCACAATTAAGTAGTATTTGGATAAAGATTTTGTTATGAAAATCCCCTTTCCCTCATCCTCCTTTTTCATTAAGTTTTACCTTTCATGTTGAGCTGAAAGATCTGAAGATCCCCCTTTTCTCTTGCTGTCAAAAGAACAAACTAAATATTGTATGTAATGTTTCAAAAGGATTTATCAAAGGATATTTCAGGTAATTCCTTAGGGAGAAGTGCAGTCTGCAACTTATGACCTTAGAAACCAGCTACCTGGCGAGACATGGTTGAACACTTGGGGTACAGTCAATGCAATCACTTACATTTTCAGACTCAGTTATGCTTCCCAGGGCAGGTCGAGGGGCAGTACTTGAGTGCACAACTCAGTTCCCAGGCAGGCTTTGTGTGTTGGGCTCTGCTGAGCAGGGAGATTTGCTCCTCTGTGTCCCACTAGAGCAGAGTTTGTAGCTGTGCTGTTTAGGTGTTCCACGTAAAATAAAGCACCACGAATGGGGCAAAATTCGGGAGTAACTGATTTTTGATCACAAAAGACCAGCCTTTGTCATCTTTTCAGTCAGCTAGAATTGCCTCTGCTGCATGACCCAGACCGAGGATTTCAGCATCAGTGACAGTTAATCTCACTTTTGTCTGGTTCTTTTAAATACTGCATCATCTAACATTCCTTGGCATTTCTTCCTCACAATTAGAGGTTTTTTTTCTTGTTCTTTTTTTTTCTTTTTTTTTTTTAACTAGATGAACTGGAGAGACGGCCCCACTTTAATACATAGCTACCATTAGGACACTGTTTCAGTGTAGGAAAACACAATATACCTCTGCACTGTGCCCTTGTGTTGTTTAATTCTCAAAATGGTCAAGAGGCAGACAGTAGTAAAAGATCAGCTGCACAAACCCAGTAGTGACACAAGTTGCTTAAGTGGAGCCCTTGTGATCAGTATTTTTCTCATGCTTTCTGATTTTACCTGCCACCCAGGACAGGCATCTTCATAGTACAAATGCATTTTAATATGATATAATCCATGTCCTCCAAATTGTCCCCTGGAGCTATCCAGGAGGTTATTAAGTGATATGATCATTAAAAGAGTGTGACAGCCTCATACAAGACAGAACACTGGGGAGTATCAAGACCTGGGAACTGTTTGAAAGTCCTCCCTGACTCAAAAAGTACAAAGCAGGTGGGTGGAGAAAGGAAACCAAAGAATCTCCCAGATAAGCCCCTTCCTTATTTTGGTCTTTGCAGTTGAATCACTTCCACCCATTTTTTACTCACCATCTTGACTGTTGGCCAGGCCTGATAAACAAACCAGGTGACTCCTTTAAATATATAAAGTGGAAATTCAGTGGCTGAAGCAAAGCCCATACAGAAACTTGCTCTGGCTTGGATATTGCCAGAATAAACCTGGGTCCTCCAGGCCTGCACTGCTCTCTGCAGCATTGAATGCAGCAAGGATGAAGTACTGGAAAATAGTTCAGGGGAAAATTAAACAACCTCTTCACTGTGCTTGGAATATAGCTTTTAACCATCTTACAGGGATTTAAGGCTTTACTGGCAGACAAGGCACTTGTGTCCCAGAGAGAGATTCTTCCTAACAGTTTGTACTGGTAGATCCAACACAGAAACACTCCATGCTTCAGAGTGGACATAGCTATTGTGGATTCAAAGCAAAGGCAAAAAAAACCCAAAACAACCCAAAACCAAAACCTGTGAAGAGCTTGAAACAGGTTCACCCTAAATAAAATGAGATTAATCATATGCACTGCTGATGCAATTGCTTTCTTACTGTAAGAGCAGCTTTCAAACTCAAAAGCCATTCTCTCTGAACCTCATGGATCCAGAGAGCCACTGGACAGGTTTCTATTCCTTGGAATGCCTAAAGAAAAAGAAGGACATGGCTCTGTTAGACAGATGTCAGCTGCATATGCAGTTGGGATCTAAGGCAGCTTTCCATTATTGCCCTTTGGTCACTCTGTTTCTCCTACAGACAGTGGCACTCGCCCATCAGACCAGTTCTGACACTGCCCCACTGTATCTGAAGCGCACAAGACATCACCAAAAAGCTCTCTCAGATTAGGAAATAGTCCAGATCAGTTTGCATGTCCCAGAAAATTACCAGCAGGTGTGCAAAGATATAATACTTAATAATGCATAGCCTAAACTATGGGGTTTGTAAGATTGACACAACAGGGTGGATGCATCCTGTGGATTCAAATGTCTCCTCCCAGCACATAAAACAGAGGAGCAGCCAGAGAAGGGGCAGTGCCTGTATTTTCATTCTGCAATAGCACTCAAATTACAACACCTGTCACCAACATCTGATAATGACTGCTAGCTTGTGCAAACTGAAACTTTGAACACAGAATAGCTTGTAGGGTTTTGTTTTTTTCTGCTGTTTTTTTTTTTATTTTGGTTAAACATTTGCTCAGAGTACTGAGCTACTCTGAGGGGTTGGCTCTAGTCAAGCTGGCAGTTGATCAGAGTACAAAATCTCTTTTTCCTCAAAGGATATAGTCAGGGGATATTAGGCATAGGGAAATACTGTTCTTTTTATTTTTGGTAACAGATTCAGCAGCACACAGTGAGTCAAAACTGTAATGTGGGGATGAGAAATGAGGATGCCTAAGCAATGTTACCTCCTTGGTCTTGATTTGAGATACTCTTCACCCTCCACAGCACCTATGGATAGTGTAAGAATCCCATCTTAACTTTGGTCTCCTCCTTCCGTGTTTGCAAGCGATGTAGGTGAAAAGCTCAGCAACAGGAGATATTCTTGGTGTGAACTCCTGGTCGTCAGATGCTGGAAACAGTTAAAGCTACAGAAACAGGAAGGAACAAGGGAGAACCATTTCCCACAGAAGCTGGTTCTCCATTTCTAGAGCCAAAACAGTCTGCTGGCCGAGGCTGAAGAACAACAATACTAATTTATGTGGCCTCAAAGGTTTTTGTGGTTCTCCAGCTTCCCTCTCATGGCATTAGCCGTGGCTCAGGCAGACTGAAAAGCAACATCTAGAGCACAAGCTCTGCCAAGAGCTCCAGAGCACTTACTATTGTGTACTTGTCGCTGCAGGTCCACAGCAAATAACACCAGGGCTGCACGTGATCACTCAGCAGTACTCATTTGATCTGGATCAGGCCATGGTGTTCTTGGCAGATTAGTCTACAAACCACAGAGTGTTTTTCATGCTGCTTTTGTGAGAATAAACAATACTTGATCTGACATGAAGCATGCTAGTACAACAATAAGCTGTTAAACCTACTGCTTTTGAACAAATCTGAATCAACAGGGTGAGTTTGTACAGTTTACACTGCTGTGTGCCATGCAACCAGAACCTCTCCAATCCCAATTTAGAAGTTTTAAAGTTGGATTTACTATACAATCAATAGATGGCCTCAGCTGAACTCTTGAAAATGAGTCTGCTCAATCTCTGCATGCCACCTGGTACACTGCTACTAACTATGCCAGTAGAGAAGTATGTTTCAATGACAGCTGGAATTTCCCTAGCCCCTCTCCCTCTTGCTTCAGCAGTAGACAGAATCCCAGTAGGGTGAAACAGGATGAGCATATGGCTAAATCCATTACTGATGTTCTTACAGCATTTAATTTCTATCCCTGGGCTTGTTTAAATGCAATTTGTGGTTCACTTTCTCTTTTTCCCAGCAAGGACCACTGAGATGGAACATGTACACAGTCTAAAGCTAAAAGAAATCCAGTGGAAAAGAGGAACTCAAACTGAGGATGCATGTGCCAAGGGCCAGGAAATACTCTATGGAACTATCATGCCTCATAGGAAGATAAATAACGCAGCTGAGAGGCAATTATGTAAGAGTTATGGGAAACAGCAGTTCCAGGACCCGGCACCACAACTGCCTCAAGAAAACAGTACTTCATGTTATGAAGCAATGATGGAAAAGGGGAGGTTTCTCATGGTGTGACTAATGCTTGCCGAGATAGTTGGCTCACAAGCACCCAGGCTACAGAAGCCGGCTGCCATCCCTGCAGCCAGGGTGGATAAACAATGGGCAGCTGATCGCAGCTAACACATAATCTCAGGAGCAATTTAGAACAGCAATATTAGACTTGATAAGTAGTTGGAAGGATTAGCCTCATTTTGGGGTTAAACAGCAAGTGGTGTTGCCAGTAAGAAAATTCAGAAAAGCAAGTCATGCTATCACTTAAAACATTATGGCTAAAGTACAGACTATCAACAGCAGCTGACCAGCAGGGCAGGGCAAGCCACAGGCTTGAATAATGGATTAAGTACCAGATTTCATTTGAAATACAAGACGGAAGAGAATAGTAGCCAGGAAGTCTTTATTCTCTCCCAAAGAGGATCTCTCTAAAAAGCCTCTCTAATTTTAAGGAGAGAGTTTCCAGGACAGCAGACTGAGTTTAGGAGCAGTCCCCTCTGTGTCTATCAACCAGTCCATCCCAGCCTGCCAAAGCTCAGGCTTCACAACATGGAAGCTGGCCAAGCCCAGGCAGAGCTGCAAAAAAAATGCACCAAAACCTCTTCTCCAAAGCTGGTGTCAACTCAAAACCACTGAGCAGTGTGCTATAAATGAGGTCATTCAACCTCGCCAGATAAGCCTTCCTACTTTATAAACCTGCAGCATCTGCAATGTCAGGCTGAATTTCTACTGTGACAGAAGATACAAATCAGACATTCAAACCTTTGCGACATCGCCAGGTACAATTATTAATGGAAGACAGAACCTCAGCTGCCTGCCAAGGGACCCCATGTCAACTGAACCAGATCCAGAGAGACTCATTGTCTTAAACATCACAACATCTGAAAAGAGGAGAGGTAAAAAAGAGAAGGTGCTGAAGTGTGATGACTATTAAATGTGCTGGGAATGGAAAACTAGACCGAATATTCACAGCCTGCATCTGAGAAGAAATGAACCCCCCTAAATAGTAGATATCCACTGAAGAACTAAGAGCTATCAAGTATATACCCACAGGACCAGCTGCTGCGTAAGACTCTCACAACTCCTGAAGCTTTTAAAACAATAGGTTTACAATGAATGCTGTGAGGCAAGAACAGGCTCAAGAACTGGAATTTGTAAAACAAAGTAAAAAAACATGCTATGAGCAAGACACCAATTTTGAAGGACTACATACTTCACAACGACAGCAGCAACAGTTCTGTGTCCCAATAGGAGTTTGAGGAACTGCAGCAGTGGTGTAAAACTAATGGTCTATAGCATACCCGAATGGACAGAGACACAAATGTGTAAGGGGATGAAAAGCAGATATAATCTATGCTCTTGGGCATGGAGCAATTCTTTTGCAACCTAAAGTGGATACACAGTCTGCTCACAACAGAACATGACAGGGGTACTGAGCAGAGACCGTGCATGTTGTAGCACTGGATACAGCACAATGGGCAGATCTCTAACTGCAGCAGACACTCTGAGCAGGCACTGCTTCCAGGGACAAGCACTGCACCCAGATGAACTGCTGAAGGCTCTGCAGAACTGTAAGAACTCTCTCAGCACAAAACAATATCTCTCCATTGGACATTCACTGAGCCAAAACACTCCCAAAGAAACCACAGAATGGGTCAGGTTGGAAGGGACCACAGTGGGTCACCTGGTCCAACCTCCCTGCTCAAGCAGGGTCATCCTAGAGCACATGGCACTGGACTGTGTCCAGATGGTCCTTGAATATCTCCAGTGAGGGAGACTCTACAATCTCTCTGGGCAGCCTGTTCCAGCGCATGGTCACTCTCACAGTAAAGAAGTTCTTCCTCATATTCAGATGGAACCTCCTGTGCATCAGTTTCTGCCCGTTGCCTCTTGTCCTATTGCTTGGCACCACTGAAAAGAGCCTGGAACCATTCTCTTGACACCCTCCCTTCAGATACTTATAGACATTGATGAGGTCCCCTCTCAGTTTTCTCTTCTTGAGACTAAACCGGCCCAGCTCCCCCAGCCTTTCCTCATAAGAGAGATGCTCCAGTCCCTTAATAACTTACCAGCCCTCCGTGGGACCTGCTGCAAGAACTCCACGTCTCCCTTGTACTGAGGAGCCTAGAACTGGACACAACACTCCAGATGCACCTCACCAGGGCTGAGTAGAGGGGCAGGATCACCACCCTCAACCTGCTGGCAATGCTCTTCCTAATGCACCCCAGGATACCATTAGCTTTCTTGGCCACAAGGGCACACTGCTGCCTCACAGACAGCTTGTTGTCCACAAGGACCCCCACTTCCTTCTCCACAGAGCTGCTTTCCAGCAGGTCCACCCCTAGCCTGTCCTGGTGCATGAGTTTATTCTTCCCTGGGTGCAGGACCCTGCATTTGCCTTTGTTGAATTTCAGACAATTCTCTGCCCATATCTCCAACCCACTGAGGTCCTTCTGAAGGGCAGCACAGCTCTCTGGGGTATCAGGCACTCCTCTCAGCTCTGTGTCATCAGCAAACTTGCTGAGGAGGCATCTACCCCCTCATCCAAGTCATTGATGAGCACATTAAACAGTACTGGGCCCAGTATTGAACCTTGAGGGACACCACTAGTGACAGGCCTTCAACTAGACCCTGTGCCACTGACTAAAACCCTCTGGGATCTGCCATTCAACCAGTTCTCAGTCCATTCACTATCCACTCATTTAACCCACACTTCCTTAGTTTACCTAAGAGAATGCTATGAGAGAGAGTGTCAAAAGCCTTGCTGAAGTCGAGGTAGACAATCACACTCCAGGGTTGGCCATGGGGTCAGGAGTTAATGCCACACAGACTGCTCTCCAGGGTATAAGTAGCAATCTAAGGAATGTCATATTTCCTTTAAAGGGATAAAGTATAATCCAGAAACGTATGGGTTGGTTACTTCCCACTTAGCACATCTGCCACATTCTTAGGCACATCACCAACAATACTGGCCTCAAGACTACCTAGCAACTCTTCTGAAAGGAGTGAGGTATTTACATAGTATTGCCCTATTGCCAGTTCTTGAAATTTGTTATTTTGAAGTTCATATTATCCCAAATATAATTTATCTGAAGAGGTGCTTCCATTTCCCTCTTGTATTTATCATGAAGAATCATCAAAAGAGTAATAGAGAATATCTCAATTTTAGCAGCTGTTGGCACATGTGTAATCTGAAAGAGGACTAAACCCTAGACAAACTTTCCTCTGTTCTTTCAGGTTGCTTACACGGTTCTTGAAGTACATTTTTTTCCCCAGTTGATCCCAGCAAGCTATGACACTAAGTATTTTAAAAAGCTTCCCCCATAGCAGAGTTGTCTAAGACAAGAAATGGCACATTAGTGATGCAAGAAGTTTCTAACTCAGTAAAATGCTGTTCTACAAAACATTCCTTTTTTTTTTCCCTTCCAAAAATAGCCTCTGCATCCTTCCTGACTTTTTAACAATCTTTTCTATTTCAAAGTCCATTTACGCAAAGTATCTGTCAAAGCTTGTTTACTTGCTCGTAATCCATGGAAATATTATCTGTTATTAAAACCAGGTCAACACTGATTTAACAGTCTCTCTGGGAAGTTTTATGTTTGATATCAATCTCTGCCACTGTCTTGCAATAGTAGCCTTGCTTAAGATCAGTGCCTGAGGCCAAAAAGGAAAGGAAAGCTCTTTAATCTGGAGAAATCTGGAGTGAAGCCGCCCCCATCCTCTACAGAGTGTTTGCAGTGATATTGAGGGGAAATGAATGAAAGGGACTAATGAAATGTTAAGGAAAGATACTTTTTTTTTTTTGCTTATATAGTTTCAGCAGTCCTGCAATTTAAACCAGAGCAAACCACCTATGCCCAAACAGGAGACTTCTCTTTGAAGAGTCCCTGGGACAACATGGTCCAATATCAGTTTCCCTTCAGTAAACCTAAAGTTTCTGAATTGGTGCATGTAATACTTGAAGCGGGGAAAACATCAGCCTCTGAATACTCTTGTGATTAAACACACACTGAGTACATGTACCTTGGCTAATTATTGATTGACTATGCACATACTAATCAGTTAGATACAAAGGCATACACCTGGCCTAGCCATTATTTGGATCAGTAGCTGCACGTACAATAGTCTTGGAGAGCAGGGTGTGGATACTATTGCTGCCCTCACAGATTTCCTCAAAATGGGAAAAAATTATTAAATAGTTACATTTCATAAATTAAGCATTATGCATTGCCCTGGTCATCTCCTTTGTTGGTGTTTTTCTGTTTTTGCTTAGCAAGTCGTTATTGAAGCCAACTGACTCCTGTTTGCATTAATGTTGGAAACATTAATCTATTGCACAATAGCAAACTGGATTTTATATTACAAAGCTTATGGTTGGAGAGGTTTCAGCTCATTTTTCTCTCTTCTCTATTTAATATGGTATCACCTGCTATTACCAACTGATTTTTAGCTATAAAAGAAGAAAATCAGCTCATTATGACCAGAAAGCTTATGTTGATTTTCTGCATTTTTCAAGCTGTGCTTCAGTAATGGCTCATTTAAATTTGCCACTGGTCCCTGTTATTGCCAGTCTACTCATGGAAGAACATTTTTTCTTAACTATATCATTGGCAGAAAGAATAGAATTATGTTTCCCAGTGTAACTATGTTATGTAGGCTTCAATGGTCTGGCAACAAAAGTCAGGATCCTGTAGAGAACCATCCACAAAATGTCCTTCCCAGAAAAGACAGGCATAAATGGTTCAAGTGAAAAATCCAGGCAAACTTCTCAATGAAGAGGCTACAAAGACAGGAGCAATAGAATACAGAGAAAGAAAAGGGAAGGGTTCAGAAGAAGTGTCAAGAAATTATACACTACTCACTCGTGTCCAAACATTGTATCTGCAGCACCTTTGTAAATTGGTGTGTAGTACACCACGACTTCATAACTTCAGCCAGTTCATTTGTGTATATGATTGAGATCCTCAGATGGAAAACTTGATCTATGTACAACACATAACACATGGGCTTCAACTTGCTTTAAGTATATACAATTTTAATTTTATCATACATGTTCCTAGATATCACTTTTAGTCCCACAGAACCATTGCCTTCCCCTTTCCTTCTACTCTCCCCATTTTCTTTTCAGCTTTAGTTGAGTGTAGGAAATAATAAAATGGATAGTGGAAGAAGTGAAATATAGATACCCAAAGCAGTCCAAGCTGGCTGAGCTTCAGCAGCTGAACTGTAATTTGTTGAACTCCTGCCGAATTTTGTGCAAGGGTGTGCTGAAAGTATGTTTCCTTGCCAATTAAGGCATGTTTTACATGAACCAGATTAACCATTTATAACACAAAGCAACCAGCATCATCGCACTTGGAAACATCTTGCTTCTAATGCATCTTGAAGGAAAATTGTTTGAGCTGTGGAGAAGTCTAGTAAGCAAAGTTTTTACGCATGCTTTATCTCAGTTACAGCTTCAGGAATGAAGCTAAACGTGGAAACATATTTAACAACACAAAAATCTGTGCATCTGTAACAGTATTCTTCAAGGGCTCTGACCATTTGGCTCTGATGAAGCAACATTTGGAAAACATTAAGGAAATGCCTAGGGAAAAAGCTCCCTCTCTAGTAGTCCTAATTTTCAAAGAGCACAAAAGAGACTCAGAGACTGCCAGAATCTGTTATCTTCAGTGTCTCTGTTCCTCTTATACACCTTAGACTGCTGTTGGTTTTTAAAGGTCATCTTAAAATGAAGACTCCTTTTGGGAGAAAATATTCAAATACTTAAGAGCTTTAAGCAAACACAGGGCAGGTTGTCCCTTGGAATGGACAGCACTACCTGAAAGTAGAGATGCAATTAGAAAGGAGCTTATTAAAACACTTGAATATACAACACAGTAGACTAAGAATGACCCATTTCAGGAAAATGATACAGCATGTACTTCATTAGCCTTTTTTTCCCCCACTGAATAGCAACATAAATGCTGTCCTAACATATAAGACTTTAAACACCCCAGTTTTGAAAGTCAGGTCTCATATCAATTTTCGCCTGGAATTAGTTTAAGGAGAACAACATTCACGGGGCTGTTTTTGGATTTGATGGTTTTCCCTTTTAGGGATGACTTCTCACTGAGACATCAACACCTACATTATTGTCAAGTTGTAAAGACGGTTAAGGACATGCTAGACTAACTAGGAAAGTAAAAGAGCTACTTTGCTAAGCAGGAAAAATTTGTAAGAAAATCTTATTAGACTGTTTCCACGCTGTTTGCATTACATTGAGATTGCATTACTAGTTACTCCATTTGTCTTTGATAAACATTAATATATTGGTACTAATTTAAGGTCTTCAGAATGCAGTAAATTTCTTCTAGAAATGAAAATTTTCTCCCAAAATATCATATTTTTTCTTCTCTAGCTTTTTATTCAGACAGCAGGCAAACAAGCTACATTGCACTAACTGAAAAAGACAAAATCCAAATGCTCCATTTCTGCACCCCGAAGGAAAATATAAGCCAAAAGAGCATGTTGTTACTTTACCTAATTCCTCAAACTTCATCCTGTGTCAGAGTTTGCCAGCAAAATGCAATACAACAGTAACAGTTTCAAGATAGCAACTGATAGTTCAAGAAAAATCAGACAGGTATATCCATTTACTTCAGACTACCAGAAAGTCTGTGAAGTGTTCTTTTTTTACTTTTTTCTATTCAATTTTTTAAGAACATGGTGGTAGTAGACCACCTGATGTATTTGATTTGTAAGAGTAAAAGCTCTCATATTGTGATAGTAAATTCCTCATTAGTAAAATGAATTTGCCTCAAACCCATTAAAATCAATGGCAAGAAGAAAGAAAGGGGGGCGGAATGAAAGGCAGGCATTTGATCAATCAGGCAGAGTGAATGCATCTAACTATTAACCAATTGTCAAGCAATTTTGCTACTTTTACTGCTTTCAGGGGCATATTGTCACAACTAGTCTAAGCCTTATACCATCTGCAAGGCGGGCTGGACACTTATCTCCATTCTGGCCTGTACAGAATAAACCAACAGATTACACATTGAGTAGTTATGTGCCAAGAACATTGTGCAAGCCTGCTGTAATGTCAGGTTCTTGGAGGACATTAGGGAATGATGCTTGATTTTGCAGATGCATTGAAATCAGCTGGGCTGCCAACACTAGCCAAGGATCTGGTTGTATGTATGAAGACTTCAATGAGGGCAGATGTCTCCTTCCTCACTCTCACAAGGACTAAAGCGTGTATTATAGTTCTAATAACAGGAGTAAAAGAGAAGATATCACTAGTACTCTTGATAATAACTGTTCTGTTCACATATTGGGTCAAGTTATTTTCTGAGATAATTCTGGCTGAAGCTGTTCAGGCTACAACAGGCATTAATTTAATCCATTAGATTTGTCCATTACCTGCTATCTTGGGACGTCCTTATATTCAGACTGACCAGCATGAGATGTAACACATACTGTTAGGAAAATAGCTGCTAATAACAGCGACTTGAGGAAAGTGAAAACACACGCTAACTGAATTCCAATGCGTGCAGGAAAATACTATGGCAATTGCAGCAAATAAAACAGCTCAGTAACTGTGCTACTGTCATCCTGCAATGACTAGAAATGTAAAGAGAAATTACAGATGCCACCTCTGAAGAGGAAATCTACAGAACAATGCACCTAGCTCCATAACACCATTTCACATTAAAAGAACACAAAAATTTTAGGGAAGTACCTCCAGCTACCTCATGTCACCATTTTTCTCACATGCATTGAGAAAATCACTCATAAAGCTCATCTCATCCATCTGAAGAGAGCTCAGTGAGAACCCTGCTCTGAAGGATGGATGAGCCTTTGAACAAGTCATGTGTGTACTATAGGGAAACCATGAGGCAAAAGAATAAACTGGCACTAAATATGTATCTCTGATTGTCATATGCTACCTAAAAATGAAACTTTAAAGAACAATTCTGAAACAACTACAATCTATGCAAGATTGTAAAAGAAGTTTGCCCATAAATCTCTCTCCTAGCCTTTAAATAAAGCTCAGAATCTTGGCTGACCTGATCACCAGCAGTAAATTTCCTTTTGGTCATTTGCTGCTGGTGATCAGATTCCTGAGCTTTATTTATTGATTTCCTTTAAGAAATTTATGTTGAAAATTCTAAACTATTGGTGCAATTTTTTTTAACATTTTTTTCAAGCTTTATAGAGGTAGCTACAAACTACTGCTTTGTTTTCACAAATGTACCAGAACAGAAACAGCAATTGCTAGTACTGATTATCAGGAAGAGTAGAAACAGAAATCTGGAGTCAGGGCACAACAGTGTAAAAGCAAAAAGAATAAAGGGTTCTTATTATCTGCTTTGAGAATTTGTAAAATACGTAAATTCAAAGCGGCTGGAGGTGTAATATCTGCTCTCAGAATATCTTCGGTACCTGAAAATGGGATTAGCTTTTCCATTAAAAAAAGGAAAAATCCAACATATTATATTTCAGCCCTGTTTTGAAAGCACAGGAATTTAGCCTGTGTTGATTTACTGTGCCAACCCTTTCCTTGTGGGCATTTGCTCAGCAGTTGCACTTGGGTACAAAAGTGCTTATTATATTCTAACACATTTCTAGTACTTGTATTAAAGTGCTTTTTTCAAATATAGCAGTATCTATTGTCCTTTTAATCAGACACATTTACATGGTATGACCCACTTAGATCTGCAGCTAATGCTGTTAAATATTTTATTTGTTCAGTTCTCCAGGGTAAGCAGTCACAGAATGGCAAGGCCACCTATACCCCAAAACACTTGCCATGATACTGCAGAACCATTATCTCTCAAGACATTTAAGCTGGGCTGAAGAAAACCGTAGTAAACACACAGCATGAAGCTGCTCAAAATTGACTGAAAAACAGTTAAGAAAACATTCCCACCTGTCCTCTCCCTGACACTTGGATTATTGCTGAAGCTTAAAATTCTGAGACTTTGCGATCAGCAGCGCTATACAGGCTGCACCAGCTCAGCATTTTAACAAATATCTTCTCAAATCTTGCCAAGGGAGTGCCATCTAAGGCTGAATATCTCTTAAATGTCTTTAAGATACGTATAAAAAGTAAAACAGTGAAAGAGTGAAATGACTTCCGAAAAGGATTCCAGTTCATTTGTTGAGACCAACTGGAAACAATCAGAACCATATCACATCATGTTGGTCATTCCAAAGCCTATTCCCAGAAACATTGTCACTGGATTGCAAGACACTGTTCAGCTTTGTCACACCTTGGCCAACTTAATGCAATCATGAAAATCCACCAGCAGGACAAATCAAATGCAGTATCAATGCTGTAATATGCTGTCACAGAGCTGCCATGCCATACACTGCTGTGCTTTCTCACTTTTGGGTACTTTGATGACACAACCTTTCTGAAAAGCTGCTTCTGGCCAGCACAGGGCTCAGTGCAAAAAAAACCCCAAAGATGAGACAGTGGATGGCTTCTTGGTGCACAAAGGAAAGCCGATGGTAAGAGCGGTGTTTTGAAGTTATTTCTAGTGCAGAAATTCCTCTGTGCCAGTTCTGGTTCTCATTGCCTGTGAGAAGACAAGGGAAGTGCTTTAGGACCAAGACTCTACTCAAGAAAGGTGGCAAGAGTAGAGTTGTTTCAGCCACCATGGCCTAATACTGTGTTCCTTTTCTCCTTTTTATTATCCCACTGTTCTCTGCAAGTGCAAAGTGCATTTTTCTCATAAATTACTTCCTCTGGCAACCCAGGAGAGCTGTTTGACTCTTGACACTTGTTCCTTATCTCTGCTGGATTGTGCTCGCTGCCTCTGCTTCAGAAGAAAGTGCCTGGAAACTTGCCCCATCCTTTTACCAGCTGATCTACGAGGAGATACTGCTCCTCCATGCAAACCTTCCTGCTTTCATTCTGAGATTTTCAAACAGAAATACCTAGGGAAAAAGCTAAGACAAGGCATATTCTACACCATCCCTAGCAAATTATTATAGATTGACTATTGGACATTAATGATTGATATGTGCAAACTTTGAGACTTTTTAAAGAAGTCTTTTGGTAGCAGTTATGCAGTAAAATCAAAGACAGCTATTGGTCAACAAAGAAAGCAAACCTGTTATGTAGTTTCTAATTACATTCTCTTTCAAAAGGTCACGATGACAAAATCAGAGAGGCACTTTTGATCTAACCAGGTAAATAAAAAAAACCCCATTCTCAATATCAGGAAAGTGGTATTGAAGCCTGAACAAATATGTTAAGGATAGACGTCTTTACTAACGTCCTTGTTTGTATATCCATGTTTCTGTAGTGTTCTCAGAAAGTATTTCCAAGAGTAGTGAAATTGTTAAATATAGTTTTGCTTTATACCTGTAGCTTTTGGGTTTTTTAAGATGAAAATACAGGAGAAAAGTTTTCAAATTACTAAATATTTCCTATGAAACAGCACAAATTGCAAGAAGTCTTACAGAGTTTTTTTTAGAGGATAACTAAGTAGGTCAGTATTCATACTTTTCTGAAAATCCGATTTTCTGAAAAACCTGTAGAACAATTGCCTTATATAAGAGACAGCACAAGGCAGGCTGGAATTGCATAGAAATCATGAAAGATAAAAATATTGTCAAGATTTTGGTGAGTGTTTGACAGCTATCATTTAAAACCATTAAATTAGCATCCCCTTGGAGAGAGCAGGAGGAATATTTCCTATAGGAAGCTTATTCTGAAGCAGTATTATTTTGTTTGCATTGTTAAAACCCCATCTAGGGACTGCTAGGTGAAGGTTGCATTGCAAAGGACTGCTTGGGGCATTAATCTGCAACAGTAGCAGTTCTATGCTTCCCAAATATAAATATAAATATAAATATAAATATAAATATCTGAAAGCACAGAAGTTATTAAGCTAGATAAGGGAGACAGCAGGAGAGAAAGTCAAAATTTGTTGAGAAATCTGTGCTAGCAGTATCCTGTTTCAAACCAGTAATCTGGCAGTTGATCATGGAGTGTCATTGCATAGAAATTTAGAACCAGTCATCTGGAAAGACTACAGGAAAAAAAAACTAAGGCAACATTTGTTGTAGCTAGAAGATAACAAGCAGCTTATCAGTGACAGCCAGTTTCTGTGCCTGCATTTAGACAGAAGAGTTCTTCTGATTTTACATGTTATCAAAAAGTACACGAAGATATTGCTATAATCCTAAAAAAGGATCTATAAGCAGTAAAAAATAATTTATCTCACAAAAAAAAAAGGCCACACTTTCTATTGCTGCATTGAGTAAACATTGTGCGAGAAAAAAATTTCTCTTAGAATGTCCAAGTAGTTAAGGAATATTAAGCAAGACAGAAAATAGGATTCATAGCAAGATCATGGAAGACAGTGGGAAAGAAAAAACCCATCCTACTAACTTCAGTGACTCCAAGATCATTCACAAGATACCTACATTTGATTAGTATTAAAAGAGGGTATTGGAAATCAAGTCCTGAGCTGGGATTTACAGAGAGTGATCTGATCTCTGCCTATGGCAAGAGGGTTGGACTAGATGACCTTTAAAAGTCCCTTCCAAACCAAACTATTCTATGATTCTATGATAAGCAACAATTTAGTTTTTTTTCTACACAGAGATGTTTTAAAAACTTTCAAATATACTTGCACTAAGCTTTTCCTTTTTTATTTCTTCTTTGGTGTTTCGTTTTTCTTTCTTTTTTGAGCATGAAGATGTAATTCCTAAAATCTTTTCAGCCAGCTGTGTGTATTTTGCCCAAAGTTGTCTCCATATGTCTTATTGCTTTGGCTTTGTAGCATATGGCTTTAAAACAGTTTCAAAGGTAGCAGAAATACGTGTTGTGAACAACCTCAAATAATTAAAGGAATAGGAAAGAAAGTTCATTTAAAAAATTTCCACTGCACATCAAACAACAGCAGCATTAAATGCAGTGATAAAAGTACTGCAGTCAGTGTTACTGGACAATTTCTCCTGCTGAATCCAAAAATCAATGTTACTATTTCCACACTGGAAAGTTCCAGAATTATTGGATTTGAACCGTCATTTGGGTTTTTTTGGAAAAGTCTAAACAAGCCAACCAGCATTTTAAAAGAACCTCCAAACCTTGGCATTTTATTGTATCTCTAGTCTTGTCTCTAGGTTTTTCCTCTGAACTAAGAATTGTCAGCATCTCTCCTTGAGCTGGGTTGTCATTTTCTTCCTACTGTTCCTGTATTTATGAAGCTAGAGTCAAGAAAAGGCTAACATGAACAAGAATTAAACTGCAATGGAAGTGTTTATGCCCAAAGGCGTAATTAATACATCCCCCACACTTCTTTCCCCCTGCAGGCATGTCGCTGCTCACCAGTATTTTACGCACTAAACTTCACACCCCCCTCTTTTCTTGACTAGACTAAACTTCACATTTCTCCAGGCATCTGCAATTAGATTTCCAGACATACTCGAAAATGCCAGTCCTAGTTCACTATCTGAGTCGGGCTGCATTTCAAAACAAGATGGAAAGTCTCCATCTAATAGATGTTCTCACAGTACATTCCTACACCACAAAACCCAGGTCTCTGCAAGACATTGTGCTAACCTCATTCTTTTGAAATTGTACATTTGAGCCTCCCAGTTTCGAGAAGCTCAGGTTTTCTTTGCTGTGCTTCCTCTGGCCAGTAGCAGTCAAGTTATTTAAGCACACACCCTTTCCTCACTCTACGTCAAGAGCTGTAGGCAGCACAGGCATGGAATTGGGAGCAGCCTGTTGTATTTCAGACAGGTTTTATTTTCCTCCTTCAGATAAGAGTCAAAAAACAACATTGTACCTACTTTACTAATTAAAACATTCAATTAAGGATATCACACCTGCTTCTAGTTATATCACCTTCTAGAACAGATACAGTCACGTAGCAACAGTATCACAAAGAAAAGTGTCACCTTTATTCCAAAGCGGTCCTAACACAAAGCATTAGGCACAGTAAAACAGAGGCCCAGGAGCTCAGCTGAGGGCTCACACTGTACTCTGCATCTGGAGCTACAGTATTACAGGAATGCCAAACAACGGACTTTTAATAGAAAAGTGTGACACTGTGGTTTTCATTGAAAGCAAGGATGTAATTAATCAAAATCTGGCAGCCTCGAGGCCGTGGATTTGAACAGAGAGAGGTATTAGGAAGAGGAAATCAAATGGCCAAAAAGGCCAGGAGTTTAAAATTACCACTTAGCACCTCAAAATATATTCATGCCCAAGAAACAGAAAAAGAATGACACAGATACAAAAAATTGTACCTCTCATTTTCAGATGTTATAGAAACATGTACAACCTCATTTATACTTAAAGAATCAAAGAGAAGTTATTAGCTGAAAGTTGAATGGTACTGGATATCTGCAGAGAATGCCAATAGGAATTTAGGTACACTCATTCCCCCCAACCAGCATCAAATCTTTGAGGACAACCTTGCTCTGTGCTCCCAAGAAAAGCAGAGTTTAGAAGAAATGATGCCCTAGTCACAAGGTAACTAAATGCTCTCACACAATTTCTCTTATCCATTCAGCTGCAAGTTAGAAAGGTCTTGTAACATTCTAGTAAAATCTCTGTTAAAAAAGATTTTGGAGAGGAACGTTTCTGACCATTTATTCTGTTATTTAAATTTAGAAGTCAAAAGGAGCAGAAAAAAACTTCTCCTCTAGCTTTGTGTTGAAAGAGTTGCCTCTGTAGTAGCAACGAGAACTCACACAGAAAACATGTTCCTGATCAGTGGCATTTATCCATGTCAATATTCACCTTCAGAAGAGAGAACAGGTGAGGCCACATACAAGCTGTGCATTTGAGAAGCTCTGATGTAGGCCTGTCTTTACTCGTGTTCATTAATAAATTCTAGATTCAAGCCATTTCGATGTCCTCAGTACTGCTCTTGGTAACCAAGGAAGTTCTCCACGAGAGACACGGAGATGCAGAGAATTCTGCTTTTAGGTTCCCAGTGTGTTATAATGTCTGCACAGGTGCACTGCATCATTAAGAGAGGGAAAGAGATGCTGCATTGCACAGTCCTCGGTGTTCTTGGCTACCACAACCTTAACTGGAATTAGGGTACTTAACGCCTTGAAATACCCATTTTTCAAAGTGTCAGTTCTCTTAATGAGTCTGTCTGAAAGACAACATACAATCTATATCACCTCAGAATTACACTCTAAATACTCAGTTAAATGATCTATTAAGTAATGCTACTTCTGGGCACACTCCACATTAAGAAACGAAAGGGAATGGACCCTGTAAAAAATTTCACAAAGAGACACTCTTCAGGAAGGATTCCCCACATGAAACATTTACTGTCCAGTCCTCTGTCCACTTGCCTTCCCTGGCTGCAGCTGTTTTACACTTGTGTTCTGAGGACTGAACCCCAACTAAATAATATTCATTTTTTTGCCACAAGCTGTCACAAGTCCTTTAACTCTGCTCACTGTCAAGCTACGCTTCATGCACATTTTCATTTCTTTTTGGAAACAGAAAAAAACCCCACAACTATTTTGAAAAGTTATTCTGAAAGCTGGATAAAAAATGCCAGAGGACAAGCCGGACAAAAAAAAATCTTACAAGATACACAAGACAGAGTTAGTGATCCATCTTCACATTTTGATTTTGAAGTTTTGAGCAATAAAACTTGTTTATAAAACTAGCATGGCTCAAACTATTCTATTACTTGCTATTGAGTTCAGGCAAACTTAACAGATACTTATATATCAAACTGACATCATATTGTAGGAATTTCTTTCCTGCCTGCATTTTTACCAATCCCCAATTCATCTTTCCTCCTTTCATCTGTAATCCTGAAATGTCCTTTTTATTTGCTTCTGAGTTGCATCGGGGATTATTTAAACCTCACCCTAGCTTCTATCTGCCTTTAACTTTCACAGCTAATTTTCACTTCAATGTGTCTAAAAGCCATTCTGGTCTCCTGATCCCAGTAAAGGCTTCTGCAATCCCATCTGCCACTTGAAGGCACTCAAATTTGCAAGATACCAACAGCAGGTACAAGTACACTGAAAAACTGCTGCAGTCACAAAGCTGTTCCCCATGAGCCTTTGCTAGGCAATGCACAGGTTAACTCTTTCCCATGCCTTAAATTTGCTCCTTTTGCCAGTTGGACACGATGATCTTAAAGGTCTTTTCCAACCTGAATTTTTCTATGATTACTCACAGGGTCTACTGCAGAGATGTCTATTCTTTTTTACAATACCTGAAGCTAAGAAAAAATCCTCAGTGCTGTAACATGAAAGACCTACTGGGAAGAGGCACCAGAGTAAGATGAATATTTCTGTGAAGAAAACATAGAATTAAAATTAATATTTAAAATAAATATTAGATCAAAAATTAGTAAGCCAAGGGTCTCGGAACAAAAATGTATTGAAATGGAAATTGCTACTGAACTAACAGAAAACATGGAGAGAGTAGAAAGAACAGGAAAGGCTGTTTAAGGATAGGACTGGAAGTGCAGGGGAGTAATATATCTGGGTTTTAATGCTGATGTCCTGCTGCAGCTGCACAGGCCCGCACAGAAAAGATAATTCTGGACAGCTGGGTTAAGTGGAACTCTGACTCATAAATTTCACCCTCCCAGATTCCTACACAGTGCAGGTATACTCTGGATAAGGACACAGATGAATGCTTAGCTTGGGTTTTAGTAGACAGAATTGATGAGAACAGCTCCCTGCAGACTATAGAGCAGTGATACTTCAGCTTCCCTTCACAAGGTAACAGGAGTGATGCAGCTCTGCTAGTTTCCCAGACAGATAAAGTGAGCGCAGGGAGAGCTACAGAGTGATTGTGTCTGGTACATGAGTCAACTCTCTCACAGCATCTTTCGGGACAAAATGTCCAGCACACAGCTGAATAAACAGATCCTGTGGTGGGTGAGCAATTGGCTCACGGGTCAAGCACAGAGGGGAATAGTGAATAGCGAAGGGATACTAAGCAAGTTGGCAGACAACACAAACTCGGAGGAGCTGTTGACTCCCTGGAAGGCAGGGACATCCTGCAGAGAAATCTGGACAAATTAAAGGGCTGGGCAATCACCAACCATATGAAGTTCAACAAGGGAAAGTTCTGGATTCTACAGTGGGGATGGGGCAGCCCTGAATGTTCATACAGACTGCGGAATGAGATGCTGGACCTGGGGGTCCTCGTTGACAGCAAGTTGAATAGTCAGCAGTGCCCTGGCAGCCAGGAGGGCCAACTGTGTCCTGGGGGGCATCAGGCAAACATCGCCAGCTGGTTGAGGAAGGGGATTGCCCCACTCTGCTCTGCACTGGGGTGGCCTCACCTTGAATATTGTGGCAGTTTTGGGTGCAACAATATAAGAAAGATATTAAGCTTATAGAGAGTGTCCAAAGGAAGACCGTGAGGATGGTGAAGGGCCTTGAGAGGAAGCCGTGTGAGGAGCGGCTGAGATCACTTGGTCTGCTCATCCTGGAGAAGAGGAGACTGAGGGGAGACCTCACTCCAGTTACAACTTCCTTGTGAGGGGAAAGAGGAAGAGGAGGGGCAGACACTGATCTCTTCTCTGTGATGACCAGGGACAGGACCTGAGGGAATGGCCTGAAGTTGTGTCAGGGGAGGTTTAGGCTGGATATTAGAAAACAGTTCTTCCCCTAGAGGGTGGCTGGGCACTGGAACAGGCTCCCCAGGGAAGTGGTCACAGCACCAAGGCTGACAGAGTTAAAGAAGCATTTGGACAATGCTCTCAGGCACATGGTGTGACTCTTGGGGATGGTCCTGTGCAGAGCCAGGAGCTGGACTTCAATGATCCTTGTGGGTCTCTTCCAACTCTGTAATCTGTGATTCTGTGAACCCACTTAGTGGAGGGACCCATGTTTGTGCCACACAGCCACGAAAGTTAATAGGCAGCCCCCTTTGTATAACAGCCAGTACACTACTGCCTAGGACTTCTCTTTCACCCCTTTGCCTTTTCCTTTTGCCTATTTTCAGGCAGATAAAAAGGAAGATGTAATAATTTCATACTTGGACTACAAGGTATCAGACTTATGAGATGTTCTCCTCATTATCTACCCATTCCATTTTACTTTCAGGTAACATAATTTTACATTATTCCTATTACTTCAATAGTCAAAAATTAGTCATTGTTTTTTCTTGTGGTCATCCAAATTATCTCAGCTGTTATATGTACTCTATAAAAATGAGATAAGCAGTTCCTACTTCAAAAATTATGTGATCTAAAAATGGAATCATTGTCTATCAGCATTAGATGAATTGCTGGTGACCAAAGAGATGGAATAGGGTACACAGGGATATCCACTGAAATTATTGGTGGAGCATACACACAAAAAGTCCTGTTGGTTGTCACAGAATGGTGTCTTCTCCTCTGGTCACTCGTGTGTAACCTGCTACTGTAACAGCACCTCCTGTTCTGCATCCTACCCCTACTCTATATGATGCTGTATAAAATTAAATTAAACAGTATTCCCTGAATATAAAACAAACAAACAGTTTCAGAACAAATATGAGGCCTTGATACTTATTTTAAAATTGTTCTTTAAGCTTCAATGATTGTTTGCTACTACCCTTATCTACAGTCACGCTGAATAAAGCTATAGCTAAATGGAAAGTTAAATGTATTCACGAGGTGTTAATGTCTACATCTTATTATTTGCAGTCTCTCAGAGAAAAGCAAAAGTAACTACAAATAGCGCTATGCCAAAAACTGGTTTCTTGACCAACAATGTTGCTTCAGCATGCAATGAAGTCGTTCATTCTAAAGTGGTCACAGTTGTTGATGACAAGAGGCTTTGTATTTGAATATTACAGGTCTTTTGGTCCATGTGAAAACGAAGTTTGAATGTTAAATATGGGCCAGAAAAAATTTGGCCCTGCCAAGGCTCTGCTACTTCAGTATAAGGGAGCCTCTCCTGAGATTTCTGGCATACCAAGTAGCCCTGCACAGTTCAAAATACTGTATTTGCACGGACAAGTTACTCCTGTAGCTTCAATTTTATAGAAGACAGAAAGCAGTAATCCATTTGCCTGTGATTTTCAGCAAGTTACTTACAAAAATTCAGAGGGGAAATATCAGGCTAAGGGAAATGATATATCCTGCATTCAGACCTGCATGATGAAAAATTCTTGTTACCCCCACTAAGTTGCTTCTACTATTAGTGGGAATGCTTCATGTTCTTGAAGAGAATCATAGTTTTAGCTGAAACCAGAGTAGCACAAAGCACTCTTCCCAATTCTGGGAGTGCAAACAGCAGGGTCCTTTCAGCAACAGTAGCAGCGGGTGCAAAGAACTTAACCCAACACAGCTGAGATACTCAAGCTACAAACACAAGGGTAGGCTAACAGCTTTCAACCAAGCACGAAAATAATTGTGTGAAGCTGAGAAGAAGCCAAACATGTGGAAATACTTGTAAGACAGAGGATTTGTGGCATGATATCTTAGAAAAACAAGAATTGTTGTTGTGTATATTCAGAAAAACAGGACTGTTATGTAAATTTCTTTGTCTAACTAAGTATGCCCAGGTAAAATCTTCCTTTTTTTCATCAGTTTTCATCCCAGAAGTTTTCATCTTCAATCATAAGAGGTCATAAATATGAAACACTTAGGTCAAAGGAAAGCAAGTACTTATTGTATACAGCACATTGAAGTTACTTTAACTTACCTTCTAGAGATATAAAACATATACTACCCATTGTGTTATTTGTACCTAGTATTAAGGAGACACAACCAGGACCTCAAAATCCTTGAAAATAGCATCCTGATCTGTATCAGAAACAGTGTGACCAGCAGGACCAGGAAAGTGATTATCCCTGTATACTCTTGCAGTGGTGAGGTTGCACCTCTAATTCCATTTTCACTTTTGAGTCACTCACTAGAAGGAGGACACTGGGGCACTGGAGCATGTCCAGAGAAGGGCAATGGAGCTGGGGAAATGTTTGGAATACAAGTCTTATGAGGAACATCTGAGGGAGTTGGGGCTGCTTGACCTGGAGAAAAGGAGGCTCAAGGGAGACCTTAATGCTCTCTACAACTACCTGAAAAGAGCTTGCAGCAAGGTGGGGGTTGGTCTCTTCTCCCAAGTAACAACCAAAAGAAGTGGACATAGCCTCAAGTTGCACCAGAGGAGATTTAGATTGGATATTGGGAAAAATTTTTTTGCTGAAAGGGTTATCAAGCACTGGAACAAGCTGCCCAGGGGAGTGGTTACCATACCATACCACCGGCCCTGGAGGTATTTAAAAGATGTGTAGATGTGGCACCTGGGGACACGGTTTAGTGGCAGACTTCGCAGTGCTGCGGAATGGTCGGACTACATGACTTTAAAGGTCTTTTCCAACCTAAACGATTTCATTATTCTATGAAACTCTTGACCAGATCTAAGGGTGACTTGTGAGCCTAACAGCAAGATTTGTAACAGCAAGAAGTCAGTAAGCTGAGTAGAAGCTTCCCGTTACACTTTTGTGGTGTGTAATAAGCAGAGGCAAGCAAGATTCAAGCAGTCCTCTGGAAGGAAAGCTGTCTTCCTTTTGCCTCTCCTGAAATCTCCCAAGTACAAAGAAGGAAGTACTCAGAGACTTTCCTTGCCTCAGTTTTTTACCACTTTGGAATTATCTGATTTTACTTGCCAATCATGGGACCCTCTGAGGGAGTCAAGGATTTTTGCTCCTACAGCTCCCACTTCTGCTTCACAACAACTGATTTTTCCCCCCATGGCTGCCTGTGGCTTGTCTTGTACTTACAGTTGGCTTTTCCCTTTCATCTCCAACTGCGAAATTGCATCCCTTCTTACCTCTCCTTTACTTTGCTGCATCTCCCAAATTCAGCATGCCATCCTGACAGCTACCTTCTTTGTCAGCTCACTGGAATACCTCCATTTTTTTCCTTCATCAGTCTCTGCATACAAAACCATATCTGAGCTCTAGGCAACACCTGAAGAGAGCCACAGGATTTTCTAGAGCAGTCAAGCTGACTGTCTCTCTAGAGCCAAACAAATAGTCTAGGATAAGCATGTCTGCAATCATCTCCAAATTCAGAGAGACAGTCAGTATTAGAGCAATCTCCATAATTGCAACTTGACCTTATCATTTGGAGCCCACCAAAGAACCTGTGAAATCCTTGTCACAGTAGGACTCTAAGGTCTAACAAATATTTCTTCAGAAATGGTATTGGTTTAGACAGCCTGCTCGAGGAGGAAGAGGGACTAGGTGACCTCTCGCTTCTCTTTCAATCTTACTTTTCTCTGATTTTCTATGATCTCATAGAGAGATTCTACAAAGGGCATTAAATTTTCATGGGCTGAAAAGATAATTATTTTTAATGAGTACCAGGATTCTAGTCTCACAGTGTAACTTCAGGGGTGTTGTAGTAATGCTAAGTATATTATTCAGGTCCTGTGGAGTTTTCCCATGTTAAAAAATGCTGCAACCATTCCTTCCCTGATGTTCTGTCTGAATGGCAGTATCGAGTCACTAATGACAGCTTTTTCATCCTTTTCTCCTGCTATTAAAACAAACAAAACAAACAAATGAAAAAACCCCAAACAAACAAACAACAACAAAAAAGAAAAAACAGTTATGACTTCCTTCTTTATATTAGTGCTTTAGTGCTTCTTTATATTGTTGATTTTTCACTGTATCTTGAGAGTAATTAGAAAAAAACCTAATGTTTCTATGTACTTGCACAGGTAGGGAGTTTGATCTTTCATGGGATTTTACCTTAATTAAAATAATCTAAAACAAGTGAAGTTTGCTTCTTTTCAAAGTAATTGGATTAATGCAAACATTTTCAGTACCTACTTCCAACTAGTATAAATGATCTGACATTAAATGAGGTTAAAAAGTCCCCTATAAACTACCACTATTGTTATTAAATTTAATTAAGATAGGACACCAGGCAGTTTCATTGGGAAAGTGTTGTTCAAAAATGGCAGCACAGAAAAATTATTTCGATATTGTCATTAAAGCTAATTGGAAGCCAGGGTTTCTAAATGACAGTATAATTAACAGGCTAATGAGTACCAGATTGTTATTAACAATGAAATTTGCAAACATACATGGAAAAATAGTTAGGGATATCACACTATTAGAGATATTACAAAGTAAAAATCTACAAAGAAATTATACAGCACTTCGTCTGATGATGACACAGTGCTCCAGCCACGTAGCAGCAATTAAACCCTTTGCCCTCTCACACCCCTCTTCTCCAAATTAAGTTATAATTATCCAAAATTAGCTATAAAAATGTGTGTTTTGAGAAATTCTGCCATCCTAAAATTCTGCACAGAGCTCATCGAAGTAACATTTTTTGAAGAGGCAATGATCAAAGCTGGGGGAAGGCCCTTGATTACACGCAGCCCATACCCTGAGACTGAAAACAAGCCACCGCTGGGATTCATCACCGGACAAATACTCCACACAGCTGAGGAACAAGGCTTCTGCTAAATTAAACTAATGTATTTTTATGCATAAATGAAATTATTTCCACTTTCACTAGGAGTATTTGGGCTGGCTACCTTTCCAGGAGTCCCTGCTAAACAGCAGATGGGGCAGTGCTGGCTCAGATCTAGGACACTGTCCCTTGCAGGGCAGTTTGTCACTGTTTCAGTGCTTGAAGTGAAACTTCAAGGACAGGGCAGGAAGGATAAGAGCTCTCAGTGAGGAGGAGACCATAATAAACAACATGAACGATGACAAAGTGAATGAATTACAAGAGAGCCTGATGGTGGCTTAAGATTTTTTGCTCCCAAAGAGCTTGGCTGAGTTCACAGTGCCGTAAGGATCCCAGGATTCTTACTGGCTTGAGATAGTCTAACTGGAAGGTATTACACTTGAGCAAATAATATCATAACATGCCCTTCTCACTGGGCATGGTTTAGGTTTCATTCTGTTGCTGAAGAATGTGTCACAGGTTTTTGTACATGAAAACCACGTTTGCAGGTTTGGGTTTAGGCATGTAATAAGACCTGCTTGTCCTGATCTGTTAACAACTGCCATTATTACTTCTAGTCAGGAACAAAGGCTCTAGAAAGAAGTGCTTTGATTTTACAGGCTTTTCAATAATGCAAAGAGAATTGGTAAGACAGTAATTAAGCAGACTTGTGACAGATCTTTGCCTCTGGTTGGTTTCTGAAACATGGATACTTGTATATGCATTTAACAACACATTCGTAGCAAGATGGGTTTATCTTCTGTGAAATTTGTTAACGTGAAGGACCGAGTAAGAAGAATTGTCTTTCAGAAAAAAAAGAAAGACAAATATAACCTCAAATGGCTTAGCATAGTCAAGTAAGTTAATTTTCCCAGAGGCTGCAAATGGACAAACATATAGGCCTGAAAAGAATATAGAGTGTTTCACAGAACAACAAAAATTGCTGGATTTAAACTATTTATTTGAACTATATGCCAAAATTTCAGGATTTTGTAAGAAATCTGGGAGGGAAAAAGTGAAGTGCTGATTAAAAACTTAAGAGCAGAATTTTAAAGAAAGATTTTACTTAACTTGCAAATACTAGGTGAGAAAATGTGATACAAGAGTAAAGGTGTGAGTAAAAGAAGGAAGGAAGAAAATAATAAGAAGTGCTTTTCTGCAATTGTACTAGACTGATTCTTAGAAGACATTGCAAATTTCAGTTTATAAGCATTTTTACAGGTCAGAAAGACTCAACTTTTGTCATGAAAAAGAATTTTGAGTGCTCCAATCTGGAGATTCAGACTTCTAAGTTGGAATATTAAACAGTATCATAAACAACAAGTAAACTATTGAATATGCACATGAAAAGTTGTGCAATTTCCTCTGCCTTTACAAATTAACGTATCTAGATAAAGATATATTTCATCCTTACTTGGGGTATCCAAACAAAATGAAGTGCATTGAACAAATTCAACCCCAAACTATTTTATGGAAAACTAAAAACATCTGGAGGAGACAGCATGAGAAACAAGCTCAATGACAATTTGTAGGAAAAGATGGCCTAGATAACCCAAGGTTTATCTCATATCCCTTGACTCAAAAATTGAGATTGCTTCAAAGTCAAGATTATTTTCTTCACCATTGTGACCTAAAGAAAATTTTCAGCAACTACTCTTTTGCCAAGATTGCATTGGTTCACATCCTTTAAACACAAATCTCTTTACATAATCCTTGCCTCATGGTATTTGGTGGAGCCAGTTATGTGGACAGAATGAAATTCTTAAAATGTCAATAAAACTGATCATATTGAGCCCTGAAAGAAACTGCATCTTGCAGGATAAGAAGTAGATTATTTCAGCAGTTACCAAAATGACATCCTATCAGAAGATTAAAATCTTTGGCTGGCATATACGTTTCTCACCTGTAATCCCTTGGAAGGGAAAGGTATACCTTTACTTTTAGGTTGCTACTGAAATGATCTCAGCTAAAGTCACTTTATTGCCAAATGAAGGCAACAGAACACAGATGTTAAAGCCTTAATTTACGCATATCACTCACTCTGCTTTGCCTGAGTTTTTCTGAATATCTCTGGGTGGAGAAGCTCTTACATGGGTTAGCATCTAAGTTGTTACAACTGTGATATTCAGACTTACATAACACACTCTTTGGTTGTTGATGGAAATATTAGGAAACCCACATTCATGCTAGTGCAAATTATGTCCTAAAGGAATCTTCTTAAGATTGGCAGCAAAAGCACAACTAACTGAAACAACTATTGCTTTGTTACTGAATCTTGAAGCTTCTCAAAACCAGCAGGGAAAAAAAGCCACTACTTGTTTCAACTGACTATAAAATAAATACTTGTTGGAAACAAGACGTGGTTTCATTTGAAGTAATCAATCCTCTCTCTGCTCTGCTGCAGATTGCTCTCGTTGTCTGTAAGAGTTTGCCTTCTGTATGGTCCAGAAAACACACGCTCACCCTGGTTTTAGCTACACCAGTTGCTGTAGTCCAGCTGGCTTTCTGGCAGCCAGGACACTTCTCAGCAAATTTATGGCTACGTGGGGCCATAAGCATTACAGCACATATCCACAGGCACAGAGTGGTCCTGCTTTTTAAATCAAAGTATGCCCCAGTACTGTTGGCAGTGTTTGCCTTGGTAGTGAAGACAGCAATATGTCAAGAAACTGAGCACTTCCAAAGGGTGACTAGCTGGCAACTGCTCCATGCAGCTTCTGTTTCTATGCCTCTTGTGTGTAAAGTCCCTGTTTTTTAAGCATGGTAGGAAGGGTCAAGGGGAGATGGAGCTCCCCAGAGAGAAATTTTTCCCTAATATGTGTCAACAGATAGACACAGTACCAGTTCTGTCTGCTGGAGCTACCAGCACAATAGTTTAACAGTTACATTTTCTCCACTCTGTTGGCTTGAAAAATCAGTAATAAAAAAGTAGAGTTTGCACAATTATTTTCCTTATTGTTGTAAACACTTCAGTTCCTGGACAATCTCCCATCAGTTACATCTACTAATGAAAAGTTCTTCTCAAGACTCTTTTGGCTATAAAAGCCTGGAAGAAATAAAAGCTTCAATTCTGTAGAATAAACCTCCATTGACTGCAGAAAAAATCCACAGTGAGCTGAGCAAGCAGTGAATTCTTCAAGTACACACTTTTTTGGTCTAGTATTCATTAATATTCCCCATTCAACAGTGTGTGAGGGAGAACTGAATTGTAAGATTTATTTAGTCAAGAAGAGGAAGCTTAAAAAGGTCAGGTCATGTAAAGAAAAAAGAGACATATTACCACATATCTGCACATACTGCTCACTATGAAAGCATACAGTAAATAAATTGGAATTCCTAGATTTTATGTAGTATTTTAAGTTGCACATGAAACAAAGCTAACACATGAATTTGCAGTGCTAATTCCAAACACATAAAAGAGAGTAATCTTACCAAAGTCAAGATTCTTTCACAAATTGCAGGATAACTTGATTTATGATGCAAGTCTTCCATAGCCATTATAAACTAATTTTTCATTCAAAAGGTTAAGAAACTGGAGTTGCTCCATCTATTTATCTTCTAAGGTGGGTGAAGGGAAAAAAAAACTGTAGGAAAAATAAACTGCTATCTAAATGGCTACAAATCCTAACCAGCCTACCACCTAAAAATCCATTTTATCTCTTCACTGGGCTAAGAGAAGTTAAGATACTTTTACTGAATTGGAGATTGTTTAAAAACTTACAAACTTTAGTGAATTGTCCTGAAACATTAAATCCCCAAGCTCCTCTCAACTTTTACCCTTTTTTCAACTTGGAAATAATATTTTTCCATTTCCTTTCAATCTGTCCTTTTGACCTCTCTTTCTTCTTGTAATAATGTTCATATATTTTACTAGAATGGTCTATTATTTTACACTGTCCCACACAGAAGAGAGTCATAGGCTCTATAAAACCAATTAAGTTGGTTGTGGCTCTTGGAACACAAATCTTTTTAAAGCTTCAAAGATATTATCTGCATATCTGCTAACTCCCCTTCTGATCTACTGTATAGAATTGTCTGTTCTTTAAAGGCAGCACTCTCTCCTGTCCTTGTGATTCCTAGATGTGAAGATCTTCCATAAATCCTCATCAAGAAGCCCATGTTAATGTTTTCACCCATGGGATTATCATCGTTAGTCTTGATATTCACACTTTAAAAGTACCTTCATTTTTCTACATGACAGTAATGCAAAAGTGAACTTTTTCCAAATGAAAAATCATCTTAAAAAACTGACTCTTTCCGATAAATATCTAATCCATACATGCTAAGTGGCATCCTTTTGTTTATTTGTCGTAACAGCATGAGCTGTTATGAAAACAGAGAAAGAAGTAATATAATATTTTTTTTCAGACAGAAAAGTAGTTTCCCTAGAAGTGAAGATTTCAAAATTCTCCATAATGGTAGAAAATTATCATAGAATAGCATATAACAGACTACACCAATTTATACCAGCTGATATTTCCTTACCTGACATGTGGTTCAAATCTGCCTTTATCTCTAAAAATAAGCAATTTTCTGGGAAACAGGTTAATAGTGAAAGGTTGGATCAAAGCAAAATTATTTCTTTGCAGTTCTTTTTAAATATATTGAGGGATACTTTCCACTGTAAACACTTAAGTCAATTTGAAAAGTACATTAAGAGTTACTATAAAGCTGTAAGTCACATAAGAGAGCTTAGATGGCAGAAGAATAAATGTATGGAACTTTTCGAAAGCTTAATTAAAAAAATCACCTACTGAAGTTGCAGTATTTATCACTTAACAGTGTCCAGTACACACTCAGATGAGTCTAGAAATAAATAAGATAGGCCTGGGGTCAGCACATCAAGGCTTGAAGGTCAGTGTGCTAACGAGGTCCTTTGGTCTGCTCTCTTAGTGGAAACAGGGGATGAAGATCCGTGTGGCAGCAAAGACACAAGGGTCATTGATGAGTTAGAAACCATGGAAGCACCTGACAATGGTCACATAGAAAATAGGGACTCTCCCCCCAAAACGGAGGATGTCTTACCAGATGTCTGCTGGAAATATAACATCACAGAGAGAAAACAGTTTGGGAGGCTTCTGGAGTGTGTATAAGAGAACTTCCTGACTCAGCTGGTGAGTGAGCTAAGTAGAGAAGTCGCCCCTCTAGACCTGCTGTCCTACTGTTTTTTCAGATCCTCTGTTTGGGATATGCTTATAAATGAAGTATACTTTCAGTGTTAGAAATTGTTTTTAATTTGCCCATGCTTAAAATTTTTCAAGATGTATAATCCACAAGCTAGTGGCAATAGAACAATAAATGAAGACATGAGCATAAATGAAACATAGGCATTTACTGCAATGGTTTATAGGTTTATAAGATTCAACTAGTAAGTCTGCCATGCAATGTCCTACACTGCATTAAAAATCTAATGCCCCAAATGTCCGTATATTTATATAGAAAGGTTTAATTGATTCTGAAAGCGCAGCACAGATACACCTAGGTCAGCATTCATGAACCAAATATGCACTCACTTAGGGCCAAACTGGACATTCGCATAATGAAAGAGTTGTACTTTCCATGCCTCTGGAAATGTTGTCAAAGGACATGCTGCATTTACCATCAGATGTAAAGGGTGATGTTATCATAAATTTTAGATACATGACTATTTTAAAAATAATATATAATATTTCACTTACCAAGACACAACACAGCTGCAAATCACGTGGATCTTCAGTGACGAAATTTAAATGTTGAACTTTGTTTGTGACAGGGAATAGATCATGTCACCAAAAATAAGAATTAAATTGTCTTTAGCAGGAAAAGGGTAGAGAACAAATAGTGAACAAGTAGCACTGTGAACAAAAGGGGAGTCCTGTTTATGATTTGATGTGAGTTCTTGTGGCAGCTTGCTGAGCTTTTTGCTGCCTGAAAGAGACAAAAGGTCTGAGAGATCTCTGGAGGACACAGGGGTATCACTGGGGAAGGGTCCCTGTGCCCTGGCTCTGCTCTCACACTGCCCAGCTGCAGGCAGGCTGCATTCTGGGCTAACAGACCTTTGGTTTGACTGAGAGGGGGCTTCCTATCTCCTTCCCTTTTATCTCCTTCCCTAACTTGGTCTGATTGACGTGTTAGGCTCCAGGTTGGTAAAAAGCAAGTGTAGAATGACTGCCCTCAGGATGGGGGCAGAAAGAGTGAGGGCACCAGAGTGCAGACACATAGTCTCCCCTGCTTGCAAACCTAACAGAAGAGGCACTCAGGGAAAATGGAAACTGGAGGAGGAAGAAGCCCACGCATTTTGTTACAGACAAATTATGACAAATTATTCCTTTTGTGACAGGATAACAAATATAAGTGATACAGGAGGAACAGTAACTGCCACATGTCTTGACTTCAGTAAGACTTTTGACATGCTGTCATGTGAAATTAATATAAGGAAGCAAGGAATCTGTCAGCATGAGGGGGCACAACCTGTTGGAAAGGTGGATTGAGGAGTGAGGCTCACAGAGGAACTAGTGTTATTGAAAGAAAGGGAAACGGGTAGGTCATCCAATATTATTCAAGCACTTTCACTTGTGATGCAGCTATCAAACGAAAGCTCTGCTGACAAAACCTCAGACAGTACTAAACAGAGGGAAGGAAATGTTTTGGAAGGAAAAAGTAGACCGCAAAATAATAAAAATCCAGAGAAGTGGCCCAAACTGCAACACACCGAGTGCAGAACCTGCGTAATCAGATGCTGGAAAATGGCATGGGGATAACCAGCCATGGCACACTTCAGGAGAAGGCAGCCAGTGACATTCAGCCATGCCCTGGAAGAGGCCTGCAAAGGAGGGGAAAAAAGGGAAATCAAGAGTAGCCTACACACAAGGCAGGAAGGAAATCCACTGCTTAACTAGAGGCTGGAGGGCGGTTAACAAATCATAAACAACACCATGAAATCCTGAACAGCAGAAAAATACCCAAGGCATAAACATACCCACATTTTCAATTAACTCAGGGTCACCAGGTCAGAGAGAATGGATATTTTAAACACAACTCCCTCCCTGCCCACACATCGTTGCACAGAGGAACATCACTCCTGGTCCTGAGTTAGAGCCATGTTACTCTGATACCCTAACAGGTCTTTCTGCCCACCTCTAAAAAACAGCTTATCTGCCCTTTATTTTGTCACCCCCTCAGTTTTCCTGCATTTGCCACAGGATCCTACCTTTGCTGTGCACCTTTCTTTCGTGTTCTATTGTGCTATATCCCTGTAAAGTTCTTCAGCACACTGGACATTTTGAAGAGAACCTCAATAAAATATCCACTAGGTATGGTTTAGGCAGACATGCTCACACCTTAGGGCAGAAAGATGGACTAAACACTGTCACAAAACCTTTGCAACTCATTCTTTTTATTTATTTTAACAAGATAACTCCCAAACTGTATTATAAACACAAATGAAGAACATTCCATATGAACATCCGAACAACCAAACAATGTAAATGGTGACAAGAAAACCAGCTTTTCTCTTTCTCAGCTGAGGAAGTAATTGTTTTTAAATTATCAGATGTAATACATTAATGTTTCTAGCACTGTTAAAACCTCAAGTTATACTACCTGTCCCTCAGCAATCACACAGGGGCCATTTAGGATCCTAAGCAACCTTGAGAAATTTACTGATTTCATATATTCACCCTGCTTCTGGGAAATGTACAAATTAGCAAAACCCCATTATTTTAAGATAAACTTCCTACTTCAGCCAGAGCACACAGGATTTTATTTGAAGTTGCTGAATATCACTATTGCTAACTGGGGTGACTGACAATAAAAAAGGCCTCCAAGACCTTGTGGTTTAGGAATATTATGAGTTTGCAACATCACCAATTTCAATTCACTTTTTCATATGTTCAGTGCAAAGACTTAGCCAAAGATGAAATGATCTCCTGCTCCTCTGGGAGCAAGAGATCCAGAAGACTGTTTTTATCAGATTCTTAGGTCTAAGCTTCTTGAAAGTAGGTTAGAATTGATTTCATACAGTCATACCCATCAATGAAACAGGTGAAGCATGTAATTTTATGGACCACCTGCATGTAATATAAATCTTGGAAATCACAGAGTCTCCACTGGTATAAATACATGGAAGAGTTTGCAAGAAAGTGTTATATCAGCAGGAACTCAATTCTATCCCTCCCCTAAGCCACACAATGCTGATTTTAAAGACAGGAAACTACATTGGGAGCTGCACAAGATAGATGCTCTCTGGTAAATTCAGTGGGAGTCACTTAAGAAGGAATCCCGTAGTTAAATAAAGCAAGTGACAAGATGTTGCTAGTAACAAAGGTACCTGGGAAGTGACAAGAAATGTCACTAGTTTTTCATATCTGAGATCTTGGAGATATTTTATTAGCCTTTCTCAGGTGACATCAAGTCCACTGTCCTTCTGGAGCATGCCTACACTGACTGCATGTCCATGTCTTGCAAGTTCACTACTCGGTATCTTCATTACACAGGTTTTACAGACTAGCATTACTTTCTGTAGTTGCACTCTCACAAACTGAAATCTCTTTGAGGCAATGTATTTTCCTGAGTTTGAACTTGATTTGCTTATTAAACACATACATGAAGCCTAATGGCCCCATACCATTCTTATTTGCTGTGTCCCCTAGAGTCTGACTCCCTTTCATAGCACTCAAGTCTCAACTCTGTTCCAGTGAAAAAACATCTGTCGATTAAAGTTTACTCTATGTGATTTTTATTTATATTTCAAATATTTCTAGATGCTTATCTTTGGTTATATTTAACAAAGTACCGTGCAAGTAGCTTCTGGAATCACACAAAAAAAGGCAAAGCTAGCAACAATGGGTGCTCTGAGTCTCAACTCTTCAGGGATGTTTTTTTACAAAAAGCTGCACTTTTTTCTCCTACGTTTTCAATTCTGCAAAGCGTTGAATAATCTTTTGAGCACCTTTCATCTTTTATCTTCATGCACTCAAACTTTGATCCAACCATTCTAACAAAAGATTTTGGCTTATTGTATTTCCCCAGTTTGGACAATATTGCAGCGGCAATTTAAAGGACTGCTGCTGCTTTACCCCCTGCACTAGGACACAGTCCAGAAGTTTGTCTTTGGTGTTTCTCTATTTTGAACAATCTTGAGCAGATTTCAAAACCCCATTGAGGAGTAACAAGAACAACAAGCCATATATCAGGGATAGCTAGACATGCCAACATTAGGAAACACGGCATCTGCAAGCCAACCCCATTTTGGACCTTGATATAGACAATTCATGGAAACTGCTCACTAGACAAGTAGAGTTCACTGGCCTGATACTGGAGAGCCTGTCTATAAACACTTTGATTGTTTTGGTGGTACATGAAGTACACATGGATAAATAATCAGAGAAACAGAGTGGACTGCAAATGCGCTGGACATTTCTTCTGTTACATGCCACTGCATGATTTCCTACAAGGAATTTCAGTCACTTAGTCTAGGCAGTCATGAGGCAGAGGATAGAAGAATTCAGAGTGAGTAGTGGAGGTCAAAAATGGGGAATCTCTATTCTTATGCATGTTGAACACTTCTGTGTCCCACGAGGCACCAGCAAAAGCAATGGCACACCATTCAGGGGAAGCTGCTGCTTCTGAGTAACAGGTGCTCTGGGGAAAGGTAAGAAATAACAAATGGGAAAAATTGCTGGTCTGAGGACAATAAGCTATCAAAAAACCCAGGACTGAAATGAAAAATGGCCAGTTATTGAGCGTAAATTTCAAACCACCATCTTTTCATCAACTAATCAAAATTTTGCCAACTCCCGGAGCATCCATCCTTTCTGTACATAGTATGCCACATATTAAGATTCCCTACAGAAAGCACATCGATTTTTTCATGTAAAGGAGTGATATTGCAGAGTGATGTGGGAGTTTAATATTCCACAAGTGTCACAATATATGAAAAGGCTCTTTATATACCCTAGAAGCCTGAAAGCAATGTGAAAAAACTAAAGAAAACTTTGCGTTTGGTATGACTCCTAATTTAAACTACTTGGAGAAAGACATTGTCTTCCTTTTAGCTAAACACAGTATGTTCTGCAGAGCCTCTTAAATTTTAAGTGTGTGGAATACGTTCTGTCCACGTGGTAGCTAAGTGTTTTGTTTTCTCTATTTATACAGAAATTACTTTCCACTAATTGTTTTATACTTTTGTCACAATAGCTCTGAGCATTAAAGAGACCGGTTGTATTACAGCGTAATGAAACTACAAAACAGTTGTATCAGATGAGAAATTTGATAAATATGTCATGGTTATTGTATTTTAGTATTAAAGAGAAAAAACAGGAAAATAATCTTGATGGAATGCACGTCGTTACTCAGTTGTGTTCTTTCCTCTTTCATCTCTCATTTGCATGTTATTTCTTTCTAGTAAGACTTATTTTCATTGTCATATGTGTTAGGATCTAATTCTCCTGAAAGCTTTGACTACAAGTGGCAAAGTGAGCCACAAAGCAGTCTGTTAACCTCAGAGAGGATTGTCTACATGGACTGAGACTGAGAGATCTTGATAAAATGTTTTAACAAATAGTTAGCTTTGAGGAAAGAAATCCACCCCCCTCCCCCAAGGATTCAGTTTCATTATTATGATGTAAAATTTTGTTTCTTCAACTCACTGTTCTGAAATTTCTCTTGAGAAACACATGGAAAATCCTTATGTAGTAAAAAAATAACGGACTGACATAAGTTTTGAATGCTGTGCTTTAAACTGAAGGAAGGCACTGCTTTCAGGGGAGGATCTTGAGCTAGGGATCCTGGTTGGAGGCAGTTAAACTCTCAAAAGGCTTTTCCCAGCCCTGCTACTTGGCTGTGCTCTGTTCAGCTTGTCCAACTTAACAGTGAAATGGGCCTCATTCCCCAAGGCATGTCACTGGCCTCCAGCTACCCAGTTTGGAAAGTGTCCAATCACCCGAGATCCAGCAGCACAGCACCTAATTTCAAAGAGGCACTTGAGCAGAGAACTATTCCTACTGGAACTATCTCAGGATATAAATTAGGATTAGATTCAGTAGCAGTTTTGTGGATTTGGCTTGTAGGTCTCTACCTCAGAGACCACTGAGAGAGCATAGACCGCAAGGGCTTTGTGGTCTGGCCACTCCACTCAGGGTTGATTAGACAGAGAGAAATAACACAAGTATATTTTGAGAGAATCGCTGTAGTGAAGACATTCCTTCTGGGATGTTAGGCAGCTTTTTCATTCATATAATTATTTTATGTATAGGATTTTCCTATCATGCAATTTAAAGAGAAATACTCTTAGGAGAACTTTTAGGCTGCAATACTGCAAATATTTTGCCTAAATACCGTAGTGTTTGTTCAAAAGGTGCTAGACAAAACACTTAGGATTATATGTTTCTCACATGACTCCAACTAAGAGCTGCACACTTCTCTGTGTTAACTTCTTTCACAGATTCAGAAACATACTTCTACTCATTTTATGCATTAAATGCCTTCCCTTTGTTTTGTTTTTGCTAAGTTAGCAGTTGATATGCTTTTGCTTGGAAACACTATCTCTTTAAATAGGAATAGCTCATTCTTAATGGCAATAGTTGATAAATTACAACATGCCAGAAATATTGTGCATGCTTCTGAAAGGCAGAATATTAATGTCTCTCCAGATGTGTCTAGAAATTAAATAGTAGATTTGCAAAGTCAGTTTTTAATAAGCAATCTGAAGAGTCTGTAATTTAGGAAACAGTATAATTTAGTATGAAAAAAAAGGAGACAGATTATAATGCTATACCAGCCATGAAGCAAAAGTTGCCTGGATTTTCAGGAGGCACACATTCCCCCTTAGTAACATGTTTAGTATATTACATGTTCTATTGCAGCAACAACTCCTCCGTTGAAGTAATTCACTCTTGAATATTGGTTTTTGTGTAGTTACAGCCCTGGTGCAGGACAGTTCCCAAATTCAAATAAGCATATGATTTGCTGAAGATGACAATTTCCAGAAATGCACCTTACCATATATCAAAGACAGATTTATATAAGACCCTTATCATATAAGTCCCTCTCTGTCCCCTCCTGCTCAGTAGTAAGACACTAAGCTGCTGGCCACTAGAATCAAGGCTCACCTTTGCTGAACATGGAGGAATAATGGTAAATGCTGGGGGGATGACTGGGATGTGACTTCTCAGAGGCAGAAGACTGTGTCCCCAGAGCTGGCTCCTCTGGATGCCACACCGGGAAAGAAGGGAGCCAAAGCTGTACGTCCTTATCAGCTCTTTACATCCACTCTGTCACCTAGAGGGAGAAAACAACAGATCTTTCATTTTCCTGTGCAGAAATTCGTGGGGTTGATAATTGAGGGTGTAGTAGTTCAGCCCTGCAGGCATAAATTTGAAGACAGAAGGAACACTATAATAAAAAAAAAATACTCAGGAAGAGATACATTTCAAATTGCAATTACTGTCTTCCCCATCTGCCTGTATATTTGGGTTCAGGTTCTTTAAAAATTTTGAAATTCATTTAAAGAAAATTAAAATCATTACGCTTATTAGAGCATAATGCCTTATCAGAGCTGACGACTTATCAACTTTTTTTTTAATAAAGGACTAATACTGAGACAGTAGGTGAGAAGAGCGTAGTGCAGTCCCATCGTTTAACATTCAAAAATTTAGCAAAAAAGTTGGCTCTGAGCTGAGTTGGATGGGGACATCCTAAAGGGATCTGTGTTTGCTAGAACCACTGTTTTTTCGTATACATGCTCACATCACATATAGCGCTCTGGAAAGGCCGCCTTTCCTCTCATTTCTTCACTCTTGCTCGTGTGGCAATACTTCCTCTCCTGGTGTTCAAATGTTGCTTCATATCAGGATGGTCATGTTTGAATTTTCAGTTATCCCGTTTTATTTTCAAAATTACAGTCATGCATCTGTTTTCACTTTACTGTTTGCATTCATTTTCTTTGTCACTGCATTTAAAACACTAAATTACAATTTAGTTGCTCTTTAGAGAGAGTAATTGCCAATATCTTGCCAAACAGCTTGTGTCCACTATAAATGAAACTTGCATAAATTAGAAAGGGTCATTTTGATTGTAAGAGAATATGAGAGTAATTTATGCTATAAATAAGCACCTTGATGTGGCTAGTAGCATTTAGATGACTATAAAATGTCCCTTGTGTAATTAGGGAACACATTTTTGTCTAATTAAGAAAATGAACAAGAATTATATTTTGAGGGAGTGCAGGTGGTATTGCCACCCTATTGCAATGTAATGCATACTGACGCTTGCATTACTTTTATATACAACTACTGTAATGTTTAGGAACAGTTTTTATATTAAGCTAGCAATCGATAGATTTTAACTTCAGAAATGCCAGCAAAACCCAGCTCTTAAAGAAAGATCACACTAAGAGAGATGGTTTAAAAAAAAATCCACCCTATATACAGTGATTCCATTTTGCTGTGTTCAAAGGGAACTGTTTGGAAAGTGATTTAAAAAAAAAATAAGTAATTCATTCCCTTCTCTCACATAATATAATTTATTAATACCTAAAGCTTCGTGTGCTTTCTTTTGGCTGTTTGCTTATAAATTTGTCCCAGTTTAGAAAAATCTGTCAACTTATAGGTTAGCAAAGGTATCACATCAAAAAGCAAAAACAAATGGAAAACACTCCAGTTTTAAACAGTGACAAATATGAGAGACTTTGGGGTACAAGTCCAAATACGTAAAACTCACATGTATGCTTGAAATCATTTACTCTCATTCTTTGAGCTGGAGTGAGCTGAAGAAACAGAGATGTTTATGACCACTTTTGTTTGAAAAAAAGTGCTCTTATAATAGGACAGTCAATAAATGAATATGTTCCTTTGCTTTAAATATTTCTCCAGGGAGGTGTTTTTTCCTGCCATGCTGGTACCTCCTTTTCACTTGCATTTTTGTAGTCTGTCACAGCAAGAATTCCAGCCAAGTCTATACTTTTATTTTCGCTTTCATATCCAGCTTTCTATCAGCTGCCAGTTGAAGCACATAACACCTCTCATATGTGCATAACTGCTTAAAAAGGGACATTCTCACCCTGCACTGATGCAGAGTATAAGGAGCGCGAGTAGCTGCTTTTCTGGAGGCACAGATACAGAGTCATGTGAGAGAGCCAAGAGTCCCTGGAGAGCATGAAATTGTGAGTTCTGCTTTTTTTTCCTTGTCTTATGTTAAATGCTGGAAGGTTCTTTGCAGTGGTCGTGATTGTCAACCTGATTCCACAGAAGAGCTAGTCAGCATGGTTGCATTTAATTTTGATGCCTCCTCTGTGCTATGGATGCTGGACCTGAAAGTTGGACCATAGGATGCAGTTCACTGGGAAATGGCAGCAAGTTGCCCCCTGTAATGAATTTGTCATGCAGCCATCTAAAACTACTCTCTGGAAATGTTCAGTTCCAGTCCTTGTTTCTCTCACTTGTATGACAGCTATTGAAGACAGAGAAGTCTTATTTAGCTTCACAAATAGATTTTCTGAATCTGGCTTTAATAGACCATGACAGCACAGTGAACTAACTGGTATTGTAGTGTTCCTGAAAAAACGTTATTTCACTGAGAAACAAGAAGGAAACGCCCAACCCTAGAAACTCATCTCTTTTTCAGTAAGGAGACAGAGCCATTTCTAAAACCTTGTCATTTTGCTGCAGAATATTTTTACCACCTCACAGTGCGACATGCACAGAATAACAACCAGTGTCCAGAATGACACAGATGAGGACATAAAGAAGATTGCACAGAGATTAAGTACTATTTTCACTGTTGCCTCTAAAGTGCATGAACCTTACATAGGTAAGCGACGGTTCCTGGAAACCTGACAGTCCTCCTGATGAGCTGTTGAGACTCGTCTTCAAGACATTAAAGTTTATCTCAAACTAGAAAAGTTTTTCATGATGCTGATCCTGTCTAAGCAGGACTTGGGGATTACAGCTGCCTGTCATAATCACCTGGGATTTAGTGCCTGTCATTATCACAGGCACTAAACCCCCACTTTTCTTAACAGTTAAAATCCACAACTTCTGAGTTCAGTACAATTTTCAGATTATATTTTTTAGCTCATTTATTAGGATCCTCTTCTGCTGTCACCTGGGCCGCTGACACCTCTCTGCTCTGGTGTTCCACGGCAAGCCAGACGCTGTACCTTTGGGAGAAGCTCTTTTCTGTCCTCACAACCCACTTCCGCGCCTTCCTGGCACTGCCCTGAAAGGTCACTTCTCTTTCCCTCCTGTGGTGGCTGCCCCAGTAAAACACTGTTCGGGTTGCAGATATGAGGAGTGGTCACGGCATAAAGCTACAGTGTTCGCTTCCAAGGTAAGCAACTCTTCCTAGTCCTGCTCAGGAGAATACACTTAAGCTGCAAGCAGGGAAGGGACTGTGCAGCAACAGGAGCACAAACCATAAACTCTCTTCCCTGTAAGGAATGATATGAGGGAGCTGCACAAACGTTACTGCTTGGGACAGCAAACAGCGAGCTGCCTTTCGTGTTTGTCAGTCACTTGCCTGCCTTCTAAATCACAGGCATATGTATTTCCCCACCGGGTGTTTTTTGGGGGAGGGGGGTGGGGGTTTCCAAGTTTGAAAATTGCTCAGAAATGGCAGCAGGAATTCCCTACTATCTACTCTTTGTCATAGGAATAATTTCCGCCTTATGTTAGGTACAAATATAGTACTATATTATTATATAACAACTGAAAGTAAAACAGAACGGAGGAGGGGGTGGAGCATTTGTTGCTGTCACTAGTGCAAGCCTTATCCTAACTTCTCTGTCAACTTGCTGCCCAGCATAACGAGACTTGTGAGTACTTCACAACTTTTCACATCCTCTTGTTTTTCTTTCTTGCTTCATCGTATTAAAAAGGTGAGGGAACTCATACAGTTTAACTTCCAATTATTTAATGTTTTTTGTAAATTGTCTTATAAGATTTGTTATAAATATAGAAGACATAGTTTTATTGTATTTAATCTTGTTTTTGCCTGGCACCTGTTTCTCTGTTTCTGCTGTGTGAGAGACATCAACAAGTACAGAGAACTGGTGCTAGCCCATGAAAATTTGTCATTGTTTGCTAACGGATTCACACAGCAAAAATGACAAAACAAAGCTACTGATGTGAGCCTAGTTAACATAGCAAGGACAGAGACAAAAAGCTGGGAGGAAAGTTATTTACATCTTAGTGTATACACTTGAAAGAGCATTAAATGCAGGCAGGAAACTGAAAATCAGCAGTCAGGTGGAATCCTACTGAAAGCAATGACTCCGAGATCCTGTAGATGATAGCAGAGTAATAGGGAGGTTTTAGCCGGTAGTAAACAAGAGTAAACAAATGCACTTAAGGAGGCTTGTGAAAAATACCACTTTCTGTCTAATCATAGAATCATAGATTCATTTAGGTTGGAAAAGAGGGGAAAGATGTGTGGGACAGAAACTTGTCAAGTATTGTATTGTCTAAACCTGCAAGATTATATCTGTAAAAGCCAATAATAAGAAGTTCTCCTTCCTGTGCACAACCCCTACCTCGTGATTCCTTCTGCATACAGCAGGTATATTTGTGTTGCTTACTTTTAAGAGAGTCTGGTACTGCAGAACAAACTCCTGTTTATAATTATCACAGCATGGTTTGCTATACTTTCCAAATAGTCAATAGTGCAGCATTTCCTTTGTCTGTTTGGATTGTATTTATTTCTACTTACAGTTACCAATTTATTTGACGTGTACCAGTTAAAAGGAAATCTATCATTTGTTTAATTTATCTTGGAAGGAGATAATTATAGATCAATATAGGATAAACAAAAAATATTTATAGACCAGTAGAGGTATCGAATATCATTCTGTGAGTGTCTACTGGACTGTTCTAAACTTTGAGAACATGTAATATGACTTTATAGCCATTTCACAAACATGAACAACAAAGGTCTGCCTTGGCAGTTCTTTGGAGTGTAACACTGAGAGAGCGAGCAGCCCCGGTGCCGGCAGGACCCGCAGCACATCGCTGCCGTGCAACGGGGGGGGTTCCTGGGCTGGGGGAACCTCGGGGCGAGCCGAGAGAGGCGCCAGGAGCTGCAGACGGCGCGACAGCGGCTGGCGGGACCTGGGAGCCAGACGGCCAAGCCCCTCACACGTATAAAAATCCCTGAGGGGAAGGGAGTGACCAGGACACTGTCCCGGAGGGCGCGGCACTCGCATCGACGGGAGCGCGGGGCGGGCGCGCCAGCGCGGCCAGCCCGGCCGGGGAGGGCTGGGATCCACCCGGCAGAGCCGCGGTGGGAATATGCTGTGCCCGGCTCCAGGTACAGGGGCGACTCCGCTTGGTGCCAGAGATCCCGGAGGACGCGAGTAGGCTCGTCTGTGTGACCGGCCCAGCTCCCCCGGTGAACGGAACGATAAGGAGGATGATGATCCGTCTAGCTTGGGGATGCCGCTGAGGTTAAGTCAACTCCTGTGCCTGTGCCAAAACTGCTTCCATAAAGAAAAAAAAAAGGAAAGACAGGTTGATGTCATAGACGATCCCTTCTGAAGGGAACAGAAACCCCCATATCTGATTAGACCTGCTGCTTCAGGAAGTCTGCTTCCTTCCTGGGGCCTGGATTAAAGATGTGGAGTGTTTGGTACAGCCTTCCAATTATTATCCGTTACTGTTTTTTCAGTTGCAATGGAAAGTCCAAAGGCAATAAAAAATATTTCAGGGCCTTGGGACGACTGTTAAGGGATCTGGAACATAAGTGGTGTTCTCCTCTATCCTTCCAATTGCAGGGAATAATAAGAGAAGAAGTGGGATGAGCCAGCAGACCAATACCTGGCTCTTGAGCCTAATGACACCACCAGAATTTAGGAGTTTTGATCATCATTTGGTCTACAGAACACTGGACCTGATGGCAATAGATGGGGTACACCTGACTCAAAGGAGGAAAAGGATCTTCACGCAGGAGTTAGGAGAGCTCATTGCAACAACTTTAAACTAGACTTGAAGGGGGGAAAGGGGTAAAACCAGGCTTACTAGAAGAAAACCTGGGGGTGGCACGCCAGTTTTTTAGTTACTATGTACTGGTGAATTCCTTCTGTCTGCCATTGGAGGTAGGGAATGGAGATCCACATGGAAGCAAAGACACAAGGGTTATTAATGCGTTCAAAACCATGGAAGTGCCTGAGAATGGTCATGTAGGAATTAGGGCTTCTCCCCCCAAAAAGGTGGTGGGATCAACAACTCAACTGAACTGCCTCTGCATCAATGCACACAGCATGAGCAACAAACAGGAGGTTATGCAGGAAGAAAATTAAAAGGACCAGAGTCCAACCAAAACTTTACCTGGCTACTGCTATAAATGACACTAGAAAGTGTTTTTATGAATGCATCAGCAGCAAAAGAAAGGCTAAGGAGGCCCCTCCATCCTTTGTTGGATGCAGGGAGAAACATAGAGGGGATGGGCCCCTTCCAGCCAGGCTGGAAGCTCTGGGTGGTGCTGGGTTCTGCTTGTGAATTGTTCTCCTCTCTTGTACACTCTGTTATTAATGTTCTTGTTGTTCCTTTTCTTATCTCATTGCCGTTTCTAGTAAGTTGTTCTTATCTCAATCCATGATCTTTACCTTTTGGGCCTCCAATTCTCCCCTCCATCCCGCTGCAGGGGGGCTGGGGAGTGGGATGGGGAGTGGGACAGGGAGTGAGCGAGCAGTGCGTGGAGTGTTTCAGTGGGAACACTAAATTGGGAAATACCCTTCCTAAATGATGACAAGGGAGAAATACTCTGATAATTTGAAGGAGAAATACTCTGATGTATTTAATGCCTTTTTTGCCTCAGTCTTTAATAGTAAGACCAGTTGTTCTCTGGGTACCCAAGCCCCTGAACTGGAAGACAAAGCCAGGGAGCAGAATGGAGCCCCCATAATCCAAGGGGAAATGGTCAGCTACCTGCTACACCACGTAGACATGCACAAGTCTACAGGGCTGATGGGATCCACCCAGGGTTACTGAGGGAGCTGGTGGAAGTGCTCATCAAACCACTTTCCATCATTTATCAGCAGCCCTGGCTAACTGAGAAGGTCCCAGTTGACTGCTTATCAAATGTGACATCCATCTACACAAAGGGTCGAGAGGAGGATCCAGAGAACTACTACAGGCCTGTCAGACTGACCAAGCTGCTGGAGGAGGTCATGGAGCAGATTATCTTGAGTTCTATTCCATGGCAAGTACAGAACAACCAGGTGATCAGGCCCAGTCAGCATGGGTATAAGGCAAGTTCTGATTGTCTTACCTGATCCCCCTCCACAACATTCTTCTGGAGAAACTAGCTGGTCATGGTGTACGTCAGCCAAGCCCAAAGAGTGGTGGTGAATGGAGTTAAATCCAGCTGGTGGCCTGTTGCAAGTGGTGTTCCCCAGGGCTCAGTGTTGGTGCCAACCCTGTTTAGTAACTTTACTAATGATCTGAATGAGGGGATCAAGAGCACTCTCAGCCAGTTTGTGGACGACAACAAGTTGGGTAGGAGTGCTGGCCTCCTGGAGAGTAGGAAGACCATGCAGAGAGATCTGGACAAGCTGGATCGAGGGGCCGAAGTCAACTGTATGAATTTCAACAATGCCAAGTGCCGAAGTGTGACCACATGCAAAGCCACAGACTTGGGAAAGAGGGGCTGGCAACCTGCCTGCCTGGAGGTGTTGGTCAACAGCCGGATGAACATGAGCCAGCAGTGTGCCCAGGTGGCCAAGAAGGCTGAATGGCATCCTGGCCTGGATCAGAAATAGTGTGGCCAGTAGGGCCAGGGCAGCGGTTGTCCCACTGCACTCGGCAATGGTAAGGGTGCATTTCAAATCCTGTGTTCAGTTTTGAGCCCCTTGCTTCAAGAAAGACATTGAGATGCTGGAGTGTTTCCAGGGAAGGACAACAGACCTGGTGAAGGGTCTGGAGCACAAGTCTGATGAGAAGCAGATGAGGGAGCTGTGGTTGTATAGCATTAAGAAAGGAGGCTCAGGGGAGACCTTATTGCTGTCTACGACTACCTGAAAGGAGGTTGTAGTGAGTGTCCATTTTTTTCCTTAAGTAACAAGTGACAAGACAAGATAAAATAGCCTCAAGTTGTGCCAGGGGAGGTTTAGAATGCATATTATGAATAATTTCTTCACTGAAAGGATGGTCAAGCATTGGAGCAAGCTGTCCTGGGAAGTGATAGTCACCAACCCTGAAGATATTTGAAAGACATGTAGCTGTGGTGCTCAGGTTAATGGCTGGACCCAATGATCTTAAAGGTCTTTTCCAACCTAAACAATTCTGATACCTTGCTGTCATTATGAATGTTTGAATACTACAGTCAGATCTGTTCTAAGGCTTCTTAGAAGTTCACTGAAAATAGAGAGGGATCCTAGGGGCCAGAGGTACAGGCTGATGTGAAGTAATTGTGCAGTGTAGATAATACAATGCTAGATTTTTTCTTAAGAGCAGTGCCTTTCAGGCCATGGACAGTAATACATTTGACAGAAACCTTCAAATGTTAGGTTCAGGGTTCTGTCAGGCAAATGTTTCCCTCTTCTGTGCTCGGGGAGTTCTGCTTGCTGCAGCCAGCACAACAGAGAGAAAGGCAATCTGGAACAGCCCACTGTGAGACATGCTGTTCTATCAGAGTAACATGGTTTGTGATGTAAAGATCACTGTTCTACAGGACACCACAGTGTTGCTGCTTGCAGGGATCAGTAAAGCACAACAGCCCAAACTCAGTTGTTGGAACAAACTTGTTGGTCTGCACAAAAGTACGGATTTTATTCCTCTTGTTTTTCACGTGACACAGTCTTGTTGCTACGTTCTCTATTTCATCACTGCACCATCACCAGGAGCTAAACCCCAGGACAGTAATACCCATGCATTTCTGTTTTTTTATGAGGTCTTTCTGTGCACATAAAAACTTGTAATGGAAGATAGTGAGTTTAATAACTTTAAAGTTGTTTTTACCACAGGACTGTAATTCACTGCCAATTTTCATTATTATAATACATTTCCAATTCTCTACACCAAATTATAGTGTGTTAGGCAAAGCAAGAACAACACAAACATGTCCATTTGCTTGTATGCACGCTAAAATATTTCTAATTTTCAAGAGCATTTCAAAAATAATTGCTCAGAAATGGAGGGAGGAAAACCCTACTATCCATTACTTATTATCAGCTACTTATTTCTCAGAGAAACGTGTATGAAGCCAAATCATATCTCTCTGAACAGTTTCCCAGTTTAAAGACATTCTTCCCACTCAACTCAGGTTTCTGATTCCCATTTTACATGTTTTGATGGGACAGAAATTCACTCCAGGAATGAATGCTAACATATTAACAAACATACTGATAGAGTTTGTGTCTACAAAGTGCAAACTCTAGTAGGTAGCACTGTTAATAGGTCCTCATGGGAACACATGCTCAAAACTCCTTTTTGAGCAGAAGTTTAATGGGGTAGGACAATGTTGGAGGTCCCTGGTACCTACACAGACAGATTATTCTTTCAAAGACAAAAGGATTTTCTATCATTAACCCCAGGTCAACTTACCTTCTCACTGCTTCTGTGCCAAACACTGAACCTTAGCTGCTTGTGCCACCTCAAAGGTTCCTGCACACCGAAGGTTCCTCTGCTCTTGCTGGGCCAGTGCTGTTCCCAAGAAGGGTGCTCTGATCCCACGCTCAGAATGAACCTGAAGGAAGGACTAGAAGAGAGACATATTATTCAAGCTCACTCTACTGTATCAGTGTAAACAGAGATCCCACTTGGCCTGGGCTGAGTGCCACCTTTGGATTAATATGCTGCATAACCCTCTGAGAAGTCTAGTCTGGGATTTTCTCCACATCCTTTAACTGATCTGGGGCCTGTTCTCCATCATCCATCAGGATTTATGGGCAGCCTGGGCTAGATTTTTATATCATGATGAGAACACAAAGAATTCAGGCACCTTGGCAACTAATAAAAGCTTTCTGTCTCTCATTCATAAATTAATGTTCTAGTGTAAAATAAGGAGACTGATTCCTTTTTAGCTAAGAAGTTAGTGAACAGTAGCAGAAATATTGGGAAGCCAGCAGGAGACGTACTATATAATTAAACTGTTGTCCTTGATGATAAGTTATTATTAGCAGACAGCAAGATATATGCATCACTACAAACCATCTTATAGTACTTTGTGCTATAACAGATGAGGTATATCCTTAGAGGCAGCATAGGGTGATCATTCAGACATTGTTGTCATTATAGCTGCTATAAATTACAACTTAACAGTTTAATAGTTTACCAATTGACTCTAGTGTCAATGATTAAAAATTCTTTATCAAAAAAATGGTTGGTTTGTTTTTTTTCCCACCAATGAACTGTTTTTAAAAGCCTGTTTTATAAAAATAAATACATGTAGACAAGAAAGGTTGTACTCTTACACCAAAGTTGCTAAACCAGCCCACCCATGACTAGAATTTATCAAATGTATTAGGATGTGTTTTTGTAAATAAAAATACAGGAGAAAAATATTTACTGGCTGTAATTTATTTTCGAGTAGACAGATCACTGTTTTCTAAACTACTAGCCAGAAATAGTTCCCACTGCACCTTTTCCTGGCTGCAGTCTCTGCCAGAAGGCTGTGAATATCAAGTGCTTGGTAATTGCCTTCCCTAGAATTTAAGCCATAAATAAGGACAAGTGGAAAATTTTATTGTGTCTGCAGGAGAAAGGACTTGGGTTCATTGATGGTGTCACGTCACCGTCTGTCACAGATTCTGTTTGTGCAGACACAAATTTGACAATGCAGTTGTTGAGCTAAGGATCTTATAAACCACTCATGCAGTAGAAGACCCATTTTTTGTAAAGAAATAACAGCAGTGACAAGGTTTTACTCCACATAACTTAAATAAAATTTTAACTGCGAATATGTAGTTAACATATTATTAACATTGGTTCCTGTTGGTTGGTAAGCAACATGATAGAAAGTTAGGCCTGAGCTCTGTGGCCTCTTTTGATGCAGCATTGGCTAATTAAGAATTATGGCACTTCTACCAGTGGTGCCTGCATGTATCTCTGGCAAGTGACAGTGTCATTGTCTGTCTTCCTGTAAGGGAAAGTAGGAACCTTAACTGCCCTTCAGAACTAAGGAGAGGTTTTGCAGGGATGTGGAAATCTAGGTACCCGCAGATGGTTACCACTGCCAACCTACATCTAAGAACAAAAGATGTCAACGTGAGCACACTTATTCAAAAGTAACAAATTATATCTGTTTGTGTAAGCCATACAGTCATGTAGCCTCAGGTTGAATGTCATTTTAACCTCAGGTTGAATGTTGTGAAAATGACAGACACGTAACAGGCACACCTGTTAAAACCAAGGGTTTGTAGTGTGATTGTAAGAACATGGAAATGAAGAGTCAGAGTAGCTCTCACAGACTCATCCACTGTAACCTGTGGCAGAAAAACAAGGAGTATAGTTTGGTTCACTTGCAGTGTATTTTGGTAATGGTATAGTTGGTAGAGTTTTTCTTTATGCTGCTTCTTAGCAGGGTGAATAGGTCAAATGGTGTTTCATATTCCTGAGGTTTGATTAATTCTGATACTACATGGTCAATTGTACTCAGGGCTGTCACGTGCACCATTGAGGCTGGGCAGCAGAGAGGATGGGAAGGAAGGTGGCAATGGGAGCCCACCTGGGGTTGCACTGGGTCCTGTTCTCAGCCTGGGGATTCCAAAGATAAACCTGTTCTCCAGTGTCCAACACTGAATGCTGGTAGTGGCCAAAGTTATCAGACTGGGGTTCCCATATGCTGCCTCACTGCTTATAGCATTTCTTGTAGGAGGGAACTCAGAAAGTGATTGTTGCTTGTGACAAATCTGTATTAAGGAGCTTACCCAAATCACAGGGAGATGGTGAGATGAAGGCAGGGACAGGACTCTTTTCCTCAGGGCAGCATCCAGCTGTCTTTGTCAGTGAACCCCTGTTTTCTTTCTGTGAGCTCCTTTTTCCTTTTCTACACATCTTCCTTCTTCAAACAAGGACATTTATACAGGTTTGGGTTTTTTTTTCTTCCGGGAGCTTGGTCCATTCAGTGAACACAACCCATTTGGTTCATAAATCCTGTAAGAGAAAAAGGAAATCATTACATCATACTGTGATTAAAGATTTAATATCTTTTTAAAATTATGCATTCATGGGAAGGCAGTGAGCACAGGATTGAGTTTCAGGTTCTTGAGTAGAATATGCTTTAGTGTTCATAAATCCTTCTACTTCTGCTACATTCAGCCTTTCCCACTTCCTTTCACCTCCACCATGTCTTAATTCTTTGCTGTGCTCTCCATCCTGTCATACTACTCGAATTCCACTGCTGTGCACCAGCAGCATCACTGATTTCTGTTCCTCGCCCTTTACCATTACACATACAAAGAGTTCCACTTGCTTTGGAAGCTCTGAGATGGAATATGTTCTCGTCAGTGAAGAGACTGTTGGAGACCACCTACACAGTGCCAACAAATCTCTTCTGCAATTATGTAAATCAGCTAAGCCACTCACGACTTGACTAAGTTTATGCCAGTTTTCTAGACTGCCAAGCTTGAACACACTACTAAAAAGCACAGCTTTAATTAAATACTTGTAAACATTTTCTTTATACCAAAGAAATGCATATTTTCTGCTAATTTGCTTTTGGAAATGACTGAACTACTCTTAAAGGGACTTAAAAGAAAACCACAAGCCTGAGTAAGTAATTTAGTGTAGGAAATTGCAGCTCTAAAAAGTTCATCTTGACCAAAATAAAGGTAACTGAAACTAAGCCTTATTGTTTGATACCCAGATGCAGATGACCCTAACAAAACTGGAGGAAATAGTGCCTTTACACATATAGAAACAGGACTGTGTTCTCAGCCCATATCTTTGAAATTCTCAGTGTTTAATTTAATTTTTGAAGAAAATGTTTATGCAATCTCACATGTGTGTGTGTTTGCATATTTCTGCCTCTGTCCTCCATCACATATTTTTTTTAATTCAAGACCTATTTCTATTGTATAGTTTACACTGGAAAAGGCATCTACAGGACCCTTCTTCCAGCCTCTCACCTAAAGCAGGGCTAACTTCAACATTACAGCAGATTGCTCCAGGCTTGGTTGATTTCTCAACACCTCTGAGGGTGGAGCTTCTACAGCTTCTGTTGGCAGCCTCCTTCACAAATTTATTTTCTTGCATATTATGCAGGGACTGCTTTTATAAAAAATACTGATATAATGTCCAAATAAACTGTTCTGTCAACATGTTTTCATTTTCTGCTGTATGTCTTCAAGGTCTTGCTATGAGTACAAACCAGTTACTTGAACAAAAATTTTCTTGTTTCTCCAACCCCAACACTTGCAAGATTTGAAAGCGAATCAAATCAGGAAAAAAAATTAATAAAAGCGAAGGGAAACATTCCAATTTTTTGGAACCATTCCACAGGTTTTATTGTGTCATCCGTAGAACAGTAATAAAGAGGGGAATGAGCTGGCAAGACAGTCACCATGATTGTTATAAGAAGTCACAAAAAATTGTCCTTTGCTGACAATATTCATTTTCCAGGGGGAACCCCTCTTATACTGCAGCATTCAAAAATCAGATTCTATTATCTAAGTAAAAATAACCCTTTTAAAAAATTTGTGTCTTGTGTTTTTCATTGATTTAGAAGATGTAAAGGCAACTTGCAGAAGTTACTTGTGAAATCTCAGCAGCTTCCTGCTTTGAATGAACTTAAAGGTGGGCTGAAAGCCACTCAGAAATCTATTGCAACACTGTATGTACTTTTTTTTTCCCATGTCTAGGTCCCACAATGTAATTTCCTGATCCAGATTCTATGCTTCTCTTCTGAGTAATGATCCAGCAGGCAGGATGCTGGGGATGGCACGGCCAATACAAAACTCTGCTGGAGCACTGAGCAGGCTGGAGACTCAGGTAGGTGTCACTTAAACAACGTGGTATTTTAGGAAATTTCAGCAAAGCTTTTCATGTTATTTTGCAACCCAACAAGAAAACCAGGTAACAGAGCAAATTTAAGGCTTGGAAAACTTTCCAGTATTTTAGATAATTTTCTGCTTTGGTTTTTCCGCTCCTTGTTGTTCACTTATACCAGAATTACATAGTAAATCAGTTTGGTTTTATTCACATTTGTATTTTTCACAGTTAATTTGTGGCACAGCAAGTTCTAGCAGACTCATGCTTGGACCTAATGACTTTGTCTGACTGATCTTTCACAAATTGAGGCCAAAACCCTTTACCCACAAGGGTGTTTAATACAGGAGGAAAATCCTTGCAAGTGTCCAGCCTCGTTAGCACTCTTCAGAGCTCCCCAACACATCTTCTTGAAGTTTTATGTATCAGTTTCATTTCCAGAAGGCAGTGTGGCCAGGTGACCTTGTTATAGCCCCAAAGACATTAGCATATGGTGGTGTTCCAAAACAGGTTCTGCAAGAGGCTTCCGTGCACAGAGTCGAGGTATTTGATTTATTTACAGTTCTGCACAGAAATGGGGGCTGGGTGGCAAATCCACAACTGTCAAAACTTTTCTCTAATTATACATTTTATCTAACAAAGGCAATAATATTCCTGGGCTACAAGTTACATAGTTCTCTTGCTAATTACTATTCTATAACTCCCCTCACTTCTTATGCTAATTAGACTGCATGCTCAGTCTTTCTCTTGTTTTGAGTTGGTGGGTCACTTGAGTTAGTGGTCATGATCTCCCCCTAATAGAACTAAGTTTTACCCGTTTGGAGCTCATTTCAGCTCAGTTGCCAAGTGGGCTTTTTTAGTTTCTTCCTGATCTTGGGAGTTCTGCCTTGTGGCCCATAAGTTCTGCATTCTTTGTGTCCACTATCAGTAGTGCATCCTTCCCCCCAAGATCACCGAAGCATGTCCAGCCCTAAACTTTAACAAGGCAATTCTACAAACAGGTAACTTATCTTTTCAACATTAGGGCATTGATGACACCTGGTAACCCCCTGCCTGCACTGGAAGGCTGCTCCTTACCTTCCTCCAGGTCAGCAGTGAGACCCGTTGCTGAGGGACCTGGCAGTCTGAGATAGGATTCACCCATTTCCAAACACTTGATTGTCCCATGACAGCCAGCAGGACAGAGGGCTGCTTGCATGGTACCTTGCCATGAAGGAAAAAACAGTGCAGCAGGGCGCCAAAGCAGGCAGGCACCGTGCTTTGCCTCCATGATGCCTCCACAGCCTCATCCCGCCTGGCCTTCCCTGCCAATATGCTCCAATGTGGATGAATAGGTCCCTGTGCAAAGCCGGTCTGCCTTAATATAAGGGAAAAGCGAAGTTGTTGCTTAGGACAGATTGTATTCTATTTACAGTGAATTTTGATCAAAGTTTCTTTAGCTTCTTCACTCCTAAGGGTGTATTTGCTGATAATTGAAAATAGAGCTCATCCTTTCCGCTGGCTTTCCAGCTGCTTTTCTGCAGAAGTCATGGAACCAATTAATCAGCTCAAAACTCAGTTAGCCCTTGATTACCCAATAGCCAGAGGGATTATATCAGACTCTTAGTTTTTATTAAAAGAAAGAAATATATAGACCTCCTGATTATGAAGAAAAATTCGGAACTCCAGTCCCACCAATGCAGCCTATGGAAAGTTGGGAGGATTGAAGCAGAGGGCAGCAGTTTATGGCACAGATGAAGAATACAGCCCGTATTGAGAGAGTCAGTTGTCATAAGATTTGTTTCTTGTTTCTATTCAATTCCTTACCATTTTGTTGTTTGTACTCTGTTGTGAGAGTGGGGTAAAACACAAAAGATCACTATAAGGAAATCATATTAATTTCTGCTTGTTGTTGGCTTCAGGTGTCTGCGAGTACTGTGGCCTAGAGAGCTGCACGGACCTACTTGTCACAGGCCTTGTTATAGTGTTCCCACTTCTACATATCCTTCTTTCTGACCTATGCTTCTACCATCTTCTGCATTATATTCTGTCTCTCCACACTGAACTATAACTCCCCGAACCTTTGTCCCTGTATTTTCAGCCTTCTGCCCGTGTTCTCATATAGAGAGGCAGGTCCTGGCACTTCTCAGATGGCACTGAAGATGTTAAATGTGATATTTGTTAATGGCAGAGCAGGTCATGAGTCACTGTCTTGAGCAGGTAAAAGTTACTGCCTGCCAGTTCTTGCACAGTGATTGCCTGTAGCACACGTGAGTCAAGTTAAGGTTATCTACACTTCTAAGCTTGTAAAAAAATCAAATGCGTCTCAAGTCTCTATTTATGCTGAGCATTTCAAACACAAATACAGCCAGTGTTGTTTTGACTTCAGTATTTCCCCAACTGCTCTTAAAGAGTATAAAAAGGCATTACTCGTGTAGCAAGATGCCGACACAGGATTGTGTGGCTATCTCAGTAAGCAAGCTTACTTTGCCCCCTGGTCATACTAATGTTGCTTCTGTTATGACTTATCTATTTGAACACCTTCATCCTTCATGATAACTTAAAAGTCATGTCTTCTGGAAGCAATTCTGTTTGCTTCCAAAGCTAGTGAACATTTTTAAGTACAATTCTACCGCTACCCCTTTTAAAGGTTTATGCAAGTTTATTCATCTGGTATTTTTACTGTTAGTTTATCATCTCTTAAATTAGTCATTTTATGCTGTTTCTCTTATTTATATACAGTGAATGATGTTGCTATGAACGTGCAAACAAAAAGACAACATCCTTCCCAATAAAGCTTAGTATCTAAAAACTGGTGTAACCTATAGCCAGGTGTAACATCTAGGTGTAACATCTATGTTGTGCCTCTCAAGAGAATAAAAAAATGCAGATAAGTTGAAAATATTAAGTCATGGTAGAATAATCTTCTATGAGGAAAAAAGCTGAGGAGATTCCAACCACTAAGAATGCATTGTTGTGCACTTTGTCATAGTTTTGTATGGATTTTTTTTTCTTTAAATCTTTAGTGATCAATAAGGATTTGAACATGATGATGCTTTTCTAAATAAGCTATCTTTCCACTTGTTTTTAACAGGGTATTTATATAAAATACTTTCTGAGAAACTACTGCACAAAAGCTAACTAAGCACATTCTGATGATGTTAGAAGTGTCAGAACAGTTTCCAGAGACAGCTCTAAAAGGTATCACTCACTGGAACAGAGAGGTAGCTACAACATTACCAGAACATTAGGAATCAAGGTTCCCAGTCAGTTTTCCAGAAATCAGATCAGCTTTTCATTATCAAAATGATTTTTGGTAACTGAATCTCTGTTGGTCACTTTGCCATGTTATCTCCATACACTAGAAGAAAAGGTGCCATAAACAAAAAGTTAGAAAGTAGCTGGTCCTTGGGAACTTGACAGAAAAGCAGTCAAAGACAATATTAATCTACAGACTCACAAATAACCCCTTATCCTTAGGGTAGCAACTGGTGTTTCTGCCTGCACTGAACTAGCTCCGGTCCAGGGCTAGTTTGTGGGCTGTGTGATGCTCTTAAGTGGCGTTTTAGAAGGTCATTGTTTAGGAGATTACTGAATAAAAACTTTTTTCTGACATTAATCTTTAATATAAACCATTAAATTAATGTAAAAATGAGACTAAACTAAATAAAAGGGTTGGAGAGATGTATGTTTCACCTGGTGTCCGGTTCCACTGATTCTAAGAGCTACTAGCACTAGCAGGATTTTACATTCTCTTAGAAGTTTCCAGAATAGTTTACCTTATGATTTGAAACTACAAATTTAGACTAAATTACATGTTATTCCTAATGTATGTTTCTGCAGCTGAAGTTGAAAGTTTAAAAGATGTGGTTAGAGTATGCCCTTGTGCACATTAGGGGATCTGAAGAAAATGTCATCTTTTTAAATTTTTTGTCTCCTTCACAGAAAAGAGAGTGGTTTTGTCATTTCACTAAAATATATTAGCAGGTATATTTGCAGGGATACACATACATTTACATTGCCTTCATCTTTTCTTCACAGTCTTGTTGTATCAAAATTTACTTTTAAAAAGATCACTGAAATACCACCAATACCTATAATTTATTCATTCACTCATGAAAATTTAAAAAATCAGCCCCAATCTTGGTTGTTAATTTCTTTTCTCTGAAAGGTGTTAAAAATGCCTGTTCATTACTCAGTTGAGCCAATGAAATTCTGTGCCAGTTCAAATTGAGTGTTAGGCCTATTTGTCTATGGAAGGAATAAAACTCACTGCACATAGCCTTTGACTTCTGGTGTTCAGAATCTGCAGCTCTGTGAAGGATGACACAATGCCACTGAGAGTGCATTTTCTCCTGCCTCCCTTTCCACCATCAATATATTAAGGATTCTTTTTTTTTTTTTAACACAACCAACTTTAGGTCTACAACTGGAACACAATCCAATGCTTTTATTATCTATTTCATAGTCATGTTTGAATTAAGTTTCATATGCAGTATTTTGTTACACCTTTGTAACCATCTAGCCAGTTGTAAACTACATTTATTCCACTCTACTTTAAACTTACCAAGGTTGCTGGGAAAATGAAACCTCCAGGCATATTCACTCTCCATATTCATACTTGAAGTTGTTTTTAAGACAAACACCAACCATGTAACTCTTTAGTGTAAGAGTTAAAATTTATCAAAGTCCTAAAAAGAAAGAAACTAGAGGTGAGCATAGAAATTAGGTTGCAACTTCAATGGGCATTTCTACGAATTACTGCATAACAATTTTTTAATTACATCGTTTTGAGAAGTGAGATAGATAGGTTATGACATGGTGGACATGATTGCTATGTGAGCAATTTCCAAGAAAACCAGAAGCAACTTGGGAGAGTTGCTTGCTCTGTGTCCTTTCTGAGGAAAATTTCCAGTTGGAGTCAAGCCTCTAAGTTACAACTTTCCTTCAGACTATGGTAGGTTGCAGACTTACCTTCTCCTGTCCTTGCTCCTATGTCTTCCATCCTCTGACATCCTTAGTCTAAACCTGAATTAGAACCTTTTTGCAAAGCCGAATGAATATGTGTTCTCTCTCCAAGCTTTACAGATTTTGGTGGCAACAAAGAGGGAAACCATGGAACAGCCATTCCAAACCTGATGAAAAATACAACCTTCATGATTGTTGCCAAGGAGAAATGGATGTAATATTAATATATTCTGTTCCCTAGCTCCTGAGTGAGGATAACGAAGTCTCTTTCATAGAGAGGAGCATTTTCCTTTTCAGAGTAACAAATAAACCTTTTATGATTATTAAAGGAATACACTAAGGAATATTAAAAACAATATTCCTTTTTTTGGCTGCTTTGCTCGCCATCAATGTCTGTAGAGTAAGATCAATTCAATTATCATATCCTGAAGAGGGCTCAGACCATGGAGAAAAACCTGTCTGAAAAAAGAGGCACAGAAATTTGTCAGAAAACAGTACTGAGAAACACAGCAACATCCAGCAACAGCTACTGAAGTAACTGCAGAAGTGGCTGGTCCTGCTTGGGAATACCCCAATTAAAACTTTTAAGCAATTAAAAAGTCCAGAAAAGCCTTACAGTCTAAAAGTAATGACATGCTGAGAACAACCACGCGCTTCTCCCTCACTGAGGCTGCAAGACAATAAATCACTCGCACCCCCACCTCTTTTCCTGCTACTTGCCTTTCTGTGCATGGACAGCAAACAGAAATGAAGTGTTTGTTGCAGCATAAACAAACCTGTGGCCTCAGTAATTGCAGGGATGCCCACTACATCTGTATTGTTACATTAAGGGATGTTTGAAATATTTATTCTTATAGGTTGAACTTAGTGGTGTAAGGTTTGCATTCTTGTGGGTTTTGGTTCGTTTGTTCTGATTAAAAACATATTTGACAAAGGCATAATGCAGCATCAAAATGTGGTTTTGTAAAGAAAGGGATGCATAAAATCCTTCCACGTCTTGCTTCCTTGAAGACTACCTTGATGCTGTGCTCAGCTGCCAGGTAGGATTAAATTGCATGGACAGCCGAAGTCTCAGCAGTCCTGCTACCCGGCCACAGTGGAACTGCCTTCCCTTGGTTTTGCTGCTATTGTGTCAAAAGGGGAAAGTTTTTCATGCACTTGAGGCAGACACTGTCTGTGTTACTAATTAGCCTCATCTTTAACCCATTGCAAACTCCTTTACTACCTTCCAGCTGAGAAGTTCGTGGTCATTCTACAACTTCTTGAGATCCCCCCTCCTATCCATTTTGTCTGGTGACTGGATCACAGGCAGGGTAGTGGAGTGCTGTCGTATCAGTATCCAGCATAGAATTATTGTGAGTCATTGTTCTTTCACAACACTCACTGGTAGTTTCCTAAGCCAAGAAATAATGCTTTCCTGAATGAAGTTATTCTGGGAAAAGTTTATTCACAGCTTTTTTTTTTCTGGAGGAAAGAGAAAAATGTCAGCGTGGCAACTCACTTTTAAATGAAAGCAGCTTCAAGTGGAAGTGTATTAGCACTTTTTTTTTTTTTTAAGATTAAAGAAGCTGCCTCCCTAAATACAATCTAGAAGTTTTGCTTCATTTCAAGATAGCTGATTCATGAAGTCCTTTTAGAAGGAACATGGGATTTTGTTAGTAGTTTCTAACAGATATCCTGGGGGTGAAGGGGTTGGCTGTGGGAGGAGGAAAAGACCTCACAGTGCCATTTCTTTGTAGTGATTTAAGGAAAATAGCTATGGAAATAACAGTTACTTTTATGAACTCTGTTATTTATAAAAGAAAGTACAGCTATATATTAAAAATATATTTTTCATGCAGATATTAGCAGTCAGTTCTCTGGTCTGTGCATCAAGACAACTTCCAACTAAACTCGTAAAGCACTGGCTGCTATAAAAGTAATTGTTTCTACTGCAACATAACACAATGCACCAGACCATTTATACCTCACAATACTCTTTGAAAAGTAGAATTGTTAGCCTTTATGTCTTGCCTCAATTCTTATGTGGTAAGTATTTTCCCTCTCTCTTGAATCCTAAGTATGTCTTTCTTCACATCTCCTTGTCTCACCTTCAAACAAACTTTTTAGCAGAGAACCTTGGTTTGCATGATTTGTACTCTTCTGTGTCCCTAAATGCTCTGCAATTTTTCTCATTTAACTAGTTGTGTTCCCCAGAAATACCTAGCTACATACAAATAGTGAGATGACTCCTGGGAATTCCCATTTCCTACATAAACAACATGATTTTTCTCTCTCTTTTTCTTTAATTAACAATTCCAGACAAACACAGTATTATGTAATGGACTGTGGCTTTAAGCCTGGAGTTATGCTCACTTTGTTTCATACGAAAGAGGTGTTTCTCACCTCATTATCCTGTTCCACACAGTTAGAGACTGGCACCATTTTCCTGCTCTCTTGCTTCTGTTCAGAATGCTGGGAGGTTGTGCTGCAATTTGGCTGATCTTAGGCTTTCCCAGGATATTTTGGTGGATTTAGTCCCTCAAAGATACAGCTCTCTGTTACTAAAGAGGCCTGGTTTTAAAGTTTTCTGTAATAAGTGATGTGCATTTCATTTTGCATCATGATACTAATGCAAAGGAGAGACAATAAAATAATATGTCAACATTAAGGTCTGGAATCATACGAATCAGCCACAATATTTCTCATTCCATCTGTTGTTAATGTGCAGGTAAAATTGTCTACTTAACTTGGGAGGTACACTATTGCATTTTAGATTGAAGTTTTTGTCCTCCTGTCCTTCTGACTGGGACAGAGTTAATTTTCTTCCTTGTGTCTGGTACAGTGCTGTGTTTTGGACTTAGAATGAGAATAATGTTGGGTTTTAGTTGTTCCTAAAAGAGCATGAGGCCATTTTATATCCTGAGATTGGCCATTTTAGCTACTAGTCTTTAAAAAAAAAATCCTCAAAATATTTAATAAATTAGGACTAAATTTTTGTTTAGTCTGCAGTAAACAATTGATTCAACCAGTAGCAAGGTCGGACTCCAGCAGCTCCCCTCTCAGAGGCAAAAGACCAGAGATGTCATTGAAGGTCTTCCTTCTTTTTCAGATCCTTTTCCATTTTAAGAAGAGTCCACATGATGTTACTACAAGAGATTAAGCTGTCATATGCAGTTGTGTCTGTATTATGAGGCAAATAGCTCCCTCAGAACGTTGAAGACTCTTCTCTAGCAGTCTAGGGACTAGGCAAAGATCTTTAAAAAGAAAAGACATTTTGTTTTGTTTTAGAAAGGGGAATGGTACTCCTAGAAGCCTCTTCTAGTCTGTGACATTAATAATATGATGCTGCTCAATCAACCAATGCACTGTCTGAAGACCATGGAAACCTGGCTGGGGTGTCACTGAAATTCTAAATGTAAAGTATTTGGTTTAGTAGCCAGTCTCTCAAGAATAATTACACTGTGTGAGCCCAGAGGAGAAACTAATTTAACTTCTAAGGAGCAGGATGGTTGTTTACCTGAAAATATACCCTGGCGTTCAGGAGCATGGGCAAAAACCCAGTTGCAAATTCTGTTATAGGCACTTACTCTTACCATTTGCATTCTTTCTAGACAATCGGAACACACAAAGTCTAGCTCTCATTTCTAGCATTTAAATTTAACTTTTCTCATGTTCTCCTTTTGAAATAATTCCTCCTTTTTTCTAGTCTTCACTTTTTTCTTTTCTTTTTTTTTTTAAGGACAAAACCTCCACTCATCTCCTACCCTCATATAACTATCTCTCAGATTCATAAGATTTTATGGTTGCCTGTAGATTATTTTGAATAATTTAAATGATATATGAATATTTCAGGTTTCATTTTAAACTGTGTGCAATTTCAGGATACACAGGTCATAGCGAGGCCAGAGTAGTTTTCTAGTAGTTTTCATCCAGCTAAAGATGAATGACTTATAATGACAATAATGCAATTTATGTGCTGTGCATATGTGACAATTTTTAACAAGAAACTAATAGATAATTTGACTACTACTCTCAGCAAGATAAACAGAAGTTCCATGATCAAAGAATATTTGAATCTTGTTTTGTGTGAGCTAAATATGACTAGCTAAACTATTTCTGACACAGAAGACAAAAAAGGAGCATTCTAAAAGTAATAGGTAATTCTTTTTCTCAGTATCCCTTACATTTTCTGAAGGAGCATCCTTGGGAAAAATATGCTAGGCATTTGAGTAGTAGAAATGCCTCACTCTTACTGAAACCAATAGAATAAACTGGTATTTTTCTTCTCTTCAGCTGACCACAAACTGGGGTCTATAGGATGCAATTTTCCTATGTGCTCTGAAGAACTCCCTATATTCCTGCCTTGGTCTAAAAAGGAATTTTGAAAGTATGTTACATTGTTCCAGGTATTTAGAACTACTAAATGATAGAGCTCTCCCATGCTTTTTTTAATTCATAGTTTAAAAGCAAGAGAGAAGAAAGTTTGTTTTCTTTTTCTCGGCTAGATGGCTCAGTTTTGAAATAGCTATTGCAAATGATCAAAATGTTCTCCCAGTGCCTGGTGAACCAAAACAAAAATAAATAGATCAAAACCAGAAAGACATAAAAGACTTTTTTTCATTAAAAGGCTAAATGCCAGCATTTGCTCCATTGTAATGTCTGAAAATAACACATATGTGTATTCAAGATAGTGACATTGTGGCTTTTAGAGAACTCAAGCTGACCTAAAAAAAGAAAGGTATGTTCCCTTAGGTTATGCAGGCTTGTAAAAGCAATGCTCTTCAGAAAATTACATTATGAAGAGGCCTAATTAATGTAATATTTTCCATTTTAAAATTACTTTCTGTCATATTTTACATTTAGAATTCAACAGTACCTGTCGAAAATTGAAATGTATTTACATAGAAGAAATTTTTACATAAAATTCTAAAAAACTGATTAAAAAGCAAATATTTATCTATGATGATAAATAGCGAGGGAAAAGAGGATAAAGAAGTTATAAACTTGGAAGCAATAGCCCCAAATCTGACAAGCTTTATATGAATTGTCCTTTGCTGGAAAACAAGGATATATCAGGGAGGAATCAATATGCTCTTCCCTTGGCATTCACAACTGGCTGCAGTTGGAGATGTCAGGCCTAGAGGACTTTAGTTTGAAGTCTGTGCTGGTATTTCTGAATTTTGTCTGCTTTTCTAATTCCTGTCAGGGACACATACCTAGTTTTTAACCTGTAAGAACTACAACTAAAAGGTATATACTACAGGAGACCAGCACAGGCTAATGAAAAGTCATTGTATGTGACATGGTTCTTCCAACAGGATTTTCTGCAGGCCTTTGAGTGTGCAGAACCTGTGTAAAGAAGCTTTAATATAAAACAAGCCGTCAACAAGATGATTGCTGCGTGGCCACTCTGAGGTAAAACTGTTGCTGGCTGCCTATACAGATGTAAGATAAAGATCAGTAATGTCATAGAAAACCCAGTGGGAAGGGAGCAGATGCAGCAACTTGCAGGCTCAATGTCCAAATATAAGGCAAATGAGAGCATTAGGAAAGTGTAAAATTCTTCAGTGTACACATTTCGGCCTTACTCTCTGCCATGCTGATTATCCACTTTGCATGCCCTATGGAAAGGGCACAAGGAACAGTGGTGAAAGAACCTGTTGTCTTACCTTAATCCTCAGAATCAGTGTTTGCACTGGTGACAACTCTGGTTTTAGTTTGAGAGTTGGGGTAGTCTATGAAAGTAGCAAGAGTGTGCTGGTGTGTTCACTCTGACCTGAGACAGATGTAACACAACCTCATTTTGTTCTGGTTTTGTTCTCTTTGTGGAAACAGGCAACCAATGCTATCAGTTCAGTTTAAAAAGAAAAACAACAAAACCTGAAGAGGAATGCTCACACGGACAGAAGCAGCTGATTCCTTGCCTCTTGAGGTCCCACACTGAAATGCCCAGGGATTTATCATTAGTAGCATGTCATAGAAAATGCAGTCATAAGACTTGAGTATAAAGCTAAGTCTTAACATCTTCAAACATATAGTCAGGGAAGTTTCAGAAGCCAGGTGGCAGCTTGGGACTCATCTGTGATAGTTCATGTGACTTTTCCTTACCGCTTTCATTTCAGTTGTGTTCTGCCATGTGTCTCTATGTGCATGATGCCTGTTTTGGCTTTAAGACCAAAAGGTGCCAGGCTGTATGTGAACGGCCATATATTTTTGGTGACTGCTAAATTTGTTTCTAGCTTTACCAACCATGTGGACCTCACATGGTGTTTGGGTGAATATCTGCCAAAACCAATTTTTGTCAGCTGTTCTTTGAAAGACAGCACAGTTAAGCAGTTTGCAACGTTGTGCTTCCATTCAGGACAAATAGACACCTTCCTCTGGTGGCAGGCAAGCAGTAAGCTGGTGGGAGAGCAAGGAAAAGCCTATATAGGACAGTAGGATTGTATTGCCTTCAGCAAACTGAGTAATGTTCAGGCAAACAATATAACACACAGCTTTTAATATCGCCAGTAATTTTTTATTCTTAAAGAAAGATCATGCTGTGAGGTAGATAAAACACTGTATGCTCCCTTGCTTAGAATGACTTAAGACTGATTTCTAGCTTTACCGTTCAAGTATGATGAAAATCTTGCTTGAAAAAAATACTATGGGGAAATCTGATCTTTATCTTATCATCCTCTTATGGATTATCACAGCGTGGATGTGGCAGTTACCTATAGCTGAATCAGGCATTTATTTCACTGGGAGCTCCTGAAAGCAGTCTGATTTGAAAATGAGACTACATTTTTTTTTATTATTGATGTTGATCTGAAGATATGCACTTCCCAATTTGTAAGAAGTATGAATTTCTCTGGCAGACTACATTATCTCGTTTCTTTTACTTATCAAGACTAATCATAATTCTGTAAATGATATTTATACACATATACACACATTCAATAGAATTGATTGGCTTTTTGCAATGTGGTCATGGATTAATCTTACAATTCGTATTTCATCTCTTACAATTTATCTTGCTTCGTGTATGAGCATATCAGAATCATTTGTAATCTCTCAATTACTGTCAATGCAGTGAGTTGCTATTGACTTGACAACTTGTGTGTTAAATAAATAAAGTAAGCAATCCTACAGTGCTAACTCTTTTAGCCAAGAGCTTCCTCCATTTCAATAAAATTGGTCTACACAGCTTTATAATATAAAGGCACCCAGGGAATCATTTACTCTTTGCAGTACTGCCAATTATTTTAAGATACAGCTACTTTTAACATCCCTGTGAAGTACTTTTTCAATCTTTTTTAAAAATACTTTTATCTAAATGAATGTTCTCACTCATAGAGTCATCTTACCCCTTCTGAAAGAAAATTTAAAGTTTTCTGGATGAGTGCTGTGCTGCACTGTTAGGAACTATGACTACCACATGCTTTTTTGGCTGCATTAATTCTCATTATTTTAAAAACACACAACCTTTTTCATTCCTCTGTTCAGTTTGGGTTTGGCTGCCAAGAAATGAAGGAAAACCATCATCCATATGAATAGATAGAAGAAACCTTGAAGAATGACAAATACTGTATTGCACTTAGCACTTGCTCACATATAGAAAAGAAGTGGTTCAGTGTGCACTCTCACAATGGCTACATTCCACAAAAAATATTCAAAATTTACATGAAAGGGGGAGGTTTCTGTAGCACACACACTAGAGCTTTTCCAGTAATCACTTCTCCTGTATCCAAAGACAAGAGACTAAGGACGATTGCTGCTGCTTTAAGTCCTACTGCATCGTTATTTAGAAGTGATTTAGAGTAACATAAAGCAGAAATAATTTCTTTTCCAGTTTTTTGGCCTTTTTTTCATATCCTAGATGAAATAAATCTACAGTAGAGATATTTTGTTCTTCTTTCTTAGAATTCTGATTCTATTTTTTTTCTGCCTGTTGGTCTGTTTACAAGAGTTTGTGTGCTGCTTTCCTCGGTTGTTCAATGGATCTGTTTTTCCTTGGTTAACATTTTGGTCAAATTCTCAACAATTTTGGAAATCAAAATAAATTTATTGGTTTAAGTAAAGCTATGGCAATTGACACATATTAGGATTTCATTCTGCTCTTTAAATAGGATTAAAAGCATGAGAAAAATTACAGTGTGTCAAACTGCATTCTGCCTCTTTACTTCAGAATCGGGTAAATTCCAGTGAAAGTATGGCTGTAAGAGAGGGTCATGGATCATAATTTTCCTTTATAAAAAAAGCTCTGAAAATACTGCCTTACTTTACCATTTTGAGAACTGCATTGTCTATTTTTAGTTTTCTATTAAAAGTGTGTTACAGATCTCTATTAGCATATGGTATCATTCACAGTCTTTAAGCTGAGTATTTTCCTAAGGTTGAGATATTATTTGTCCAGCAGTTGCTCCTGTGACAACTATTTTTGTCGTCTCAGAATTTCCAACTTTTATGCATCAGTATGACAATATTTTGCTGTTTAAGTTTCCATGTTTGATACTGTTTTAAATGTTAACATCCTACCACTAAAGGCACAGAAATTGTGTTTTCATTCCCTGTTGGATATTTGTTGCTACGATAAAAATACCACAAATAATATTTACAGGGAGTGCCTTATAGCATATATATATATATATAGGTAGGGCCACATTTTGTGGAACAAACTTCAGCACTGGCTAATTCTGGCCCTGTTTTGTGTGTCTTATTAATGTCCTTTACATTTAGAAGCTCCTGTTATTCCTACTGCTTATTTATCCGGTAGAGTTTATTCTGAAAGGTCTTTTAACTAATTTGTGCATGTTGCATCCTGAGGAGTGTTGCTTGGGGATAAATGGTCAAATCTAACCATCTGTGTCCTACAAGCGAGTTTTTTGCTATATACTTGTTCTTTACCAGTGTATTACAAATACTATGTATTTGAGTTAAATTAATTTTGCCACTAGCAAAACTTAGGGCTTCCATATGTCAATCACAGTGTTTGTCAAGCTAATCTAGCATTAATATCATGTATCCTTGCATTAGAACAACATTAAGTTGATCTTTCACAATTTAAGGAGTGACTGATACTTTGAAATGACCGAGATTACATGGAAGGATGTAAAGAGAAAGAAGCTTTCTTTCCTGGCTGGATTTTGCCATCTGGGAAATATTGCTTAAGAGAGATCCTGAACTGACAGGCAAGGGGTAAGCAACATGTTTGGTTGTCTTGGTCTCTCAATCATGTAAACAGGGACCTGGCATCCGTATTTCAAGCAGAGCTATTGATGGAAGAGGCCTGTGGTCATGGAGTGTTGTTTTATTTCTCTGAGACCGTGACTTTCAAATTAGTGAAAGCAGACTAAAAGGAAGGCTCTTAATTAGTAATGTTCATACTTATATTCAGCTAGTAATATTTAGCCCTAAGTATTGCAGCACTTCTATTGGGTTTCACTGCTATTGTGACTGTAAGTTTCTTTGGAAAGATATAAAATCTTTCTTTGCTCCAGGGACAAACTTCCTCTCAGGTCTATAGCCAAGTGTAGGACACACCTTCCTAAGGCCCAGGGCCTCAAACACGCTTTGCAAAAAAAAAAAACAAAAACAAAAAAACCCCAAGACAAGCAAACAAAACCAAAAAAACCCACAACCCACACCCACAAAGGAAATATTTACCTTCTTACATTTCAAATTCTGATGTTTAAGGTATTGAGTGGAATAGCAATGACTCTGTGACCTTTTGGCAAAATTTTCAAACAGGCATTGCAAACTTTACTCTGGCATAAATGCCAATTAGCAAGAGCACACAGGAGAAGGAAGTCCTACCGGAGAACTGTCAAAGCAAATCAACAAGTACTTAAGCAAACCAAGAACATATTTGATTAAACTGAGAGAGTTTCTTGCCATGCTGATTACTGAGAACACAATTTTGAAGGTCAACACCACTCTAATACAAGCAGAATAAGCTTTTTGGGATAGTATTCCAGAAAAGAGTCACCACCATACAGTAAAAATAAGGAAAGCTGTATTTCTTGGGGGGAGGGAAGTGACCAAATAGGAATCGTATTTAAAGAATGCCCAGTTTTAATGCTGCAAAAAATCTTTAGCCAGCCCAACTCTATCTAAATACAAAACTTCTAAGAAAGCACTCTAGTTTTATGAAATAAAAGCTTGAAGACATAACAGCCTAAGGCGTGGTTTGGCTCTCATCCAGACAAGCATTCAGCCGTGTGATTCAGCTTAGCACCTAGGAATTCCACCGACTTCCTTTCTGGATCAGTAAGTACAAGCTAGACAGAAAGCCCACTCTCTGCCTTCAAACCTTGAGGAGGAGGGCTGCTGGTAACACCTGGTGGAGCTTGAGACCTGATTTCCTAGGCTTCTATGCAAAGATTGGTGGGGAGGGAGAAGAGGAACAATGGATTCAGGCACCATGATAGCAAAGAAGCAACTTTTTAATAGTTGTGGCATCAAATGGTATTCATAAGTTACCACAGATGTAAAATATGTTTCTTTGATAGACGGGATTAATCTCTAGAAATTGGTAAATAATTTAAGGCCCTGGTACTAGATCCCTTCATAAGATAATATTACTAATATTACTTTTTTCTATTGATATAAAAAATTTCCGATATGAAAATGGAATTACTTCCAAAGTGTGTCTAGAGGGCTGTACCTAGGTACCTTTAGAGCCTGCACCTCTGTACCTGCTACAAAGTGCCTTATTGTCTCAGGGTACATTAATGCAGTTTTCCATCCTTTTCTCTGAATTCTATCTGATGTGAATAATTACATTCTGACACTAATTCATATTCAGGGTTTTTTTTTTCCCTTTGGTTGTTTTCTTTAAACAGACTAGAGGAACTTAGGAATGACAGAGCAGAGAGAGCCTTCAGTGAGTATGCTCCTTTGACTTTCAGTGTTTTCCAGCATTTACTCCATGACAAGGCACTAAGAATATGTCTTTCCTCTAAAACTTACTCGTGATCCATGAAAATTTGATTTCAAAATTACTTATTTAAGGCCTTAATATGGAAACATCTATCTAGTTCGGAAGTACTGCTTTCTTTATGGGCTCCATTCCTCTTTTAGTCACTTCCATTAGTTTATGAAATCTTTAGTCTCCATGACTTCTGTCCTGAAAAAAAAAAATCTGTTTTTAAAAAAAAGGATGAAGTTCTTTTGTTACAAGACTAGGCTACAAATGGGAAAAACATCTGATTTTCTCCCCAGTCTTATAGATTCTGACATTAAAAGCGTTGTCTTTGCTTCTGAGTGTAGAGAAAGAGCTCCAATATCGTGCAGAATACACAACCCTAAATAAATGCAGCACTCTAGTTGTGCAGCTACTTGGCACTTTGTCCCCTTGAAGGGAATTGCACTAGAACAAGAGGACAGAACATTTAATCAGGGGAGCCAACAGAGAACAGCAGAACAAGAGTCACAGGATGAGATTTTGTTGGGGGAGGAGGCAGAGTTCTCTAAGGAGGCTATAATTATTGTGGCAAAGGAGACACTGAAGAAGAACTGCAGAAACAAGGCAAATGAAAGGGTGTAAAACTGAGCTCTGTATGATGTAGACAGTATTTGAATATGGATTTTAAAAAGCCTACTTTATTCCTGAGGTGTTACTCAATAAAATGTCCAAGGACTTGAGAGAGCTGGAGGTGACGGTATGATTTTAGAGGGAAATTTGCAGCAGTAACAGAGAAAAGAAGATTTACAGTACTTTGTTGCTCAAGAAGCCAAAGAGAAAGTGCTGAGGACACATATTTGTAGAACAGGATGGAAGAAGAGACTGACTAAAATAGGATAAATAATGTACAGGAAGTCTATTGCATGACAGAATGAAGATGAGAAATGGGAAAATAGGTTGTTACAAGAGAGAGCAGTCTGAGCAGGGTGATTTGCTCTCAGGAGCAAGGAATGTGAGGACTAGTGACTTCTTTCAGCATCAGTTCTAGCCAGAAAGCCCAGAGGCAAAGGGAAAAAGGGCTGATCAAGAAAAAGAGCTGTGTGCTAGAGGTCAAGAAGTTAGGGAAAATTTGAACATAACCAAAAAGTAAGAAGTTTAGACTTCAGGGGTTTGGGGTTGTTTTTTTAAGGGTAAGAGTTTTCTGCAAATAGTGAAAAATTCTTAGGACATTCCAGGATTCTGAAAGTAGAAGACATAAAATTCTTGCATAAAATTCATATTGAAGTATGAGCCACTGGTGTGATACAGTCATGAAGAAAACACTGGCAGTAGGCATTTACCTATTTCCCATAGAAGCTGAAAATATTATCACTATTTTCTAAGTGATTCGTAAGATCTGAGTATGTTGTGTGCTTCTGGTCACTTGTTTTCAAGAACAATGAAGCAGATGAGGAATAAAGATATAAATAAAGAACAAAAAAATAAAAAAATAATAGTGGACTTTTGCCAAGAATACCAACTTGCACAGTCAGGAAATAAACTTGCTTGCATATGAATATCACATCTCAAGGATTCACTGAGAAATTTATAAGCAAATATTAATAAGGAAGTTTAGACATATAGTATATAGGCAAAGCCATGTAACTTTAGCTTCATATGTAACTTAAATACCGTAAAGAGTTATGAATATTTTCTTATTGTTTCTGTGACAGCCAAACCAGCAAAATCATTGACTGTTTCAGACTTGTTAAGGAAAATTTTTGTCATTATCTTATAAGTTTGCTTCTTTAAAAAGAAAACAGTACTACTGTGTCTTAGATATCACTCAGTGGTAACTGCTCTTAAAATGCTTAATTTCAATTTCATTATTAAAAAGCAGCATTCCTTTTACAAAGCTTATTGTGCATATCATTGATTTTTGGAAAGCATATATTCACTTACAAAGGTTTTAATCCTTAACTTAAAGTAGGACTTTATTAGGATACAAGCTACAAACAGAACCATTTACCCACGTAAATATGAGCTGCTCCCTTGTCCAACGGTCACAGGGTATCAGAGACATAATGAAGACAGAGAGGAATTGGTTAATGATTAAACAGCGTAAGACATTAAAAACAGACACTGTCCAAAGAAAATTTTTGCATTATAGCACTGTGTGTTCAAGGCAGGAGAATAATTTGTCAAAGCTTCCAAATGAGCTAACAATGCTTCTGTTGTTGAATAATAATTTAGATGAAATAATTAAGAAATTCAAGTGGAAAATGGCCCTGAATTGAAAAGAATGTGTTGGGTGATCTAGTTGACATCAAGAGCCTCTTTCTCTATGAACAAATGGGGTACCCTTCGGAGTGTGCATGTAGTATATTTTTCACATATTTTACCATCAGTACAAGTTTTCTATTACTTCTGAAAACTAAGCACTTATTTTACATCAGCAATTATTATTTTATTACAGTAAAACAGTTATCTCACATATTTAAGAAAACCAAAGATGCAGATAAAGACATTGATCATTAAGAACACAGTGTTCCAATGTCATCACAGCGAACAATTATTAAAAATAGGAAACAAATGGCAAACTAATGATAACTCTGGCCCATTATTCAGTAGGTATAATAATATATTATTTTCCTCACCTTGAACACTTTGTTCTCCAGCATAAATTGGAACTTCCTCTCGAATCACCTTTTTAAAAAGGCCCCATAACACTAATTATAAATCAGGAAGCTGGTAAATGCTTATGGACCCATCATAAGTCTTTCATATTTTAATTTGTCGTCACCTGATCTCATTTGATAAAAACTGGCTTGTGGAATGATAAAAATGTTTAACTATTATAAAATATTTCTAATACACTTTAAATAATTTTGATAAAACATGAGATTAAAATATGTGTTCTTCATCTGTATCTACCAAATAGATTTAAAATTTCTTTACATTTACTTGGAATTTCCCCATGAGGCTACTTTTGATCTTCAATGAAATAATAATAAAAACCAAACAAAACTCCCAACAAAAATAGGATATTTTCTAGGGATTGACATATTGAATCAAAGAAGTTGGTATGCATATTTAACAAAAACAAACAAAGAAAACCCCAAAACTAAAAGAAATAACATGAGAATTTGAGACCAAACAATATTAACTGTGAAAAGGTTAAAACCTTTCTGTCATACTATAACAAAATGATTTAGCTCTTTTGATTAGAGCCAAGCAGTCAATATTTCTTTTCCATTGCATTCCTATGTATATATACTTAATATTTTGGGTTTAATACTTACATGTCTTCAATTTCTTTTTGTTGTGGAAACAGTGACAGGTTGATCCTTGCTTTGTGGCCTACTTTGGCTGCTAATAACACAGCACCCTCCATACTGAAATTGTTCAGAAGGTGGATGAGATGCTATTTGCTCTGTCCAGACAGAAATTTAGTTTATCAGAGAACCATTCATTTACATAGTTCTTTTTTAACAGGTTTTGGACAAACAAAGGGGATAAAAGGGTCTGACACTACTTTCTGTTACAGGATGTAGACATTTATGTATGATTAGGTTATTATGCTATTTCAGCTGTATCTTTGGGGTTTGGAAACAAAATAATTGCGAAGTATTTAAAGAATTCTCCACTTAAGAGAGCAGCAAATATTTGTTACAAATACTCTTCAGAAGTCCCCTGTGACACATATAATTATCATGCTCCTGGTTTTGCTTTATTAAGGTGGCTTTCAGCAAGTTAGCTGGAATCCTGACAGTTTATGGACTGATCTCCCATTTGGAAATTTTGTACCACTGCACAGTGCTAGTGCTTGTTTTGTTATGTTCTCCGGTCTATTTTTAAATATTTACTTGCAAGTTTGTAAATAAATCACTGCTAAAGAAACATCATTTGTTAATGACATTAAAAGTATTGCATGTATGATAAGAAATACAACCTTGGATCAAAAGCACTGTACTTCTGCAGATAATTAACCTAGGTCTGTGAAGGAACTGTATCAGCTTAAGTCAAAGACTTTGTAACAAAGGTTACCAGGCTCTCAACTTATTTCCAGTTGCCAGACTCCCCTGACGAAATTCTTAAATGCATCACTACCCACTAGAAAATTACCCTGGGAAAATGTTTTTGCAGGTATTGGGGTTCATCAGTGCTGGTCACTTTTTAAACATCACTTCCTAAGGACACAGGAGCAGGCAATTCCCAAATGTCACAAGTTAAGCAAATGAGGCAGAAGGTTGTCTTGGCTGAACAGAGATCTTCTCTTGGAAGTAAGAGGATAAAGGAAGGCATGTGCCTAGTGGAAGCCATGTTGGGTGACATAGGAATAATTCAGAGATGTTGCTTGCCACTGTGGGGAGAAAATTTGTTTGACCAAAGCTCAACTGGAGTTGAAGCTGTCAGAAATGTGGGGGACAATAAGAAAAGTTTTTTCAAATGTATTAATGGCAGTATAGAAATAACATCAGCCCATTACAGGATAGTCACCTCACAAACAAGGCAGAGGTGTTTGATGCTTTCTTTGCCTCTGTCTTCAGTACGGATGACGGACCAAGGGGGTCTCAGTGCCCTGAGCTGGAGGACCAGGACTGCAAGAATGATCAGCTGACTCTGAAACTGTGCGCAATCTACTGCTCCAATGGGATCCCTACAAACCTATGAATCCAGACAGGATTCATCTGAGAATCCTCAAAGAGCTACTGATGTCATCGCAAAGCTTCTCTTGATGATTTTTCAAGTGGTCTTGGGAATCCAGAGAGGTCCTGGCTGACTGGAAGCTGGCAATTTTCAAGACAGGCAAGAAGAAGGACCCCAGAAACTATAGGCCTGTCAGTCTCGCTTCAGTGCCTGGGAAAATCATGGAAAAGATTATTCTGGGGAGTATTAAAATACACCTGGAGGACAATGCAGTCATCAGTCACAGTCAGCATGGTTTCATGAGGGGAAATACCTGATTTCCTTCTACGACAGGATAATTCACCTAGTTGATCTAGTAAAGCCAGTAGATATAATCTTTTCACACTTCAGCAAAGTTTTTGATACTGTCTCACACAGTATCCTTCTGGACAAAATGTCCAGCACACAGCTGGACATCCATGTTATGCAATGGGTGAGCAAGTGGCTCACAGATTGGGCACAAAGAGTTACACTGAAAGGAGTAACATCAGACTGGCGACCTGTCACTAGTGGGGCTCTGCAGGGCTCCATCCTCAGCCCAGTTCCCTTCAGCATATCCATTAATGACCTGGGTGCAGGACTCAAAGGAATACTAAGGAAGTTTGCCAGCAACACTAAGTTGGGAGCAGCTGTCGACTCCCTTGAGGGCAGAGGCCCTGCAGAGAGACCTTGATAAATTAGGGGACTGGGCAATCACCAACCATAAGAAGTTCAACAAGGGAAAGTGCTGGATTCTGCACCTGGGATGGGGCAACCCTGGATGTACAGACAGACTGGGGAATGAAAGGCTGGAAAGCAGTGCCAGGAAAGGGACCTGGGGGTCCTGTTTGATGGCAAGTTGAATATGAGTCAGCAGTGCCCTGGCAGCCAGGAGGGCCAACCATGTCCTGGGGGGCATCAGGTAAAGCATCACCAGCTAGTCAAGGGAGAGGACTATCCTGCTCTGCTCTGCACTGGGGCGGCCTCACCTTGAATATTGTGGCAGTTTTGGGTACCACAATATAAGAAAGATATTAAGCTCATAGAGAGAGTCCAAAGCAGGGCAACAAGGATGGTGAAGGGCCTTGAGGGGACACCGTGTGAGGAGTGGCTGAGGGCACTTGGTCTGTTCAGCCTGGAGAAGAGGAGACTGAGGGGGACCTCATTGTGGTCTTTAATTTCCTCATGAGAGGAAGAGGAGGGGCAGACACTGATCTCTTCACTCCTGTGACCAGAGAAAGGACTCGAGGAAGCAACGTGAAGCTGAGTCAGGGGAGGTTTAGGTTGGATATCAAGAAAAAGTTTTTCACCCAGAGGACTGGAAAAGCTCGCCAGGGAAGCGGTCACAGCACCAAGCCTGACAGAGCTCAAGAAGCATTTGGACAATACTCTCAGTCACATGGTGTGACTCTTGGGTGTCCTGCACAGGGCCAGGAGCCAGACTTGATGATCCTGATGGGTCCCTTCTAACTCAAAATATTTTGTGATTCTATGATTAGTCAGACATACACTATGTATACTCTAAATACTGTGTTTAACATTTATACGCATAACTATAGCATCTGATGCATTCAATGCAGAGTTTCATATATATGCAACCACAATATTGTAGTTAATGTTCTAGTTGTAGGTAACTAATTGAATTTGGGTGACAAAAGGTAGCCAGGGGAAAGATCGTAAACAAAACAAAAGCTCTTTAATATTGTCTCTGCATTAAATTGCAGCTTGCAATATGAGCAGATAAATAAATAGGGAGCCCAGGATGAGTTCAGGTTTTCACAGTGTGCCTTCAGCATCTGATTTTCTACCAACTGTTCTGTAAAGTGATTATATACTTCTGCAAGATACAAATCAGTTGGTCTTTCCAGCTACACACAACAGGTAGTCCTGCCTTGATTGGATGTCTTGGCAAATTGCTTAATTAAGTCAATACTACAGCAAAATTCTGTGCAATCAGATTGTGACAAGGTATCACCTTGGTTGTGTCTTTCAGAAAATACACCTGAAAAGTATTTGTCTGCAGTATCAGCTGTATCTTCTTCTGAACAGCCATTTCTTTTGCCTTTTAAAGAATGAGATGGGACTAATCATCTTATGGTAACTACAAAGTCAATGTTAATTAGACAGTAAATGCATATTTTTACTATTGCAGCTGTTACTTGTCTCCAGTCACTTTAGAGAATGGATTTGGAATTCTATTTGTATACTTTAAAAGAATTTTAGGTTTGTTACATTAAGTAATTGAACCTTTCTCTTGCATTAAGTTCTATAAATCTGGCCTTTAAAAAATACCTACATTGACTGTTTATACAGTGTGTGACAGTTTTATGTATCTGTATGATTTTATGATTTGTCAAATATGTGTGCTCCACATGTTTATCATATATATATATACATGTAAACAATGTGTCTATAGTATCTTATAATTTCTGACTCTTTTTTTCAGCATAAAACTTGTATATACCTGCTGTTTAGCCTAATGATCACTTTTTCTTCTGTTCTAGTGCTTATGTACCAAAGACAGAAGCAGGTCATTGCAAGTGGGCAGAAGTTCTGAAAGACTTGGAGAAGATCAAGACATCCAAAGTAAGTTCATAAAAAGGTCAGCATTTTATATAATCATAGGTGAAGACAATTAAACATGTAGCACTGTACTCAGCTAGGAAGCAGGGAAAGGGATGGTGTTTGGTGTTTGTATAATGCTGTTTCATGGGTGGAAACAGAGGGTTAAAGGGAATTGGAATTCACCAAATACTGCAGACTCTAGAATTAAATATCATTTTCTCCAGCACTTTTCCTAAGAAAAGGGACAGTGGGCTTGAGAGTTAGCCCCTTCAGACAAAGTATTGTGACACTCAGTTCTGAGAGTCTCCCTCACAGTGAAGCCCATTCTGCAGGTTACTGGCTGACTTTAGGACCTGGCTGGATTTGGCCTTTGAACTTGGTAGCTAATCCATGTATTGAAGAGTAAGCTTTATTATCTCTAAATCTGTTAGCTAATGCTCCTAATTCCAACTCTTGTTTTCTTTTAGAATATTGATGTCAGTTTATATACTGCAAACACAGATGAGGATGTAAGTAAACTTTGAATTTGATCACAACTGGTCTAATATGGTGGCTCCATTTCTTTACTAGCAACTTTCTCCTAAAGCAGTCTTGGTCTAATTTGATAAAAGTTTCTAAAATGAAATAACTCACCTTGGAATAAACAGTTCTGATAATTAAATTACTTATGATAAATTATGTAAACAGATATTGACTACTTTTATTGAATCACCTGCTATTAAAATTAAATAATTGAAAGGCCATATTGGATGGGGCTTTGACAAACCTAGTCTACAAGAAGGAATCTCTGTGCATAGCAGTGGGGTTGGAACTAGAGCATCTTTAAGGTCTCTTCCACCCCAAATCGTTCAGTGATTCTCTGATCCAAAATTATATTCTCCAAGCAAACATTTCTAAAATAATGTTGGTATTCATTTGCAATTTAAAGGAGAGGAAAAAAATGACCCCAAAAAATGCAGTATCCATAAATTCATTGCTGAAGAGAGTTTTTCATAATCTATTGCTGTGGAGCTCAATCTGTGCTCCATGGGACACATGAATCCCACCAAGAAAATGAAGCCAACCAATCCTCCACTCCTAGCAGTCACCTTTGGCATAGCCCTGGAGGAATTGTCTGGATTCATTGCTGTGGTAGTAGCCTGCTCCTGAGACATTGCTTTCCTGACAACATAAACGTTCACATACAGACTGTCCCAAACACAGACAATCCATGGATCCTGAAGTTAAAGAGTACAGATATCCTAGACAAGATTTTTTTTCCATAATGAGGAAGGATATTCTAGAAACGATGGACTGACTACCTCAGCACAGAACAGTGTCAGAGTGCTTGCAGAGTGCAGCAATATTGATGTCTTCAGTGGAACTGGCAAGCCTGAGAAAGCACAGAACCTGATGTGTCTGTACATGACATGGAAAAAGCTCACAAAACACACGTCCACACCCGCACACACATTCTCTTAACTGAACCAAGCCAGAGAGGTTAATAATCCATTAAAACAGATTAATGTCAGGAAGATTTTCTTACACTGGGACAGTATGATATGGAAGTCAGACGAACAACCTGGGACTTATTCTTGGCTTTATTGTTGACTTGATGGAGAAATTAGTACCTCTGCCTCTTTTTCTTTAATTTGTTAAATACGGGTAATATCTGGTTCCTCTTCTCCCCTACCCATTCTCAATTCAGATCTCTGAATGAAAGTGTTAAAATTTTTAAGAATAATACTAATTTAATTCCACTATGTTTAATTATATCCCAAACTTCTGTTCTAATTAATTATTTTCCTATATCCTTCACTAAAACACTACATTTCACTCATCTAGGCAAACTGGCTGGCCTTTTTGTTTTTAGGTCTCACAGCCCATCTCTGCTGATATTTAAAAGTATTTGAATAATAAGAAAAGATATCTAGTAAGTAAAACTCAGCCACTTCCAGGCTGATTGTATCTTAAATGGTATCTTACTTATATCATAAATTATATCATAAATTATGTCCTACATTCACTTATTCCTTTTTATTCGTAAAACTATTACAACTGCATTTTTTTTTCAGGAAGAATGCCAAGAACCTGTAATGAGATGCTTTTTCTTAGAGACAGAAGTGATTATTCAAGAATGTCGTATCAAAAATTGTAGTGAAACACAGGATGTAGTGAACATATGGAAAAATGGAAATGCAAGTTTAGAAAATAAAAAGGTAAGTAACACTAAGCGTCTGTGGGAAAAAGGCAAACGAAAAATGTTTCCTCAGCAGCAGAAATACCTTTTCTGTTTTATAAAATGTGGGATGTTGCAGATGAAAACAAATGAGATCCATCAGCCTGTACAGGGAACAATGAAAAAGCTGAGTTCAATGGTTTTTTTAGAAAAACACTTTCAGGATTCCCATCAAAGCAAATGCTTTTGTGCATGCATAAATATGTCAGGATGTCTGAATGTATAATTAACAGTTTGTAACTTCAGTTCCTAAAGTCAGGTATGCTTAGACACATGTAGAGAAGTGTCCTAATTTTCAAAGGGACCATTTGCATCTCTCACTGAAGTGATGTATCTTCGAAAGCTGATCCTATTCAGAAAGTAAGCCAAGAACTGCACAGACCATAAGTACCACCAATGTTTTCTGTGGCCACTATCTGCATTGGAATTATCCATATAAACAGGACAAACAACTTAATTCTCTATCAGAACCAATAGATTAGTATCCTGCTTTACTATTGCATTTTGTTTTTCAGTTGAATTCCACAACATCAGCAAAATGCAAAGAATGTGAAGAATACGAAGAAAAAAGTTTTACAGAATTTATACAGAGTTTTGAAAAGGTTATACAGAGGGACTGCAAACACTGACCAAAAGACACAAGTTGGGAAACAAGATTCTTCCATAAACATTCTCAGAGAAATTAGGTTATCACCAACAATAAATTGGAAAAAGAACATCATTTACAATACTCATGGCTATCTCTTAATATATTTATTTCTACTGTGGTTTTCAGGTAAACCCAGTTACTTGTTCTACCAAAGAATTAAAAGTCAAAATTTAGAATATTTATTTCTTCCTTGCCTTTTCCCCCTTTTATACAATGATAGTATAAGAGTATTAAAAATTTTCTTCAGTCTTCTTACAGAAGCTAAAGCTGGTGCTTGGTTCCTCTGTCCAAGGACAACATGTTTTTTTACTTCATTTATTACCTCTGACACTGACACTACTGGGGTCATTATGGAAATGACTATGGTTCCTTTAGCAAATACCAAAGATTTCAATCTAAATTTAAACCAAAACAGTGTTAATTTCATTCTCTAAATCATGGAGCTGACCAAGTGTTTCACATACTTAAAAAAAAACCAAACTAAATTCTAGGTTGTAGAAATCTTTCCTATGTAGCAGAGTTTGTAGCTTTGGTCTCCTTGTGGGAAAGAACTTTGAAGACAGGAATCACTTTTGACAAGCTGGAAATCACGATAACTGTATTTCCAAGATTCAAGGCAGTCACCTGTCCTCTGGTACTTCTGAAATGTTGCAGAGCCTTCTTTCAGCTCTTTCTAAACTAACTGCTTTCTTCGTGATTCATATCCATGTCGTACCAACTGCTATCCATAATAAGTAATTCTTTCCCCCAGGCACCTCCATTTCTGTGTCTTCATTTGATAAATGGCTGAGTGATTCAGCTGTCCACTTACCAGGAGGGAAGTCTCAATCTCATCAAATACACTGCCTGGTACTCTCTTATTGTTAGGTTACTCCCAACAGTCAATCTTTAGCACTCTGGGCAGATGAATCTCCAGTAAACTGCAAGAGAAAGAACATAAATGTGAGCACATGGGTTGTCATCTTCCAGGGGACTTCCAGACAAACAGATCTGTAAATTCATAAACACATTTATATAAAGATTAATCACCCATAGAGGTATCACAGGAGAAATAAATTATTTACCACCACAAACCATCAACAAAAGCAGTGTTTGTTACATAGCTTGGATGAAGTAAACTGGTCCTACCTCTTAAAGTTTTCCTTAAAACAGTGTTAAGCATTGAATATGATTTTCTCTTACCTAATGTCACATGCACAGGCAAGGTAACCAAGTTGCAAATTTGGTCTTTCATCAAAGAAATTTCTTTATTTCTAGCTTCAGGAGAGCTTCAGACACAGAACAGCAGCATATTTATGATGGGAGAAACAAACAGCTGCTTTGCTCAGAGTTTTCTTTATCTTGACCATTGTGAAAATTAATCACCTGCTTAATTTTGTTTTGTTTTTCATTAAATCATTCACCAGTGGCAAGTAGGTTAAATACTGTGAATTTGTCTTTCCATAAGAACATTACTAAGTTTGTGACCACTCAGCTTGCCACCCTGTTAGCCACTTTCTGCTGGACACTGGCCATATCCTTTTTATTTCATCTATTCCAGATGCATATCCTAGGATGAAAAAAGGCCATTTGCTAATCTAGCTCTCCAGCCTTTCTCCTTGGGCTTACTTTTTCCTGAGAGCTAAGCAGCCAACTGAAAGCTTTACTACCTCCTAAATCCTATGGTTATAAAAAATTATCTGATTGGTATAATGGATGAAGTAAATTAAGGCCAGGGCGGTTTTGTGTTTTGTTTTGGTTTTGGGGTTTTTTTTTGTTTTTTATTTGTTTTTTGGGGTTTTTTTGTTTGCTTGTTTGTTTGTTTTTGTTTTGGGTTTTTGTTTTTGTTTTTTGGTTGTTGTTGTTGTTTTTTTCCAGTGAAGGAATTCATATATCTACCAGAGGAAAAGTTTCAATATGACTAAGACATGGATGCATCTGATCTGACTTTTTAGTACTGCAGGCAGAACAGGCAGAACAGTAAAAACTAAGCCAAGATGCCTACTTTTGAAGTAAACATTTCTGGGTTGAAGGAGGCATTTCTTCTACACGAGGTCTAGTCATTTGCATGGCATTTACTAGCTAATATTTTCCAACTGCTGTGGGCAAATGGTAAGAGAGAGATTAATACTCTATTTTCTCTAATTAATCCAACTCAGTTTGGGATTAAGGTGACTCACAGTGGATTGTTTCCATTTACAGAACGAAAAAGAACTACCTTTTGACACAGAAGTTTTGGACTGCATAATTCTATGTTCCTGACTTTGCAATAATTTAAAATCTACTTTTCCTTTCCTAATATTCAGTATCCGTATTTCTGTCTATATCTTAACAGGATAACGCAACTAGCACTAGTGCAGGTGGCGTCTGACATCCTCTACCTTCTTGATGTTTTATTGGACCCTGAAGATAAATATGGGTTGCTCATCAACACAATGTTGTCTCTAGTGGCTCTCAAATATTTAAGCTCTTCTTGATCAGATATTGTTCAGATGATCTCACAGAGGTTTTAAAGTCCTCACAGTTTAAAGTCACTTCTGGATCAGCATCAGTATATTTATATGAGGACTATTGGCCATAACGCCTCCCTCTTAAAACACAGGAGATAATTTAACCAGTCTAGGGTAAAATGAAGCAGTCCAGATTTTCTTTTAAGCAGTCCATCTACACTGCATGATCAATAGATTTCAGTTACTGCCAAGTCCAACTGCTGTTTATGATTACAGGGCACAGTATGAATTATCCATTTCATTTCCCTAGTAGATATTTGAACCTTAAAAGTAGCACCTGACAGTTTCCCAACAATTTTTTTAATCAGTTCAATTTCTGAGTAAGGTTATACAGCGTTTTAATTATGCTAGCAGTATGGCATTATCACTGATGCATACACTAAAGAGTGGTTTTCTCTGATACCCAGAGTAAGCTTTTACACCCTGAGTGGCCCTTCTTAGGCATTTACATATGAAAGTCTGTAATTTAACATATTTAAATTCACACGTGTAAATAATTAATCACACTGTAATAATTAATCACTACCCAGGAGTAGTGGTCCATTTGTCCCTTCTCTAACCAAGGAGATGCTATTTTAATGGGCAAGATGCTTTCAGTGAAAAGCCAAAAGCCACAGGAAGGAACCTTAAGAGCAAGTAAAGTGCAGGCTAATATATTTCTCCAGGTCTGTAACTGATGGTCTGTTTTGCCCAGGCAGAAACAGGTGATTCCTCATTTGTCTTGAGTGATGGTATGAGCGGCTTCTTCTTTTTCTCCAAAGGGATTGAGAAAAGTGTTCACTGACACTCATTCATGTGGAAAGGAGAACTTCGTGAAAGCCAGAGTCACTAAAGGTATTGGAAAAAGGAAACTTCTGAACTGCAGCTACCTTTCTTGTTAGGAGATTCACTGTTTTGAGGAAAATATAAACAGTGGAATTCTTGGCCTGCAGTGAAGCAGTTGAGGGCTTAGTAGCCATTTCATATTATCCATCTTGTTCATGTGACTATGTAAGAAAAATAACAGTGAGAAACATACTTTAGGATCCATCCAGTTCCATGTGGCAAAAACTCAGAGAGACAATGCGTATTTGAGTCAGTCAGCCCAATGTACAGTGGTAACACTTCCAAAGGAGGGCACATAGTGTATTTAATACATATATCAACAGGCATTCTCCATGGATAAAGCAGCATGTCAGCTGCTTCAACTCTTCAACTAAGGGTTCAGGTCCAACATTTACTAGAAGCCAGGAAGGGTAGTGTAGAAGCCAGCACTGTGTATGTTGATTTAAACTTCCGGAAGCAACAGCCTGATTTTTTGTTTTGTTTTGTTTTTCCTGCTGCAGCTTTCTAAACAGGTCCAGCAGAGATTTCAACAGAGACTCAGGGTTTTTTTTCATAAGTCTGTGAAGTTTAAGCATGTGAAAAAATATTGATATTGGGGTATGTCTTAACAGAAAATATCATGAGTTACCATTGCCTGCATGTTTTGACAGTTGTATTTTTGGGTGCCAAAGATCTGTTCTGTTTTTCAGTACTTCTGCCTCTAAGTAGGAATACTAGACATGCCTGTGCAGCAGATCATAGGGACACAAGTGGCTACACTGGAACAACAATATTACCTCCTATCACACCAGAGGATTAGTGAATGTTTCCAGAAGTATCACCTATTTTATAAAGCAAGGTAAAGGACATTTGCATTAACAAAGAAAATTACTGCCCAGTAGGTTATGGCCTTCATGTACCCTGCCTAGGGCAAAAGCATACTGCAAATTAGCTCTCCTAAGACACATAGCACTAGATAATCACATCACTACCTGTTCCAAGTATGTAAATTACATGTACAATTGTTAGTCAACTCATTTGTTTAGGCAGCTGTATCATAGTTATTGTGCTTCTACTGTCCACTAAACCCAAACTAAGTGCTCTGTCATCCTAGTGAACCTCGTTCTCTGACATAAATCCTTTCCCAGTTTAATGTGGGCAACACCACAACAAAATGAAGCTATTAATATTTTGTTCCATTTCTCATAGGAATAATATGGAAAAAATATGGAGGAACAATATGACCGTAAAGTAACCTAAGATTAGCCCACCTGTAATTATTAACAATTCCAATATCATGAGATTTGCTTTCATCACAGTTATACTCAAAGGTGACTGAGCTGCCAACCTCTTCCTTGTAGTATTGGAAAGATGGGAAAAATGAAACATCCACTACAGGAACAAGAGCAAACAGGAGAATGGAAAATAGGTGAAAGTCACCTTAAATGATATCAGTGAAAAAAAATTATTCCAACTTACTGTGAACCCATTGCATCACTTCTTTCTGAGTAGCAGAATTCACTCAATTAAAAAAAGGAAATTTGTCTGGAATTCCAAAGTTGAACAGTAAAATTTCAAAGTGTACTTCCGAGAACTGCAGTCAAATCGTTCATGTCTTCACATAAACAGGCCCCAAAGGCAGCTTTCAGAAGACTTTGGAAATTCCCATCTGGAATCTCTGAGCCAAGGTAAATTGGCAGGAGGATTAAGCATGTGAGAATGAATTTGTTGCTCAGAATGAATGGATGAAATCAAAGCAAGAAACACAAATTTCATTAGTTTTCATCCAAAGTGTCCTTCACTTGCAGCTTGTACATATTAAGGCACACCTTATTAGGAATAGAAACAGCATCACATACTGGAATTTCTGTACAGCATCAGGAGACTAATCAATATGACACCAAGCCATGCTTAAAATGGGACTCTTCTGCAGTGTGTACAGAGTTATACCTTCTCTAGAGGCAGAGAAGAAACAAACTTTGCTACTATGAACCTATGGAATTTTACTCACACACACAAAAGGAGGAAAAGAAAGCCAAAAATGAGCAAGTTATGCATTTTGCAATAATTAGTTCAAATCAGCATCTTGAAACTGTCTCCTTCCAACTGTTTTCCTTCAAAACATGGAAATGTTGGAGAATTCACCTTTCCTTATCAAATGGCCTAATTAGGCCAATGATCAAAACCTTAAATAAAGACAAAAAGAAATATTTTTCAAAACCTCACATGACTATACATGGTATTTTCTTGGTCAAGTCCAGCCAACCAGCTATCAATTGGCTTTGTAAAAATAGGAGAGAAGATGGGGCAATACAATAAAGAATGAAACATCGGTTTAAATGACTGACTTACCTGTGGCATGAGCAGCTCACTATCTCTAAAAGTTAAAAACATATAGGAGGAAAAAAAGAATGAAATTACAACATAAACAGAAATCAGGCAGTTTTCTTGGAAATTTCTTGGGAAATACCAAAGGCTAAAGAAGTTTATTTTAACTTTAACATACAAATGAATATCTTATACTGGTTCTCTTCCTTGTGAGTCCGAATCAGATTTTTCGGAGGTGAATGGTGACTGACTTTGGTAAAATCTCAGGCAGATGGTGAATAGGGAGGGAGGCAGCTGAAGAAATATCAGGAGCTACTCAAAGTGTGAGACATAACCTTTAAAAAATGTTCTCATGACCAGAATAAAAGAATTGAGGTAAATGCCTTCATCCTCAACAAATTTATTAGAGTGCCCTTGTAAAAACCTATGTCCAACAGGAATGGATCATGACAGAGTTCCTATCAACTCTGACTAATGCTATGTCACCTAAGAAAAGGATTGAATCTTTCATCCTATTCCTTCAAAATCTGATTTTCATAGGGAACAAAAATGGGTTTATACTCTAGTGGGATGTCTCCAAAGTTCCTTCAGATTTCTAAACCTAATTATTTACTAAAGATTTATCTTGAAACACAGCTAGTCTCTCATTGTGTTTGAATTCCCTAGGCAAGAAAAAGCAACAGTGTGGTTTCACCTCCAGACTGTAATTCCATAAAGTCCTCAGTTGTACAAACTTTGCCCCTTTTTTTCATTTCCTAGTGAGACTCAGTATTCCTCAGGGCTTTCCACTTCACTATACACAGAAGTTTCTAATGCCTTTTTTTCACAAGTTTTAGTTAAGGAAAACAAAGAACTGCAACTAGCTTTTTATATGTCAAGATGCTTTCTCAAAATCAAATTTTAAAATACAGTGACTGTATTGCTGAAGGAAACTTCATCAGACCCAAGTACGGTATTTCACTGTGAGATGAATAGAAACCTGGGAACCCCTGGTGGCCTAGTGGTTAGCATGCAGGACTCTCACCTCTGCGACCCAGGTTCGAATCCCAGCCAGTCCCCCGGGCAGATGGAGCCCGTTAGCCCTGTGAGGCCATCCATCTATGAGAAGGTCACTCTAAACAAACCTACGTCCTGAGGACCTCACTGCCATTGTCCAAGCTTGCTTGGCCCCGGCAGATGAACCTTAGGATTAAAGGGTGGGCTCAGTTCAGCGCAGGCTGTGTCTCACCTAAAAAATCCATTGCGCAGGCTGGAAAGGTAAAAAGACCTTTCCCCAAATCTTCGTTCACGAAGACTGGCCATTATTATTAATAGAAACCATCAGTTTGCAGTTTTGTTTATTTAATGCCTTTCGAGAAGCAACTGTACTGGGCTTTTCAAAGTGAAGTATTGCATGTCAGTGACCATTAAAAAGCTTTAATGGCTGTTCTACTACACATAACAGACCTCATTAAAATGAGAAAAGACAATAAAAGAGAAATTTAAAATATTCTTATGTCATTAGAATATGGCACAAACAATGATAACATTAATTGGAGCAGTGTGCTCTCTGTGCCACAGGTAAAACTGAGAAACCATTCCATTTAAAAGTTACCTTTCCCAGCTCTTCTAAGACTCACATACTTCCTTCAGTTACCTCGAAATCTATAGTCTTGTAGTAATACAGAACATATTAGTAATCCCTGCTTGGGCTCTTTTGAGCCATTAGTTTCCCAATGAGCCAAAATTTTCTCTCTAAAAAGAAAAAAAATTCTAATATTTCCTATGATTGATAGAATCTCCCCTTTTCACTGGAGCACTGAGAAGCCAGACCATGCTTTTGGTCAATCTCAACACATTCAGGTCAGTTTATTGAGTTAGTACATGGACCGCCCCAATCCTCTGAGGCAGCAATACTGCATAGCAGGTGTTAATCATAATCCATTATAACAGCTGGGAATTTCTTCTCCTCATTAACCTTAATTGTGACTTTTTACATCACATTTTCCAAGAATCTTCTTTTTCTTCTATTAGTCGCAAGATAACAAATGAGACATTACTCTGTATTTCCTTTGGTTGTTCCTTTGGCAAGCTTGCTACAACTAATTCAAAGAAAATTAGATCATTATGAATAATTTCTGCAACTTTTTTTCCCCCTGTAACAAGCTTCCTGCTTTCATGCATCATTTGACATCTTAAATTTTTAACTGAAGCCTTCAGACAACATTTCTCTCTTTTATACTTCCTACTGCAGGACAGTGGCTGGGCTTTATTTTACCCTAGACAATCTTCCTAGCAGTAGGTATCAGTCATTTGGATAAGATAACTTAACCAAAATCCCTTGGCTGTACTGTAGCTTTATCACACTACATAATTCCTTTTTAGGACCTCATCCTCTAGTATTTTATGTCACTAATAAATTATGAAGATTTACCTGGGAAAACTTAGAATTCATTGAATTTCTGAAGTTGTTTGTAAGTTTTAAGTTCTCTGGCTATAACATATAAGATGCAGATATTAACCATTGGCTTAAAGACCCAAAGGGGGATATTTTTTTTGTCAGTTTAATGTCCCCTCATGATCTTCTGGGATCTTCTGAAAGCACTAATAACTGTGGGTAGTCTATGGCTTGTTTCAGCATTGGTGAAGGAATCTTAAACAGATAAACTTCCACAAATCAGGCATCACTTGTGTCAGCAGGTGGGACATAGGTTTTTCCAGATACATGCTTGTACGGGACCTCAGTCATTTGGTGACTGACAGTAAGGCCAAACTATGGAAATGATGCCTTGTCCTCCTCAGTGCACAGGAAAAGGACATCAACAGCCAATGGCTCTTTGGAAACAGTTCTTGAGAGGTTTTAATTTCTGTCTTTGTGCAGTGGAGCTTCTAGAAATCCCATTATCAACCAAGTAGGATGGTGATGACAGAGGTGAGACTATCAGAGAACATGGTGTTCATGCAGGTAATTTTTTTCTAGGCAAGCTGCCTTAAAATAAAAATTACAAAATCATGTTCTCATGACTTTATCAGAGACCTCTATGCCTGTACAGATAAAAAGAAAGAGTGAGGAATTATTCATTGGCCCCAGGGCCAATGGGCACAGCACGGCTTGTTTGTAGTTGGCCACAAAAATTAATGAGTCTGCATCTAGTGCCAGAAATCAAGGAATATTTTTAAGCTGCAGTGACATAAAGGGAGAAGAAAAAATTGATAGCACTGCTGACAAATTTGCTACAAGGAGTCACAAGAAGGGGTTGAAGATATAGAGAGTTGGGGTTTTTTCCTCTAGTCTTAAAGTCATTGTAACCACTGAATATTAAAGTTGACAAGACTCGGAATTTGGACACTTAGATATCTGTGACTCCTCTCACTAAGCTGTTACCTACATCTTCCAAGCCTACAAACCATGGCCAACTCAAGGTATACTACACTCAATATACTAAGGTATGTTGAAACCAGAGCATCCTATCTCCCTGCCCAGCTACAAGTAGCATTTCAAGTGCAAATCATCTCGATAATGGTGTTCTCTAACACCTAAAGGTAACCACCACAGTTATCCAAACTCTGGGAAATTGAGAAAAAATAATGCACAGCTATTTCCTCTGCTGAATGTCATGCCCATGAATGCCGAGACTAGCAAATCTCAAGGTTCTGAGAAGCAGGGGGTAAGAATTAAGTAGCTTATGCATCAGACACTGTTTTCAATGCCAGCCTGTGCCAGGAGTACCTTTGTTTACCAATGATATAAAACAAGAACTGCCTTTACCTTTCCCACACTAAAACGCTTCCTTGCTTCACGATAAAAATTGTTATATGTGCTTCTTTTTACAGGGCTCTTCTCCTGAAGAGAATTACACTTTTACTTTCCTCTCATTAAGCACCCAGGTTACACTCATCTCCAACCTAATTGCTGTCAATAGCAAGACCACCCTAGGTTCTGCAGCTGAAGCAGTACTGTACAGGAGACATACTGAATCTTTTGAGATACATATCCACTCCTTTCTTTGTCATGTGCATCTCCGTGCAAGAAAAACATTTCACTCAGTTCCATCATCGTGAAACGCTTCCAGAGCACATCATTCTGTCACTGTCAAACTGCTTTAATTAAGCCCTTCACTATCACAGCAGCCACTCCTAAGACAGTGGATACAGCTTCAGTGCAGGCAAATAACCTTTGGCTATGAAATCTGTAGAGCTCGAGATTGTCTCTACATTCTTGGTCATCAGAGTGAGCTGTTTTTGAACAAGCCATTCCAGAAGGGCATGATTATACCTACAGGCAACTCTAAGTCTGTAGGAAAGTTTTCTGTTAATACATTGCAGTGTGTCAAATAGCTCAGTTATAACTACAGCTATAGCAACTAGGTCTTAGAATGAGTTAGCAGAACAAAACAAAAAGCCTTACAAATGTCTTTTATCATCCAAAAAGACAAAACAATGCTCAAGGAAAAAGTTATTTTAACTCCTCCGATGCTGCCAGGAAATATTCCAGACCAGTTTTTGCACAATAGTTAGGACACTGGGACATATGTTGTAACTTGAACAGTGCAGCTGGACAACATTTCTGCAAGGAAAAGATGTTTATTTCAAACAATATTCACTCACAGCTGTTGCTACAACAAAAGCATATCAAGAGAGCTCAGAAATCTATTCATGCTTAAGACCATTATTTACTGTTTTTTGGTTGCAAGCAGTTGCAAATTATTTTTTTACTTGAAAATATTTTCTAACAGAAACTTATTACATCTACAGAAACAGTCTGTTAAGCAACTTCTAAAGCTGCAGCTTTATTATAAGCATATTGATGTCCTTGTGAACAGAGAATAACAAATATATATGTCAAAAATTGTGTAGTGAAATAGTTCGATTTTCTCATTTCCTAGGAAAATACCCTGTGGCATACTAGCACATATAAAGAGTATATAGATTACTTTCTCAAACTTCCTTAGGAATTCAGGGAAATTTACAGTGGTTTTTATACTGTACTCCAAAAAGTATTACTGGAATTTTCAATTTTCACTACCTTAAAATAAACAAAACAACAACAGAAGAAAAGCCAACTTAAAGTTAGTTTAAAATAGTTCTCAGTCAATCCAGCAAAACTGGCTCAACAGGAAAAATCTTGGCTATATCGAAAGCCATTAAGAATTTTCCAGAATACATTCTTTGTGCAAAGGTAAAAATCTCCTTTCAATACGAGGCAGTGTTTCTGTGTAGATTTTTTTCAAGATTGCTCAAATACTATTAGATATGTTCCTTTGGCAATACTTCTACAACGAATTGTACAAACCCATTCTTTTTTTGCAAATATAATGGTAAAATCCACCCTGTGCTTGAAATTGCCTGTATTTTTCCTTGCTGAAAAGACCTGAAAGTGCCTTTTACTAATTAAAATCAGAGAGTTGAGTTGTCCAAAATATGTGCAAGTGCTTTTAGAATCAAGGGAGATTTAACCCCATTTCTACCCCATTTAAAAATACTCAGAACTTTCTCAGAACATATTCTAACGGGGGACGATTACTGTAAAACTTAAGTCTGAATTTGTATAACTTCTCTGTAAGCATTTAATGATCAGAAATCAAATACATTCCTGGGAAGAAGCCTTAAAACACCCTGAGTGAGGGTAGAGGATTAAATAAAGAATAAAAGAAATATTTTAAAAAATTGATAAGCAAAATATATTAATCATATCTCAATTTGAACATTAATCAGATTACTATAATTAATTTTATTATCTTGCATTTTGTACATTACTTTTTCTGTCCTTTGTCATTTCTAGTTTTTCTTCCTGCATTTCTTTCAGTTATGCATTAAGCTTTTAAAGAAATCTCTTAAAGCATATGATCACACCTTCAGTGTTAGATCCTCTCTCCAGGACACAGACTTTCACTTGCATTGTAGAGAACAGGAAAATCCTGCTTAGGATTCCAACAAGGAAGTTGTAGAGCAGTTAGGTGACAACTCCTTGGGTTGAGAAGCAGAAGTTACACAAGGCTGTGCCTCTCTGCTCTTTTGCTGTCATCACCAGCCTTCAGCTGCTGTGGACAACTTAAATTAAGACAGTTACCTATCACTGATGTATTGTTTAGATGTCTTCTTTTCAGGAATTTGGAAGAACTTTATCAAAGCAAGAAGAAAAGGGAATGAGAAAGAGTCACTGGTAGCAACTCTTATGTTGTAAGGGTTACATTGCAGACTGAGATACAACTTTCAGTTAAAAGGATGTTCCCAACTACAGCAAGGTGGTAAACTCACTCATGGTCAGCCTCTTGATCACAGGATCAAAAGAAGGGACAACTAATACTTTCTCTAATTAAAATAGTTCCTTTTTCTTTGCTATTTAACCTCAAAGATATTTATAAAGGTTAAAATTAGTCATCTCTGTATGCCTATCTGTATAATCTCTCTACTCATCCTAGTAGAGATCAAACATAGAATTGATAAAGGTAACATTCTTTCTCAGTGATTCATGTAAACACACAGAAGATCCAATGTTAAAAGGCAGAAAACTGCAGATAATGCACACACTACAAGTTCTTGCCAGCTGCATACTGTAATCAACCAACACAGAACCACTGAGCATCTTTTATCCCATGCTACAGAAAATGTCGCCAGCCACTGAGCTAGATAAATACCCATGTTTCAGGTAAACACTTTTTAACTGTCCTGCTGAGGAGAGGGAGTGAGTGAAAAGATGGGAGGAGTTTGGCCCTCAGCTGAGGTCAACCCACTGTCCCCGTGCTCTGCACTGTCACTGTAGAGCTGACAGTGGTATCTGAGCTCAGAGGTGTGCAAACTACGGAGATCCCTAATCATACTTCACTGCACACAAATGACCTTTCAATTTATTATTCCATCCTCAATGTGTACTACTCAATATATTCAGTGCACTAAACACATTTTGGAGTTGCTGTGGATTAATGATTAGCTGTGACAAACTGAACTTTTCAACCCAGTAACCAAATACCAAATACCAATTAAGCAGTGCTGCAGTTCCATGCAGACAAAGCATGTGTTCTAACAGCTATCCAAACTACATGGCCAGAAGTAATTTGTAGGCTTGACTACTAGGTTAACAAACTGAATATGGGTTCACCTGTGCTCCCATTTCTATGTGCACATGGTCCCAAAGAGGGTTTCTTACCTAAGCCAGGGTTAATGAACAAGTGGGTGGAGTCCTTTCCTCCCTACAGAGTTGTCACAGTATTACAGAAGAAAATACGAATTATGGCTGTGAATATTTTCAGACTATCAAAAGGAAACCTACTCTGAAAGATTAGTCTGTTCTAGATCTCAGCAGTATTGGAGGCTTAATTTGCACATTAGAGTTTAATTTTTTTCTTGAACAGTTAAAAAACCACCAACAGGGAAAATCTTTGCCGCATTCTGGCTCTTCATGTGTTAGGGAATTTCCCAAACAACCTCTAGGAAATCAGGGACAGGTCAAAGTAATAGTTGCAGTAAATAGAATCACAATCTAGCTCAGTGAACTGTATAATCTGGTTTTGTAAGTGCTCAAATGATACCAAATTTATTTAAAAAAACTCCTTCTTCAAACACATGCAGTTGTGCAACATCTTTCATGGAACAGACAGCAAATGATAAATTTATAACTATTAGCCTAAATCACAGCAGTATCTGTCTTTAAATCTGAGACATTCATGACACAATTATTAGAGGATCTGTATTAAAAAAAAAAAAAGGAAAAGAAGTAGCACTAACAAAACCACAAGAAGGCATGACTGGGTTCCTAATCTAGAAATAGTTTGGATTGAAGAAATGAGTAATAAAGATCTCTCTTTCGAGAGTACTTTTTCTAGTGAGCTTGCAAAGTAGCCAGCTCGTGAATGCCAGGTTGATTTGGAGGCAGGTGTATTGCTGGGAGGAAATGGAGAATTTCCACAAAGGGATCAAAATTATCCTTGATCCCAAAGGTATATGCACAGTGCTGTACTTAGTAGAAGTATACTTAAGAAGTTCCATTACTAGACTGGATTTTTGCTGGATCAAAGTTCTAATGAAAACTCATTTAAGGTAATCAAAACGTTTATACCTAAATTATTCTGGAAAATTTTAATTAAATTTAATAAAAATAGAGGGGGGGATTTCAGTAGTAATGGGTGGGCAATTTAGTTGCAAGAGTTCTTTAGCAACATGCAAGCCTCATAGTTCTGCAGCTGTAAGTAAGTCTCAGTCTTAAGTCCTATTTTTTTGTCTATATAGAAGCATATAAAGACACTGTCTATTTAATAAAGTATGCAAAATATGAAACATTTGTCTGCTAGTGTTCAAGTACATCAAAGCCTTGTCTTTACATTCCATTTAGGTAAAGGCTTCATCTTCATAAGCTCTATTTTAGGAATCACATTATGGTTGAGATTGAAGTGACTTCTTAAAGATCATCTGGTCCAATTGACTCTGGTCAATCAGATCCATCTAGGGGAGCTCATGGATGGTGTCATGGTTTTATTCGTTGGTGATCACCAAGAAATTATCCTCTTCATGAAGGAGAGGAAAACAAATATACTTTGTGTAAAATTTGTCCTGATTCTTAAGCATCCCGGAAACAGCATTCTGACTCATTGTGGTCTTTTAGCCCACTAAGAACAATATGTTAATATTACTTATGACAGCAGACATGATAGTGTGTATGAATGTAAATATGGTATGTGTTTCTCAATCTTAAGGAATGGTTTTAAAGATAATTAATTTTTTTCATATTGGATTCCATCCATTTTAGCTACAATGCACATCTGCTTGATGATCAACAAAAGCTGTTATAAAAAAATTTCAAATTTTAATTATCACACCTGGATTAATATTTTGATAGAAAACTGCAACATTTAAAATGTAAAAGTAGATTAGAAATTCTGCATTTAATAGCTTAGTGTACTCTTTCCAGATTCAGCCAAACCGCCTTGACTCTCTTAGGTACTTAACAACAATATGGACAATTAAACAAAATGGAATAGCACAGAAAAAACAGCTCATTGTGCATTGAAACACAGCATAGGAATCAAAACCAGGTTGATCTGTAATTTTAATATGGTTCATTACTATAATGAAACCAACCAACAGTTGACACATTATATCTGATAATGGAATATTTGACCTTGGCATATGTTCCTCTAGCTAGGCACTGAGAAGAGTTTCCTTTCAGATCACACTTAACACCACTCCCTTTTCTCAAGAACTTCCCTTTGAATAAGGTGTAATTGAAAATACTTGAGTGTATTTCACGATAAGATTACTTTCCAGTCACACTCTAATAAAAATTTATTTATTGTTCGGCAAAGACTCACCGAGCAACAAGAAAAGCCCTTACCCTCTCACCAGTATTCTGTTTCCCTGAAGTCTTGATTTAAAGAATTTGGGTGGAATGGGCAGCTCTGTGCAGCATTAAGTACTTTTTCAAGATGCCTGTTCTCGTCAGAACTAGTTCAGCATAAAAGGAAAGTTGATTAGTTACTTTCACTAAGTTTATAATTATTTCCTAGCCTGAAATCAGTTTGTAAGTCCTCCTTTTCTCCTGTGAGAATGTTTCTTATTGTAGGGAAGAAGTCGGAGGAGTGTTTTAAGTATCATGCACATTAAAAGCACGATGACTCCACACTTAAGCTGTAGGACTCCCTTGTAGCACAGAAGACTCAAAGCTACATAGCTATGAAAGCAAAATTGAATGCTACTATCCTGAGGCAGAAAAATGATTGTATTTTTCAGGGATGAAAGAGATGGCATGGGGAGCTGTGAGTGGGAAAAGGCTGGGAGAAGTCAGAATCATAGAATCATAGAACCAGCCAGGTTGGAAGGGACCTCTGAAATCATCAAGTGCAACCCTTGATCCACTACCACTGTGGTTACTGGACCATGGCACTAAGTATCACATCCAGTGTCATCTTAAAAACCTCCAGGAACAGAGAATCCACCACTTCCCTGGGCAGCCCACTCCAATGCCTGATTACCCTCTCTGTAAAGAATTTCTTCCTAACATCTAACCTAAACCTCCCCTGGCACAGCTTAAGACCATGCCCTCTTGTCTTACTGAGAGCTGCCTGGGAAAAGAAACCAACCCCCACCTGGCTACAACCTCCTTTCAGGGAGCTGTAAAGAGTGATGAGGTCTCCTCTGAGCCTCCTCTTCTCCAGGCTAAACAACCCCAGGCTGTTTGGAAGACTATTAAGAAAGTACTCAGGTTTAACTGAGAAGACCTGGGAGCAAGCTGTCAGATATGGGGAAAGACTACCTGAAAAAATGGAGGCTTGGGTCTTGTGTCTGAGACACACTTTGAAAGGTGCAGAGAGGGACAGGGATATTTCCTTTCCCCCCTTCTTCAGCCTGTCCCTCTGCTGGCATGTTCTCTCTCCATCTCATCCCATACCCCACAACCCATCCAATACAGAGAACTCCACCCTCCCCCTCATCGCAAAAGGCATCTTCTTATCTTAACATCCATCTCCCATTCCCTGCCTCTGATTAACTAGCTCTTCTTCCCAGCAGCTTCCCTGACAAAGGAAGGGCAAAGAGAAACTTCTGAGAATGTGGGTTGAAGACAAGACAGGACCAGAAGCAGAACCCAAAGGATCTGCGGATCTCAGAGAGTGAAGTTTTCTAGCCCCTTCCTGGCAGGCTTGAGGCAGATGTGTTTGTGGGGACAATGTCTACTTTGAATTTGGGCTATTTATATGGACCGACATTCCCTTCCTCATCCTCACATAAGCAGCAGCAACTGGGGTAAGGGTGGATTGTTCAGACTATGGCAGTCCATCTTTGCCATGTCAGGCACAAACTAAACATGGACTCTGCAGCACCAACAGACTCACAGTGTAGAAAAGTGAGGATATATCCTTGTTTGGGCAAGCTGTATATAGATACAAGATGCTGTTTGCATCCTAAAATACTGTTAACTGTCCTCATTTTAACTTGGAAGAGGCTGACTGTTGAAGCAGTAATACATGGAAATTTGAGAGCAGCTGTATCACATTTAATGCCTTGAGGGCAAGCGTGCATACAAGTCCTGTTATTATTAGACCATGTTATCATAGAGAGTTCACCTAAGACAGATATGGACAGATGTCTTACTTGTCAGAGTTGCAAAGAGCTCTGGGTGAATCCAACCTCTCAGTCAGTTTTTGCCTTGTTCTCCAGTCTTCCTACCTAGGAAATCAGCTGATTCACCCCAAGCAAGAGTTAGAGATGGGGGTAACATGCAGGTGGCAGAAATAGCAGAGAGACTGTGACCTGAGACAGAAGTCTACATAACAGAAGAAGTATTGCATAAGCATCACTATCAAGTTCCTTTCCTACAAAGGAACATTTCTCTCTTGTGGCTGATGGAGCTACATCATTCACTTCAACAAAGATGTTCCTGCATTGCACCCAACAGATTTCCAAAGCTCAGTTTGGAGGTTTTCCTCTCTCACTTCCAAACACTATCGAACAGTATCAAACTTCTTGCTCAGTATTTTGAAAATACTCTGTAGTGACTGCTAAAGCAGCTCCTGGGATGTGAAGAAAGAATGATTCCTGTTAGGGCAATGTCAGATTTCTCTGGTTTGCTATGAAAGTAGGATAAAGATTACTGAAACATAGCTAGACATTTAAGAGAGAAGCTGGGGGAGGATGTGTAGGTATAACACGTTTGCTCCTAATTTTCTCAGACCTTTTTCCCATCTGTTCAGATACAAGCGTTGCCCTCCTGTCTCTAGCATTTACTTACATGCCATTCTTCAGTCTGTCCAAGCATGGTTCCAGGGCAGGCAGAGAAAGATCTCATCAAATCTGAAGCAGGAACTAGTCAGGCATCTAACTTGGGAGGCCCTGCAAATTTTCAATATTCATCATTGAACATAACACTTCACTGAAGAGGGAAAAAAAGACAGTAGAGAGTAAGAAATTACTTTTTTTGTGGGGGGACAAAAGGAGAAAAATTAACAGTAATGCTTCTACAATACTTTAAATATTTTAAATGCTACATACTTTATGCATTTATGAGATTGATTACAAAAATCACAAGCACAAGAACAAGTAATGGGAACGGGGAATGTGGTTTGCTGACTAATCTTGAAATTTGGGAGTGAAATTCTGAATGACTACAAATGCCTGAGCCTTGATTTTGTCTCAGTCTCCTATAAACTTGCTCACCACAGTACCAACAAGACTATTTGAATAAAGAAATGTTCTCCTGCTTAATAATTATTACATATGATGTATTGTAATTATTGCTGCTATTACTGCTATAATTATGCAACCATGTTCACGAATATAGAATTCACAATTTATAGTGATGATCCATTTTGATCTACTAGGCTTATTTCAAACATATTTTTGCCCAGGCTTCCACTATAACCTTCTCAACTTCAGTATTAGTAGAACTTATGGTTCATTACCTGGTCTGCTAATGCCCACAACCCATTTCACTCACTTAAGTGATACAGATATTAGACATTACTCTCCTCTATTCCAAGACTCTGCTACCTGCCACAGAGCCACATAAATCATAAACAGTAGTTGGTCTTTCAAAGGTCTTAAATTTCACTTTTATCAGGGGACTCCCTTTCAGACGAGAGAATAGTGCTTCTTGTTGCTGTCAGTTCTCATATTATGGCTAAGGCAGTGATAATTTGGAGTCCTGGTAGTGTTATCTTTTGGATTGTGACAGCGCTGATCACAGGAAGGAAATACAATGGAATCATAATGATGTTACTTATTTTGTATTGAGACAGCAATGGGGAGACAAGCAAAAGTAGAGGCACGATATACTATGCATTGCACAAACACAACACAGCAGAGAGTGCCTGCCCTGAGATCACAGTCTCAGTAATTTAGAAAGAGTAGAGAGTAACTAACATTAAGTACTATGAATCTCTTTCCGGATTTATTGATAAATGGCTGCATATCTCACCTAACTTATTTTATTTGATGAAGAACAGTAATGCAAAGGAAGGAATTTTTGGTAATCCAACAAATCCTTAAACTTTAAGTCCCAGTCAATACCCAGCAGTAAAAAAGCTGTTTCTCATACAGGACAGTTGCTGTATCTTCCAGGCTCTATTCTGTTGTGAATACCTGGGAGCTGTACTTAAAATAACGTGTTTAACATTGTCACCTTGCATGCATTCCACGTTTAGCAGACTAGAAGGGGCCCAACATGAAAAAATTAATAGTCCGTTCCACACATCCCTGTCCTAAGGAGACAAAATCAAGCCAAAAGGAACATCGTTAGTCTTATCAATGCACATACATATGTACAAAGAAGTTTTCTATCCTTTTTCTGTTACCCCTACTATGATAAACAGCACTGCTAGTACTATAAAGGCCATGTTTTGTTTGAATTGCAAATAGAGAAAGGTCAGATATTTTTTTGTACAGAGAATTTCATCAGTCTCCTGTGTAAAGGAAAATGGCCGATAGTGCAGCTGCAGTCAGATTCCAGTGCTGCAAGACTTCTTGAAACTCAGTTACCCCAATGAAACCTTTCCCCCCCCCATTTCATAACTCTTTGTTTTCCTCATGAATAAAAAGCAAACAACAGCTTGAGCTGTTGGGCCTGAGTGTGTGACTTCGTGTTCAGTGGGAACTTTACCACTGACCTTAGTGAGCCCAGCAGGAATTAAGCCAACACACACATGAATTCTGATGCTTCTCACTCCTCACCACTGGATCTGCTTGTATCTCCTTAAATGCTGTACAAACCTGAGACATTGATTTCCCTCAGTTCCTAGGTCAGCATCTGTAATGACTTAATAAAAAACTTGCTCTCTGAGAGGTTTTCTCTTGTGATGATATCATATCCTTCCACTCTGTTATTCCTCTTCTCACTTCTTGAACTGAATAGTGACCACATCAATACAATAGTTACTGTAGAAACCTAATGCAAGTAGTAACCTTCAGATTTTTTAAAACAGGATTTTCTATAAATTTTATCATTATTAAATAAGATTTAATATTCTACAGATGTTGATTTATCTCAGATGGTCCAAGTCTTTACTGAGGAATAAGGTTCTCTTCCTCTGACTTACATGCTTCTGTTACCTACACACAGTTTAGTCACCATTTAAGGGTAACAGAAATATTCCAATCTCAGTCTGTGACACTATGCAGTTTGTGAAACATCAAAACTTCACAATTTGTATATTTTATCTCTCAGATTCAATTGCTCTCTTTATTTTAAAGTATGTTTGTCTATTTTACTTATATCACATCAAAGGCATCAAATTCAAATGAGCAATGAGGCTGTGAATAAGCTGCATTGCTTTGCTTTTCGTGTGCCCACAGCTGAATTCTTTAGAAGGTCCCAGTTTCAGAGTCAGGCTTAGCCTTTGCCCTCATTTATGTCATCAAACACAGCTGGGTCAAATTCAACATAAAGTCTTTATTTTAACTCTTTTGAAAAAGCAATGAGTGAGAAAATTAGGGGTTGGTTTAGCTTGAGTTATGATCTAAGATTTCTCAGCAAGACAAGCTGTCAGAAAGGTCCATAGTCTAACGCAAAAATCAAATTACCAAAACAAAACAACCCATACTCATCTTCTGTGGAGTCTTCTCATCTGAAGCAAAAAGCTACCGTGATTTTCAATGCAGTCGCATTTGAAGAAAAATTAAACAAAATGTTTTTAAATTGGAACTTGAGGAGAAACCCACAACTTCTCTCTCCTCCACTGCTAAATGTTTTAATTAAAGTTTGTAGAACAGATTTTAAAAGAACAACCATTTTTAAAAAAATTATTATTATCTGGAAGTCCTATGAAATGCTGTTGAAACATTTAGCAATTTTTTTGGTGTGTGTTGATTGTTTTACCACAAATGTTACTTTTTCTCTGTCACCAAAAACTTAAATCAACTAATAAAAATGTACTATCTTGTATGTTTGAAAGGCTACACTTAATAAGTATTTTTCTGTAAACCAGACAAAATAAAAAGGTTTTAAGAGAAATTAATTCCTATGTCACGTTATGGTTTGGGTTTTTCTTAGTAGTTTGTAAAGAATGCAGTTTTAAAAATAGTCTATAAAATACATTAATTGTATGTATCTATGTGTGCAACATATATAACATGCATTAAAACACACCATAATATATAGCAATGTGTCTGTATATAATGCACATATAATAGTGTGAATAGGTAGACAGCAAAATATGTAAATCAGTGCAATTTTTTGAAATATTGGGCATTAAGCCTAAATGTTTCTTTCAAAAACACAAAATCACAGATAAAAGTCTAAAATATGCAGAGACATGAATAGCTAAAACCCATGAAAACTAGAGTAGTTGTTCCATTATGACTCCTACTTCCTCAATCCTCAGGACTCAAAAAGTCCTCAGAAAATACCTAAAATAGTAAAAAGTGGAATTATAAAAATTAATTATCTGCTCAAGGAAAGCATAGTTAATAGTCCACTATTATTTTTAGAATGCTTAAGTCACTGGACCAGTGTGAAAGGGCTATTCTTATTAACCCTTAACCCACTTAATCTAACAAGAAATATTTCTAATTATCATAAATTTACCTCTCTGACCCTTGCAAAGTCTAGGTTTAATCATAGCTCTGTCTGTCTAGATGGTTTTATCAGACTTGGAATAGTGTATCATTAATACCACCAGGTTTAGGCAGAACCTCTTGATTCTTCCAGCCTCTCCTGTTTACCAGTAGCTACTGGTATCAACACTGATCTCAACCCTAATAGCATCCTTAACCTTATGAAAACCTCACTGGGGCCTACATCCACCCCTAACCAGACAGTCTTTGTCAGGTCAGCTCTGAATTTAGCCTGGCAGCTTCTTTTGGACCATAAATTTACCTTTGGTTTTCTTGGCATCCTAAATGGGTGGTACAAAACAGGCAAAAAATATTCATGTGTGATGTTCCTAATTATGAAAGTGAGAAAGGTCATATTGGAATTAAATGCATATTTTTTACTCACTGGTACAATTCAAGGCCCTTTTATCCCATGCCCTTTCTGTTGTAGAAAGAGGTAAAGTATTTTAAAGGCAAAAGCAGTCCTTTGAATAAAGTTGAAGGACCAGTAGATCACCTTCTTGGGAACTTTGCCATTAAATTTTACCACCGTAGAAAGAAATTATGATGGAAAAATTGGGTCATTGGTCAATCAAGCAAGCGTGCAAAAGCAGAGATGAAGCGAACAGGAAGTAACTTAAATCACTTTCAATTTTCCTAAGGAGAGAAGCCAAAGAACCCAGCTACAGCAGAAGACATATGTTTGAAAGTAGGCTTTGGCCTGTCCTCCAAAACCTTAGGATCTCAAGCTGATGGGACAACTCAGACAAAGTCTCTCCTTCCAGCACAGCTGTTGTTTCCTTTTGTCTTCACTGCTGGGAACAGGATTTGGAGCAGAAACTACTGCAGTTATTTGTGACAAAAGCAGAAGATAGGCCATAGACACCATTCATCATTTAGAAGAGTGGAAACATGACTGCAAATAAAGAAGTGCATGTAATGGCACATTGATATTGCTCAGTTTCTTCTAAGAGTATTCCCATAAACTAAGAACAAACAAAAGGCTTACAGACTGGTACTCTCAGTCTGAGAATTTTTCAAGCTGACATTTGAAATTTTAGATCTGGTTCAAGTTGTCAAACAAAACTTATTTTGTCGAAAATACATTTAACGCTGCTATTTTTTCACCAAAAAGACTTTTGGAAAAAAATAGTTTTGTGGGTTGTTTTTATAAATTTGTTTACAACCTTTCAATGTATGAAATCACATTATGCAACTGAATTTCAAATGCTTTAAGTGAAAACCTGAAAGAACACATATATCAGGACCATACATCACTGGAATTTATAAAATGAAATCAAGATTGGTATTTAGTAAGTTGTCATTTTACTTAATTAAAAAAAATTTTTGGTTGCTCAAAGCTTTAATGTGACATAGTGGATCAGTTCCAAACTATTTCAATGAGGCTTCCACCACATTTCATATACTGTAGAATTATGAGATGTTTTAATTGCTCAAATATAAAAAGCCTGAAATTCTTGTTTTTGAAATGGAGGGAGGGATTCATTTTAAAAACATAGTTTAATTTTAGTTGTTCTGCGACTGAATAGGAGTCCTAATTATGTTCTCTACACATTGTACACTTTGCAAGTACAACCCTTGCAGGCACAATTACAAATTAATTGACTCATTCTTGTTGATATTTATAAAATAATAACAGAACTTTTTTGCATTGCATTTATGTACTGGGGGACAACTCGCAATTTTTTTTAATAACAAAAATTTGAACTTTTTTTCCTAACAGTTTCGTATTCTTCAAATTCCTTTGTGTCTAGAAGAAATTATTTTTGCTGATGATCTGGGGTGCTTTTTAAAAAAAACCAACCAAACAACAAAAAGACCAAATCAACCAACCAAACAACAACAAAAAAACCCCAAAACACCAAAAAATTCCCACTTGTAGTCCCTTGTGATAATGGTACTTACCTGGCTGCAACTGCATATCAAGATACCTGTAGTCTGAAACAGTGAGCTGTAATCTATATTAATCCTCTTATTTTTAATGAAATGAAACACATAGTAAGACACAACCTTCCAACCCTAAGGAAGTGGCAAAGAACATAATATACATTAGTAAAAAAGGTTATTAAATTTGCATTCTTCTGTGATACAGTAATTGCTTCTCTGAGTTATTTCCAAATGCTGCTGGAAACAGACTGGTTATCTGATCTCTGAAGTTTCCACAGACTTTGTGTCTATGTGCCTCTCTGAATGAAATCTCCATCAAATTAATTCACCAGATACCTGCTAAAGCATAAGTTTTTCACCCACATCTGAGAGGGCGGTGGCAAGTCCAACCCTCTTTTTAGCTGGGTATCAAATCTGAGAGGAGAAGCAGTAACTCTCACTTGAGGGGCAGTCAAACTACCCTTCCACTATGATGGATTATGATGATGATGTCATAGCTCCCCTTTTGGGCAAAATCAAAGAGGCTGGCACATGAGCACTGGCAGATGGATGCCAGAGGTGTGAGTTCACACATGGTATTGCACCAGTACAAACTCAGACATTTTGGCAAGTGATACTCTGTGAACAGTATCACTGCTCTATGTTCCTACGCCCTGTTAAGTGTGTGTTGGCCTTAGCTATGCTTTCAAGAGTGACATATTTTCATGAATATGCTCTATGGAAGAAGTGTAGTCAGTTCAGTCAAGTCTGTATTCAGAGAAAGCAGTTTACACAGACCACAATAAATCCCTCCAAAACAAAAGGCAATCCTTTGTAGCCTGGTGCCAGCTATAGAAACTCTGTACCACTTAGGATCAAGAAGGTGTCCAGCAAACCAGTCTCTTATCCCCACAGCACGAAATCCATCTTCAACAGATGGCTGATAGCCCCCCAGATGTCTTACTCCTACCATATTCACTGCAATGCCTGTTCTCTCTGGATAAGGAGAAAGCAGAACACAGTGTCCAGATGACTCTCCATTTTTCTCCCAGAAACTGCAGTTGTTCATGCTCTGTCTTGAAGATCACAATGTATTCTAGGTTAAGGTTCTCAAACTCCCTGAGTCTTTTGACTCTTCCTTGGCCAGAGGTTGGGAAGAATATCAAATTACACGGAAGTTTGATGTTGTACTGCAGGCTGTTACAGGTCATAAATTGGCTCTGTAAATCTATTCCCCGCTTCTAACAGTGACGGTGCTGATTCTATGCTACCTTTCAAGTAGAAGAGTGATGACAATCCAGAAATAACATATTTTCAGAGTCTTGAATGAATGACAAAAACCCTCATAGAAACCAGAGGCCTTAGAACAATAAAGGTGATCTGACTTATTTGCAGGGCATTTTTCTCCTTTACAGCTTTCCAAGCTAAAGACAGTAGGAGTGAGAGCTATCCAGTCTCAGACACTCCATCCTGTTTACGCTGATCTTTTGTGCCTCTAAGAATCTGAAGCCCTGTCTCTTTTAACTGCTTTTAAAAATAAAGTTATTGACTTTATCTCATAAGGAAGAAAATGGACATGATTGTTTACATCCTCCAAGGATCTAGCCCAACATTTTGTCTAAAAAGTTCACTTAGCTCTGCCAGGTTCCAAAACACAAAACACTGTCAGTCTAAATTAGCTATAATTTTCTTGGTTATTTCACTGTTCAGTAGATTTTCCCATGAAGCTATTTTTTTGGGGGGGGCATGGATTTTTTTATTTTGATTCTTGGTTCAATTGAGTTCCTGCTAATAGCAAAGTATCTCTTCCATCTGATGAGAACCTCAGAGGATTTTAGACAGCAGTAAAGCCAAGGGTCACAAGTTTATGCGGCGATTTTATTTTTAAGAAAATATTTCTCCGGGAACTGTCTTCTAAAAATTAATACACATCAAATATGATAGCTGAGGGAAATAGGGAACATTTCTTGAATAACAGCAGTTTCTCTTCATTTCTGTTTTACACATAAATGTAATGCCCTCCGACACTATTAGCTTTGAACTATATTTCTGTAGTATATTATATAAAAGTCATTTAATGATGACAGTTTAAATTGCCTTGTGAAAAAAAAAGACTATTTTCATCAAAGTGAAGGGGGTCTTTATAAAGGAAGGTTAAAAGAACATTGTGTTATGCTCCAGAATAATGTTAATAATCTTAATTCTTACCATCTTAGTGCAGATCTTGAGATTCTAACACTTTTCTCCCCATTCTCTCTCCTCAAAATTATTCCTTCCTGTGAGAATCAGAGTCCTGCTGTGTTTTATCTTCTACAATAACCATTTTCCCACAAAATTCTGTGTTACAGCATTTGCTTCAAATAGATAAGTACATTTTCAAAGCATAATTAATAGAATAAGGATAACAAGTATATGGATCTCAGTAAGACAGATACTGTACCAGAACTGCCCATTAGAAACCTCATCTAATGCTTTCTAAATTACATTTTCCTTTATTTTTCATAAAAGTAAAAACCATGATACCCTGAGGATATGAAAACTCCAGGAGTTTCACTTCCAGAAGCCCTCAAGCAGAATGGTCTATGTCCTGCTTCAAGTAATTCTTCAAAGGAGCTCATTTTTAATCTACATCAGTCAGGTCTTTTCCTAAGAAAACTATGATATTCCATCCAGGAGGATGACTTGGAAACACTTCTGCCAGTTTTCCTTGCAAGAAAATATTTTTACTCAGTCCTCAAAATTTCAGAAGGCAAGGAGCAGCCTTTCTGAAAGATATCTGTTATCTGTTCCTCTTGTGTCCCCAGACGGTGGGGTTTTTTCAGAATTTCTAAGTTTTAGGAGTTGTGTGGCCAACAGTGGGAAGATGGGTAAGTTTGAACCTGTGGCACAGGTTGTACTTGCAGAAAATTCTTCTGACCTTTAAAACACAGGACAGAGATTTAGCAACAGCTTAATTTGCCAGCTGAAGGTGCAATAAAGTAAAAGGCAAAATCCCAACCCCAGGTCTTAATTAAAGTGCTATGAGCTGTAATTCAAGTCTCCTGAAGACCCTACTGGAAGCACTGCAAGACTGCTTTCCTACCTAGAGGGTAGAGACATCTAAGAATAAAGAAATTAACAATCTGTTCTGTATCAGAAGCCCCAAACATATAAAAAGGATATTGGCACTGTGACCTTGTTGTATTACAAATAAACCCAAACCTCAATAAGGATCACCTGCTAATTAATTTATATCACAGCTGGTTACATTAGGCTTCCAGAAAAGACCAAGCTTTATGTTTGTTTTTTCCACTCTGTTTATATACAAACTAAGCAGACACTAATGGAGCTGCAACATGCCATCTGACAACATCCTGTCCCATGCTGTCAGCCAGGTCTAAGAAAAACTTTACCTCCAACACATGGCTAAAAGCCTACTACTCTTCTCTTTTGGATGGTCTCAAGTTCTAACTTCCTACCTCCCCTATTAAAATTCTAACTGGAGCAGTCATTGTCACTTTCTGACACAAAGTGGTCCATGGAGTCAGTAAGACATTCCATGGTGACCTACATAGGAAACCTGCAGAGCCAGCACAAGGGCACAGCTGAATGCTCTGAAATGCCTGAAATGCCTGTGTCAGTTCTTGTAAGGGAATTCCTGGCATTGCCACTTCACATGGAGTTAGTGTTTTGCAGAAGCAAAGGTGCACACGTTGTGCATAACTGGGAACAATTTCTGTGGCTCATTATTATTCACCTTTGCTTACTTTAACTGAGAATCCTTGCTGGATGACCTGCTGGCACCTACACAGAAAAAGAATATAGGGCAAGACCTCATTCAGCCACCTCTTTTCAGAATCAGGTGTGCTTCAGATCGTAGGGAAGAGCAGACCTCTGTTGACAGCTACAAAAAAACTAAAATGAATCTTCAGGGGACCTTTTCTTTTCACTTTTTGACAGGCACACAACTTGAAAGGAATGCTAGTGCAGGCTATTCTTTTCTGATGAAGTTATTTGTGTGACACTCCTTTTCCAGTTGTCAGATTCTCATGTGTCAGAGGCAGTACCATACATGCACGGGCTCTATCCTGGTGTGGGATATGGGCAGCTCTCTTTGCTCTAATGCTTTTCAAGAATGTGTGTCTATTTTTAGCATATTCACCAGACGTGGGGAAAGTCCAAAGCTACTTGTCAGTGCCTTCAACATCCGTGCTGAAATATTCCTTTCCTCTCTAATCTGGTTTCTATATGAATAAGTTGGATGAAACTGAAAACACTCAAACCCCGAGAACACGTACTAATCTTTGAAACACGTATTACAAATTGAAAGGAAAATGTTTTCTTTCCTATTTTTTTATTGATTGCCAAACTTACTTGTTAACCCAATTTAGACAGTTCTTGTTTTACTCTGAGGGGCCACCAGCAGGAATTTTTGAACACTGGTTAGTCATAAATACTCTTGAAAATCTTTGGTGAAATCAGGAAGGGAAAAGACACCACCCATAAAATAAAAATATTTTATCTTTTCCTATAGGCAAAGAAAGATGGATTTTTATGTTGTCTACATGGAATCCTTTCTAAAATCAGTGGGTGTTGTAGAAACACACAGATTTTGTTGCATAGATTTAATCAGGTCCCAAGGCTAGCAAGCAGAAAAAAGATGAAAACACTTTTTTTTTCCCGTGAATGTTGCTGGACTTTCAGTCCTTATTAATTAGTAAGGTGAAATGCAGCATTTTTGAGACATTTGTCATTAAAAAATGTTACCAAGATTTCTGCAGTGATTGAATCACATGCTCTTTTTTCTCTTACATTAGCAGCTTTTGCAGCCCATGTGGAGAATATATGTGGTAGGATTGGTGTGACATTTCATGGCACTAATTTTGAAGACAATGTGTAAATGAACGGACAAGGATTTGTTTCGTCAGTGCACCCAGGTAGAATGACTTGCTGGTCTTACTAGGGTTCAGAGAAGAACTGATGTAGTGCATTAACTGATGATTTTCTGCAACTTGTTTACTGTCATTTTCTCACCCATGTTATTTGATGAAAAGAAAGTAATATTTTCTACACAGTGAAAATTAGATTTTTTTGTATCAGCTTAGCATGTTTTGTGAAAACAGACATTTTTATCATGAGATCCAAAAGTTTTCAGTCCAGTAAGCAATAGTAATCAAATGGATTAACTTCATCCGGAAAGATAACTGGTAGCACTCAAAGAGCAATTAACATAATAAATATTTTTAAAGGTATTCAAATAACCAAAATTGCCATTATAGAGTTTGCAGCAGAAAAAAAGGCGAATGAGTAAAATAAACGTGTTTTAAATACACTAGGGCCAGGGAGTAAATTCAAAAACTGGATTGAAAACTAGTGCAACACTCGCAGTCAGTGAATAAGACAAAGATTTTATATGAAAGTGTTTCTTTTTACTTTGGTTTTACCCTTAAAAACTACAGCTCCCCAGCCGAATAATTTTCATTTTATGATCAAAATCAGCACCTTGTATGCCTTTCACAGTTGTTTTGTCCTCTCAGTTGTAGACATGGTATGATGTGATGGTTTTAGCTACCATTAGGGAATTTTGCCTTGATAGATCCAAGCCTTTCTAGCATGTAGCGCATTTTCCTTTCAAGTGCCGCAACCTTTGGGACATGATAGAGAAATTTCCATTTAAAAAAAAAAGACCTGGTAAATCCCAACCTCATTCTTCATTTTCAAAATAGATTTTTATACTTATTGTGACTCAGGATCACAAGATGGATATTACTCTAAGAATGGGCTTTGTTAACTTCATGAGGACGTTTCATTGTGTAACCAGTGGTGCAGAATCAGGGCAAACTGCACAGGAGAGCTTTGGCCTCAAATTAAATAAAGCCTGAGGACAATGTCAGACCATTGGATCTGACCCCTTCACATGTCAGTGAATTACAGAAATGACCAGTTACATGGCTAAAGCTGCCAGTTACAGCAAGAATGTTAGTTCTTTTAAAGAAGGCCTGGCTGTGCTGTTGGTAGACCACAGGACAGATGAGTCCTGAAAGCCACAGAATTTACTTAAGATATGCTAAGATAATCTCAGAAAAGATACTGAGTAAAAAGCCAAGAACAACTGAGTAGCTCCATGGTTCATGACCCTGAGGATTTTTAGAGATATGTGTCTCTTGGATGTGTTCCTTGGTGTCTATCACAGAGAAAGTTCTTGGTCAATGCAACTTCTGCCACTGCATTAATGCTGTTGAAGCTTAGTGTCTTTGACACTATGATTTTTTCCTGCCATTTCACCAAAACAAGCCAACAACTTCTTATATTGTTGGAGGAGAAAGCTAAACGTGACTACATAAACCTTGTTTTCTTACGAAAGTGGATTAAAACATTTTTAAAGGTGCCTGGCAGTCTGACCTGTAAAAAAAAAATCATAGCTCAGGCATTCAATATCACTGTAAATATATCAGTAGGGCATATGATCAAGGCATTTGAGAGGGGCCTCTGTCCCACCTCCCAGCTTGCTTGCCCTATTCACTGTGCTGTCTACAATTCTAAGTTATCTTGGGTCTTTCAGGGAAAGAAAAATAAAAATGCCAGAAACCAAGTTAACATGAGAGGAACAAAGATTGCTTCAGGCACCTGACTGAAGTCCTGACACGTGACACTTAATTGCAGTTATTATTTCAACGTAGAGACTGAAGAGTTTCATCAATGTTCTGGACCTGTGAAGAAGGGGAAAGAGCACAGTTACTCAGATCCTCCATACATACTAATGCAAGAAGAACCATCTTATACTCCTCCCAAAATGAGGAATAGACTTGTCTAAGGGATTCCAATAGCCACCAAGATCATTATATTACTCTGCAGCCCCAAGATACTGCTGGACTCTTGTTGAGATCAAAAACCCCCATCATTCTCCCTTGTCCTATTATAAAACATATCTCCATATTCAAAGACATGTACATATAATAAAACTCTATCCAGCCTTATTGATTGACCTATTGAGAAATGACACACATTGAATTCTCTAAGATTTACATAGCTTGTCTTCTGCCTCATCTATGTAGTCCATTGTTTAAACCCTCCTTCCTCTTAATTTCCACTTCATACAGAAACCAGAACTGAGTACTGTTTCTACCTAAGAATTTCTTATGTGTTCGTTCCATGATGGTGACTGATCTTTTCCCAGAGCATTGTGCTGAATGCAGACATTGAGGGGATTATCTAAAATGTATTTTAAAAAAAAATCACAACAGGGTAAAACCAAAAACCAAAAGAATGAAGTATTTCCACAGACCCTTCTGCACAGTTTACCACTGCAGGTTTATAAGCTGATTTAACTAATTCATGTAGGACATTCTTGTTCAGACAAGCCCTTCTCAAGTCCATGGCTTCAGAACAATACAAGTGAAGGTCAGCAAATAACAATCTGAAACAAGATTCAAACCTGTACAAAGGATGCTTGCCAGCATCAATCCACCCATTATCACCACCTGCTCCTCCAAGCCAACATACCTGATTTTCATTTAAGACTGTCATCTTTACAACATCTACCAAAGTCCCACTGCATCGGAGAGCCTAAACTTTAGTTTGCCATGTGTTATACTGAAATCAGTTTCTTTCTGGGAGACATACTTTCAAGACAATGTACTGAAATGAAATGAAATGAAAGGAATGGAATAGATGTTGAGCACTTTGTGCTGGCATTTAGTGGTCAAAGAGGAAAAGGTGTTGAACATTTCATCTTTATACCTGAAAATTTGTAGTTTTTTTTTAACTTTCATTCCTCTGTTCAGAGTCTATCCCAGTTACTTATACACTTTCACTATGTCAGGATCTGAGAGTCTCCCTCACCCCAAGAGCTTTCATCTTAAAAGCTCTCTGAGAGTAAGAGGAGAGTCATACTGATGTGAATGCTGGCACAGAAAAGGCTGCTTAGCATAAACTTGCAAGTAGGAACTAAACATCTGAACCTAACCCATGAGGTGGGGCCACAGTGGCAGGACACAGTAACAGAGGCAAGAAAACAAGAAAATCAAGGCACAGTCTGTACAGCAGCACTGCAGGTGTGTGAACTGAGGAGTCGTGAATGGAGGGTAATGCTGTACTGCTGCAGATTTCTTATAGCTTTGGAGGCAAGACAGGGAAAAAGATTGTTCTTCTTAGCCCAGTTAGAGCATCACTGAATAGTTTAATTGCCTGAGCTGTAAAAAAGCCCTTTTGTCAAAACCACTTCTCTCTAATTACTTGTCTGCCAAAAATACATTGCTTATTCCATTCTTTGTCAGATGTAATTGATGCAAATTCAGGTGTACACCAAAGTATTTGTTGTATATCTTTTGTGCCATCTCAGTTTGACAGCATGCTATTACATGACAAGTGCTATAAAAGGAATAGCTATAGTGGGGATACGTAACTTCTGTATAAACTTATAATTTCTGATGCCTTATATTTTAGAGGACATGGAAATTGTCTTCTTTCACCTTCCTCCTAGCAAACAGAGATCCGAACCAGGTAAGTAGTCAAATCACTGCCATGACTTGTCAAGCAGAGGCTAATGGACTCAAGGGCACAGGGATGACTTCCTGCTCTCAGGTGACTACTGCTATGAGGGTTGTCACTTGGGAGGTGTACTCAGTGTGTCAGTGCAGTGTATCCATTCGTGCCTGGCTGGGGATTATTGTACTCTTCAGAGCATGCAGGGCACGCATCTTATATAGTGTCTTATATATCGCCCTGCCCTCCTGCCCTGATTACTCTGGGATTGGCCTGCCCTTTTTTTATTCTAGGCCTGGTTTTAATCTCTCTGTAGCTATTCCTGCCCCACAATTTCATACTTTAATCTTTCTCTAACACCCACATTTGATTTTCAAATGCTCCACTTGGCGCTCGCCATCTTTTGAAGAATTGTCACCTATGTTGCCCAGAGCCTTCTTGTGTCTGTTTTATTTTATGCATCACCTTCCACTCCAGAGAGCAATACTATTAGTGCACTGTCTGGATAAAGCTTCACTTTGACACCAACTACAATGTTTTATTACACTGTAATTTTGTCAATGTCTCTGCAGCCCTTAACAGTTAAGAGGTATCTTTTTTTAATCTCAGTGTTGGCTGAACCATCAGAGCTTATCAAGCTCCCTGGGTGCCAACATGGGTCTTTCTTATGCTGTTATTTCTTGTCTGAGGCATTTCAATATTCTATACATTTTCCAAGTTGCAATCACTTGATCTTCTTGACACTTACAGTAAGTATAGTAATCCAACTACATGGATTTACTGTCCAAGTTAAATCTAGTTTTCTAAGAATTATCACAATCAATTAAATGTGTCTTCCACTTACACTCAGGGATTGTCCAGCTTTGATAACTGGAATAGAAGGCTAGAAAGAGAGGAAAGTATAAAACTAATTCCTTGCTGGTGGAGGGATTTCATGCAGTGAGGGGCTGAGAATGTCGTAAAATACGGTTATATTAAAATACAGAGTTATATTTTTAGAAAGTGATGGGGAACACATGTCCAATAACTAGAACAGCTCTGCTGTTACCAGTGAAAAGAATATCCATGCTACCTGAATTGAATGTTTCTCTATTAGTTCATCCAGCACTGCATTCTCTAACTCACCCACATTTCTCTCTATCCACTTGGAAAGTAAAGTGAAAATCCAGGTTCTAGTATCCCACCAGGTGAGATTGTATCACACTAAACTTTTCAGCTCTTAATTGTTTTTCCCTTTGTAGTTCTGGTGATCCTGCAGTTATTTCTTATATTTTCTTCTCAGCAGTAGTGATTTTATGCAGAAAGCACACCTTTGCATTGTTATTTCCATAGCATATCCCTCTTGACTTGAAGAGCATCCAGAGAAACACTGAAGACAGCAAACACCTTCATTCTCACTTTTAGTCCCATTCAAATCAAGATGCTCCATTGTCTCTGCACCTTCCCCTTCTATACAAAGAATCATAACTCCTTGATAATAACGTTCTTAACTTTTTTGTAATATTAATACAGAACTATAAAGACAGATGCCTGTATAATTTGCATCACAGAAATGCTCTTTGCACAGTTAGTACAAATGCTGCCTTTATCTGGCCACCCACTTCTACTTTCTGATCTTCACCTGTTTCATTGATCGAACCCTTTATATCTTTTTTCCAAAGCTGTTATGCCCACTATATCTAGTACCAATGTTCCACTCCTGCATAAAACAATTCATCAGCCTCTATCTGGCACAGATAATTTGGGTTTCTGGTTTCATCATGGGAAGCACTGGGTTTTGAGGAGAAGGATTAAAATAAAAAACACAAGCAGGGACATATGATGCAATGCTTTGCTTTGCCCATGTTTATCTAACTGGTTTTTAAAAATTCAGCTGTTGTGTTCTTGCCCTGTTTTTAACTTCTCCCCTGCTCTTTTTATTCCTTCTTCTGCCAGTGGAGCAGTTTTGGCAGCTGCTCTGTGCCCAGACTGCTCTGTTCATCTAGCTGCACAGCAGTAATGCCCCTTCACCTCACACAAAAATCTTACTTATAGTAATAATAATAATAATAATTTATATAACAAAACTCCTTATAGAATTTGTAGGAAGTCTTTCCTAACCATTTGCATCACTGACTAATAAATGTTTGTATACAGCCTAAGTTTTTGTATTATGTTTCAAGATCTTGATTTCTTTCCTGTCTCCTCTAGTCTGTTGAGCAATCAACTTCCCTGCCTCATCTCTGGTGGACAAAAGTCCTTGTTTTCTTTGCAGCTTTGTACAATTTTTAAGGAACTTTCACTGCCTCAGGAATGCTCTTACCTCATTATTTGTAAGCTTTCTTCCCCAGTTGCTTCCTCTGCTATATTTTGTGTTGGACTGCATGTTTTTATAACAATGCTTGTGTTGAGGGCAATGTGTGAGGCTTTAACAAGATAGAGCTCATAATGGCTCTGTGATGCTGGTGGTTTTACAGGCATTACCCTCTGTGCAGTGAGGCAGCTGAACTAAGGCTGGAAGGTGATGAGACAGACCCTACACAGAGTGGACAGTGGAGGCTGAATGAGAATTTGGAACCTCCTGGCTGCCAGCTGCCTGCCTGCTCTGACAAGCCACAGCGCTTCCCAGCTACACAGTGGATTCTTTAGGCGACCTTAAAACACTCATTCACAGCACTCTGGGGAGACTGAATGGCATTGTTAAATTGTGTGCAGTTGAAGCAACCATGGGCCAATTACCCTCAGCTGCCAAATCTTCCAGTACAGCACTCCCTATCAGCATCAGTGCACACGTTTCCAAGTTCCCAGGAAGGAGGGAGGGATAAATCTCTTGGCACACTGTGCACTAAAAGAGAAAGAGAGGTGGGGAGTTAGAGTACCTCACATCCTCATACAAAAAAACCTCAAAGGTTAATCTGAAAAGGGAGGTTGTTAAAGTCATTTTGACCCTTGCAGAATACACACTGTCAGCACAATCACTTCTAACTGAGAGCATCAAATATAGTTTACACTAGAAGTTGTAATTCCACTTCACAGCCAAAGTTTTGTCTCTTAGTAATGCAAAAGGGACAAAAAATTAGCCTGACTTTTTTTAAATTGAAAAGTATTTACTAGGCAATTGCTTCGTTTAATTAAAAACACAATATTGAAAAAAAATAAAAGAGAATAATTATTCTTAAAAATATGAGGTTATTTGTTGAACACCTGCTACCCAAAGCAAATAAAAACCTGAACATGAGATCAAATTAATCAGAATTTTGTTTTATAATGTTAAGGAGTTGAATGTTCTCACATGGTATTTGTCAGAAATTCATCATTTATGAGCAAAGACTTAGTAGCCAGAAGCAGCATACACAACAGAAAAGGCAAAATAGATCCTGCTATTCCTGGCTGCGTGTGTTTGTGCTGCAGACTGGAGAACCAGAGCTAGTTGTTAATTGGTCAGCTTGAGGAATTCCGGAACTCTAGTAATTCCAGAAGTCATTTTGGTGCCTAATCATTTTCCAGGGTGGATTTCTGAGATCGAAGGCTGCGTGGACTGCAGTTGTAAATTGGCAGGCAGTCACTGAAAAAGATAATCCTTTATTAAATGATTTGATAGCAGGTTATTTGGGAAAATGGGTAACAGCAGTAGGATCAAAACCCAACAAAACAAAACAAAAAACCACCACCACAACAACAAAAATTGCCAAACAATGACCAATTATGTTGAATCTCCAAGTTTATCTGCCTGCACTGAGAAAGGCTGTTTTCTCCTTCAGTGCTCAGCTGATCTGCTAGATGACCCCTGAAAATAATCTGGTAGAGTTGTCTGTGGAATTTGTGAAGTCCTTAATTCAAAATAGTTAAAAACACTAAGCAATTAAGGTAAACATGTCAGTGATATCAGTGAGTCAGCTCCCAAGAAGTTCCAGGCTATACACTATGGAAGGGCAGGATTGGCACTTCAAAAAGCTCAGAAAAAAACTAATCTTGAACTTCAGACCATTGAAAAATGCACTTCTTAGCTACTTTGAAGACACTTAAATTTGCAGAATTGGTAAAGGATTTCCTGTTTTACATTTAAGGCAGAGAAGTCTTAGTCCATTCAGAAAATAAAGAGGTAGTTGTTCAAGACCTGTGTAGAAAGTTACAACAAGCACAAACGTGATCATTTTCTCCAGCAACATCTCCAGGGTTACTTGCAAACAAATGTACTCATTAATCTGTTGTGAATTCTATAAGAAATTTAACAGTGGCAGAAGCTTGAAAGAGTCCTATTCATTTTGAAGATGCCATTTGAATCAAACCTGTCCAGGCAGATATGGCAGAAAAAGACAAGCTGTTCACCTGAGAAACATTACCAGAAATGTGTTGTGTCAGAGCCCTTAAAAAATACTTGGGTGTGCCAGTTTTATGCATTAATTACCTTGAATGGACATCTGCTTCTCAGAAGTTCCAGCCTACTCCTTTATTGTTCTTTCCTCTGATTTTTTCATCAAACCAAATGAAGGAAAACAGAAATAATTGTACCTGCTGCTTTGTTGTTTCTCATCATAAAGGTCCAACAAGGAACAAGAGGTTTCCTATGAATCAACTACCAGCTGTAAAAAGGATAAGCTGTTGAGTGGATACTGCCAACAAAATCAGTTTGCCTGAGGTCATGACAATGTCAGGAAGCCAAAATTAACATAAAATGTCTAGACTTAAATACAGTCTGACCAATCTCTCCATGTATTTCATTTAGGGTTATTGTTTTTAGCAGAGGAGTCAGCCAGTAAGTCCAAAGAGCCACATTTCTCGTAAGGAAAACCCATCTTTTTCATCCTTACCCCTTGAAGTTCTGCTTCCTTTTCAGTTTAGTGAGGCCAGGTAGAGATGGAGGAAACTACGAGGAGTGTCATGGATGGACTTTCAAGATGGTTACGCAGATCTTCAAGAGAAAGTTTTTCAGCTGGCTTTGTTTAAGAAGCGGGATGCTTGTGTGCCAAACACTGCATTATGGTATTGAAGAGTTTCTGAGATGCAAAAAACTCCTTGAAAACCTTCTGCCCATTTAACGAATTAAAAAATAATTCCCACTGGTGGAAAGAAGAGAACTGTTGTTTTTTCCAGTGCTGCAAAGATAAGAGTGCTGCTTTTACAACTCCATGATTGTGTAAAAAATGCTAGTACAGCAATTAATCTGCTCCCAGTCCCACTTTGTCCAAGAAGATGGAACACATCATCCCAAGAAGCTTGATTTACCTAAGCAGCTTTTTGGAATATGTATTTTTAAAGGCCACAAGAGCAGCTGGTGAAATAGTAGTGTTATGCATTATGGAGAAGCTTCTGATAGGGGAACAAAGCACAAAAAGTGATCTCACTGTAATCTACAGCTTCCTCACAAGGGAAAGTGGAGGGCAGACATTGATCTCTTCTCTGTGGTGACCAGAGATAAGACCCAAGGGAATGACCTGAAGTTGTGTCAGGGGACACTTAGGTTAGATATTAGGAAAAGGTTTTCCATCCAGAGGGTGGTTGGGCTGGCACAGTCTCCCCAGGGTCACAGCACCAAGACTGCCAGAGTTCAAGAAGCGTTTGGACAACACTCTCAGGAACATGGTGTGATTCCTGAGGTTGTCCTGTGCAGGGCCAAGAGCTGGACTTTGACCTTGTGGGTCCCTTCCAGCTAAAGATACTCTATAATTCTAAAATAAGAAAAAAACTTACGTTTAGATCAATGTAAATTTGGGACACATCAAGTCCTGGCAGCACCATTCTGAAAGCGCAAGATTTTCATTGTCCAGTACCAGAAGCATGACTTCTCAGAAAATGTTGCCTGTGAAGTTCGAGACCTTCAATCTCAAGAGACTCAAGCTGCTCAACATTTCCAAATACCAGATGTCAGGGAAACAGCTATCAGTTTACACCAGTTAAAAATAAAGCATCCATGGATTCATTCACCTCTTGTCCCTTGTATATTGTGGCTTGCAAGTGATTCTTTGGAATGGTCTCTTAATCCTCCTACCTTTTAAAGTGCAATTGACTCCACAGAGCAATTGAGAGGGGTTAATTAAAAAGTCCTGTGCAAGTATTCAGATGTTTTATAAGACTCTTAAATGCACATTCTCCTTTGAAGTTATTTCAAAGGCAGAAATACCCAGAATTGGAAGTTAAGCATGATATTTTGGTAAACCACCAAGTCCTTTCCTCTGGCATCATTCATGCAGTGGAGAAGCAATCATTCTTCTATAACCCCCATGGAAAGGCAGTGTGGCTCAAGTGAAGGCCAGCTCTGACACCACTTACTGTCGAGCTAGACATGAGGCCACGCCCAGCCACATGAAATTTGCCCTCTGACACTCTCAAAGCCTCTAATCCCTGCACATGCTCCTCAGATCTCAAGAAAGGTCTCCAGCTGCACTCAGGCACTGAGTTTTCGGTCTGAGTAAGCTTGTTATTTCAAGAGGATTAACTTGGTATTAATATTAACACCACAATTACTCCTTGGATAGTCTTTCTTTTCAGCATGGTGAGTTTCTGTTTGTGGATTAGCCTGACTCTTTATTATTATTATTGCTGCTATGGACAGCACTATTTAAGTATTTTTATAAAGTCTCCATCCAAAAGCTCAGAGAATACTGCAATATACAAATAACACAGTAACAGTAGATCCCTATACTATTGAGAGTACATGATACTAATGTGGTTTATGTCAGAACATAAACTAGCACATCAACTAATAACAAATAACAATTTAATTCTGAGATTCTTTTCTAGACTCTCCAGCATACATTAGCATCAGAGAAACTATTAAATACAGGGTTAATTTATAAGTACAATTCTCTCAGTGTGGGTATTTCAGTCAGTGCAAGTTACATCTAACAGCTCACAAATGATAGTTGCATTGACTGATTCATGTCATAAGATTCACAGTTTACTCTCTTCCATTCCTGTTAAAATTCAGGACTTGTGGAAAAAAATCCATACGTATATTTATTAATCAATAATCCATATGGAAACTGCAAATTCTCATACAAGCTTCTGGACAAGGCTACAAGACATTGTGTAAAAACCCATGGCTACATGAACTTTTCACCCCTCATTGCCCTAACTTTTCAATGAGTATATTGAGTTTAGCACAACATATCTTCCATGTTAATTCTTCTATGTACATTTTGAATTTGAATCTAAGAGGAAGGGAATACAAACAGTTTCATGAATGTTGAAAAATTAAGGAACCAGAACTTGACAGAAAAGCACAACTACAACACGAGTCATGCTAAATTGCAAGAACTCCTTATGCTTGATCTTAAAAAAAAAAAAAGCCACCTTAAATATAGAAGAAAAGCCAGATTAGCAGAATGGTGCTAAACTGCCCACAGTCCATACCTGGTTTATGCAGTTTCATGCTCTTTGATGGAGAGACTCTCAAATCATCTTATAAACATACCTCCCTGCAAGGAACAGAAAAGTCATCACAGCACTTTGATGAAAGGAGTCCTGAATTTGGTACTTGTGTTACATTTCTCTGATACCTTTTTTTTTTTATTTTTTTAAGGAGTGGGGAGAGGAAATTCAGCAATATTATTTATTTGGGTTAGTTATGCTCCCTCTGGGAGTTACTACATCTAGTCAGTCCCTTCACCATGGAAATCCATCCTGCAAGTGCTTCAAAAAGAAATGGAGAGAACTGTAATACCAAAAAAGTGCCTGTCAAACCACTGCCAATTAGTTTGGTTTGTGGCTAAATAGAGAGTCATACACAGGCAGAGTGACAGGCCTTTGTATTTGTCAAGTGTGTGGTTATAAAAAAACAATGCCTTCAACAACTCAGAGCTAGGGAAGTATTTTTTAGAGGTTAAATTTGTTATGTGTCACTTTCAAAAATAAATGCTATGAAACCAAAAATTTATGGAAGAATTACAGTATTTCCTTCTATCAAAAAACGTCAACATAGAGAGAAAAAGAGGAAAACTTCACACTAGTTTTGGACACTTTGACCAGTCAATTTGTTTAGAATCTGACCTCAAAATCCATTTTGTTTTAGCATCATTTGTGCAGGCATCTTGGTATATGGGCTCTCTTTTCATTATACTTAAGTTTCAAGTGGTAGGCAAGGAATGATCTTGATTTCTGAGCAGGGTCAGTAGGAGTTATCCCAATACAAATAAAAGTAGGTGATTTAGCTTGGGGAGAGAATGGTGGCATATTCCTCTGGAGTTCATGTGAAGGTTTATTTAATGCTGGCACATCTCAAACTCAGAATCAAAGAATTTTCAACTGAACACTGCTCGGACCTGGCTACAGAAGGAGGGCTTTTTTTTATAGTTCCCTTATGTGGATTCAACAGACACTTATATTAGACTTAGTTTTACAGCTAATAATACACTATCAGAAGATGCTGCCCTGAAGAGAAAGTTGGACGGTGCTCTGAGCAACCTGGTCTAGTTGAAGGTGACCCTGCCCATGGCAGGGGGTTGGAACTAGATGATCTTCAAGGTCCCTTTCCAACCCAAACCATTCTACGATGCTATGAAGCCTCAGCTGCTACAGAACAGTAGAGACTCCAGGAAATAAAGTGGAATGAAAGCACCCAAAGACAGCACTGGCATTACAGACTGTCAAAATGTGGCAGCTTCACTGCACAAAGACAGTAGTTGCTAAAGTGAAAAACTTTCTGTGTTGACAGGTGACTTCCTGAAGAACACATTAGCATCTCAGAAGGGCAGCTTCCTTTTCCAATCTCTTTTTTTACCTTCCTCTCTCTTACCAGAACTCTGCTAAATCACCAGGGGTGTGGGGAGGCAAGAATAAAACAGTCAAGAGAATATACTTGTCATATGTGTTCTTACCTTTCTTTTTTACCCTTGGAAAATAGTAATAAAAGAAAGTTTGGGTTTTTTTTCCAATAATAGCAGCAGTGCAGAGAAGTATCCAATGGTTCTACTTTGTAAAGCAGTGTAATGTATTCTAAATGCCATTCTAAAAGGCTGCCTGATTACAGTTTTCCATATAATCTTTGACAATGCTGTCCATCTCATAGAGACCATTAAAACTCTTGGTTGTCAAAGCATAGAGAACCTTCAAAGATAGTGTTTCTTCTTAACTAAAAATAATATTTAACAACTTAGCTTATTATTCTATTTCTGCTGGTCAGTCTTTACATCCTTACTTACAAGGTAAGTCATTAAAAGCCTTTATAAAGTCACATTTAAACTATAAAAGTAAAAAGTCAGATATTGATGCCCTCAATACATTTTTATTCTGACTTTATTCAATACATTTGTGCACCACAAAAAATTTGAAACAAGAATTAAATAAAACAAAGGAATCACTCTATAGAAACTCCTACTTCACTGAAAACTGTTCTGATTACTGAATGTATTGCCAAGCACAGTTTCAGCAACATCAGGAACCTGCCTGGTTCTATCTGTGACATTAACAATATAACTCATGAAGGAGGTGTAGTTCCACCAAAAACTCACTGGTCTGACTATCTGGTAGGTTCCTATTTTGCCCTGTCCTGGAATCTGATTTTTAGGACTTGGGTCCTAAAAATTACTTGATTCCTTTGTGCCATGCTAGCAGGTTTGTGCATTGATGTCCCCCAGCGTAGACTAACAGGGAGAGGGAATCAGATGCTCCCACACAAAAAGTTGTATTTGCATTTATAAGAAGGCATTCCCATTTGCTGATTATGAGGGCTTATGCTCTGAGGAGTAATAAAAAAAACACATGTAGAATAATGTTGGATCACATTTAGAGCAGTTTAGTTAGTACAAAGAAATTCAATTTAAATTGTTGATTCAGGAAGAGCTGTCAGGAAAGCAAACACTTAACTGTATACAACATTAGCAAACACTTTTTAACCAGCTCCAGTTGACAGCAGCTGTAAAATACCAGGGGCATTTTTGTTGCCATTATTTATTCCTTTAAGGGAACAAGTAAGCTCAGAATGCATCCTGTCGCAGTCTTCACTCCTTTTATCATCCACAAAACTAGAGTGAACTTTCTTGCAACGTATTTTTTTGGCTTGGGGCGTCTGAGTAGTAACATGAAATATGACCTTCCGTGCTACATTTTCCCTCCAAGCATCCTTCCCAGGCCATTCTGCTGTAGCTCATTTGTTTCCAGAAGGATTCACTGTCTGCAGCGCTCCAGAAAGATTCAGATGGACATCAGTAAAATCTTTCCAAGATTAAACATTGGAAGTCACAGGGATAAATTTGACTGGATTTTTTTCGAGGGCAGAGGAGGAGGAAGGATGCATTGTTTTTTCTTCTTTCTGGAGTCTCAGTGGTATTCCAAATATCACCCAGGAGGGAAACAAGAAGTGAGATGAGGTCTGTAAGTCTCTTTTCTGTGGTTCAATATGCTCTCTCACCAAAATGAGAAGTTATTTAAGGATAATTCATTGCTTCTTAGAAAGAATAAAAATAGGTCCTATCTGCAAAACTCAGATCCATAATTTACATACTGCAAGAGCTAATATGGACAAAGATTCCGAAATTTATTCATGGATCCAGCCCCTAAAAAAACTTTATTGTTATATAATATGAAGTCCTACAAATACTAGTATCAATTCAGTGAAAAACCTGAAACTTGCAGGTAATGGACATATTTTTATGGTCTAGAACCAAGTAGATAGAAAAATCAAACCATTCCCACTGGTCCTACTTATAAACGATGAATGAGTTGTACTAATTGGCTTTAACTTACAAGTGCAAATCAGGTTAATTAAAAATAAACTTTACTACATTACAGCACTGAAGACATCCCTTTTCCTAATTCAAGTGCAGATGAATGGATACAGCAAATTTGATCTATATATATTGACTGGGTTAATTAAAAGTCAGGCATGCATCTGCAGAACCAGACGGAATTTTTTATTTCTATGAGGGCTGTTGGCAACTTGGGATTAAGAAAAAAAACTAAGAAAAAAAGCATCTGATATCTGTTAAAGTTGAAATGTTCTTTACACCAGGAAATCTAAACCACTGCAGATGTGAGAAATGTTGACTCTCAAGCAAAGGAGGATTAAAGCCTTCCACACCCTGTTCTCTGCAATGCCTTTTTATTTTTCCTATGGAGACCACTGTGCCTGTGGTATGAACAGGCTTAAGGATGTTGAAATAGCCTCATACCAGTGGATTTTACCTTTAACACCTCGAGCTACAAACTGCAGAGGTTCAGCTGCATCATCCCCAATTCAGTCAGCCCAGTGAGAGAGCTCCAGCCCCAGGAAGGGCAGCAGCTGGGCAGGGTGACCTCCTCAGCCCCTCTGCCTTGGTGGGCTCCTGCTGAGACACCTCACTGTCATCCACTTGAGGAGAACCCATGCCCCAAACTCAGCCTTTTAGATCTACAAAGTCTTCTTGCCAGGGTGCTGCAACTTGTCTTTGCAGAGGCTCCAGCATGCAGCTGAAGCAGCTTTGCTACACTTGGTTCTTATTGTATACCAGGGACATTTGCCCGCAGGCGTGAATGCATTCCTGAATTAGTTTGTCAGCCTCCTGTTTAGAAATGTCAGCAGCACTGAATGCAAAATAACTAAGTAAATCTGTATTTAATTCCTAAGATTATCTTGTTGGCAGAGGCTGTAAATACACCTTTAGAAGCAGTGGATTCTCTCTCACCTTTCCAGGAATATTCTTTCAAGAGATGACAAACAATGAATTCCCTAATGCGCTACTAATCTCTTCATACAGAAATTGTGTCAGGGAAAAATGTTCAGCAGACCTCCTCGGTGTGGGAAAGCCCATAAATCATCTTGTTCAGCAAAAATTCAAGCACAGCCATGTCTTAACTGACCTTACAGAGGGTCTTCAAGAGAAACCTGATCCAACAGAGGCAGCAATTTTATTGTAGTTTATACTCCTTCTCCTTTCCCCTCTCAGTGCATGAAATAGTAATTTAGATGCCAGAAAACAGAATCTGTATGAGGAAATGTTTTTCAAGAATGCTTCCTCCATAGCAGTTTTGACAAACCAGTGGTTGTGCACCCACATTGGTGGGCTCCAAGGCAGGACCGAGCAGAACATCAGTGCACCTGAGCATGGCTGGACAAAGAGGCTGAAGATGGGTGGATGAGCAGAGTCCCCTCATTCAAGGACCCCTCATTCACCTTCAGTCCAGGCAACTTCATGCAAAGGCACCAAAATGGCAAAATTCACACCTAGGACTGGACAGGATTGATTCTTGCTGGATTTCTGCCATTACAACGTGAAAGGAGGTACAAAGCACATGGGAACTGCAGGAGGTGAAGCCAGTGCAAGAGCAAGAAGCTTGCATCTGTGAACTCCATCCCAAGCTTAGTTATTCTAGTGGACTATGAAATACAGTCAAAGATGATGACAGCTGTGTTCTGACAAGGCTAAAAAAAATCTAGACTGGCTTATTCATAAAGTTGAGACAATTAAGCAATAATTCCATTTAACATACCCCAGAATGAAGAAAACCAGTGCACCTTTCACTTAAAGAAAACTGTTGGGAAATATAAAACTAATTGTAAGAGCTATCACTAAGTATAAGACAAGAATAAACTTTAATTATCTCACTGTTAGAGTTTTCAATAAAGATTTATTATCTATCAGCTACATCTGACAGCAGTTCCAAATCTTTCAATGCTGATGTTAGGATGAAGAAATGTAAAACCTATTTGATTCCAAGGGGAAGAAAATCTTTTTAAACAAAACCATATGTACAGAATACCCTGCATAGCCACAAGCTGAATCATCTTGAAATAAAATAAAAAAGCATGTATAAAGCAACATAGTCTAGCTGCAAGTACATTAATCATGAGTATACTTTAATTCTGCATTTATCACTAGCAACCTAAAGTTGGCACCTAAAGTTAGTAACGCAAAGATAAATAACGTGTTTTTCCAGCACCTGTTTTGAGGAAGAGTCAAACTTTCTAGATTTGAATTTTATCATATTTGTGAGACAGATCAGATCACAGTTTCAGATAAAATCTTCCCTTGTTAGAAAGCACTCGACATTTCAAATCAACTTTGTCTCAGACTACAGTAACTCAGCATTCAGTGCTGAAATTTGAGCTGAATTTTGAGCTGAACATCACTTTAATGCCAAAACAAAATCACCCAGCTGGGTTCCTACTTACAAGCAAGGGAGCAAGGCTGAAACTGTTCTGAAATTTCACTGTCAGTGCATTTTGGTATTAATAGACACCTCTTGTTGAAGACATTCTGATTTCCCTCTCATTCCTATCTTGATTTTATTTCAGGTGAAGAAATATGCCACTGATGTAGTCAGATTGGTAACAGCAACTTTGTTTTGAAGTGAGTGAATGTACCTAAAATTAGAGTGAAAAGCCTTCTTCATAGGACACATACTTCTAAAAGACAGAGAAGCTGCAGGAACCTCATAGTCTAGCCACCCTACCTGCAAAATTTATAAAGAAGTAAGTGTTGCAATTTTTTCAGGTGACAGAATTATAAATGCGTGAAGAAGTGAGCTATTCTGATGTGGGTTTACTTGAAACAGATTCTTGTTTACCTTTTGATATGGAATCATTTGGAACTGAAAGATGGAAGAGTTTCACTCAGTTTGGGTGTGCCACACTAGCTGAGATCTGAAAAGCTGGAGAAAGGGGAGGGAAAATTACGTAGGAATATGTTTTCCATCTTTTGGAAGTTTTAACAGTTAAACTTTACTGTGTTTTTATTATACTTGAATGCCCACTTACTGCCTTTTACTGAGTGGTTTCCTTTGAATCTTCCACAACAGTGTTACCGCACAAAGTATCAAAGTATTACCAAGTATTTTGCTATTATTAAGACACTGAAAAAATGTTCAGTGACATTTCAGCCAGCTGGTCAGGAAAAACAAAGGAAATTTATTTTTCTTCTTCTCATTAATGTCTCTTTCTCAAATGATTTGATCTTACTGAAAGCCTGGAGTCATCCCCCAAAATCTTCTCCTGCTGGAGACAGTCATATGGTCAGATGGGAATCAGTCATAGGAAAAATCTTTCTCCCACCCAACTCTCTCTCTGCAATACACAGACCCACTTTGCGCCTCTGCTCTGCTCCAGCACTTGGTGCAAAGAGTGGGGTGTGCTTTCGGATGGCAGAAGAGCAAAAAAGGGAGCACAACCCATCAGAGTCACCCTTACAAATCCTCTGTTGAAATGAAGAAGACAGACATACGAGCAGCATCACTCTCTTCTGAAAAGGAAGTGGTCAAGGAAGAGGCACAGAACAGGCAGGCAGTGAAAGTCAGGGACAAGAAATGGATATCCTGTTAACACTGGCTGAACATGTGTAGCAGGATGCTCTGTTTCAGCGTTGAATAATGCTGAAACCAGCCTGACTCATCAATCCCAAAGTTAAACATCCTGAAGGTGAGATGAAGATGTGGCAGACCTGACAAAGTACCTGATAAAAGAACAAACTGTGATACTACTGGTAACTTATCTAAAGATGTTAAGCTGACACTGCTGGCCCAGAGACAGATGACTGACAATCACCTTATGTTATAGAAGCCCAGTCTCACTTTTTAATGGCAGGGTCTCCTAACAAACCCCTTCTCAGAGTGTGTGTGGAGATTCCTGCCTTAAATGGGGACAACCCTCAAGGTTACTACTTGAGGTTGAGTGAAAGACATTTGGCCCCAGTCATCGCTATGGGTGAGTAACATCAATCTCTGCTTAATACTTGGTTATTAATACAGCTTTAATATAATTGCTTCAATATAATTGCTTTAATATAATTGCTTCAACATTGCTTCAAAATCAGTGCACTATAGTAATAGTTATAGCTACCTGTACTGTGGGGTAAACAATTTTGATTAAGATCTTTTAATCTAAACGTTATCATAATAAATAACTTATTTTTATATAAATACATTTGGTTTGCTATCCTTAATCCTGTGGGACAAAGTCAGATAAAAAATATTACACCTGTATAATCTTTTGGACATAAATGTTGACAAAGTCTGGGGCCAAGATTGGATTCAGGCGCATGTAGGCTCCTCTCTGAGGAGTTTAAAATGCAAAGGGGTTATTTCTGTACCTCGTGACTCAATGAAAGGGCTTCTCTAATAACCTTTGTCTGAAGCTCCAATTCTGCCCATGACAACATGCCATTGCAAACTGCTTAGAAATCAGAGCTGCAGCAATGTAGTGGCAGAATATCAATGCTGCCACACTGCTGGTTTCCTAGAAGAAATTTAATTAGTTCATATAACACTGGAATCTTCACCGACACGGGTCAAGAGAATTGTGTGAAGCCAGTAACAAACATGAAAATCCTGACTCTACTGGAGTTAAGGATTCCAAATTCAGACTTTAGGAGACTCCAGATTTCATTCTTGGTTGAAACACTTGGAAAGCCACGAGACTATATAAAAGAGAGAATACGTTTAATATTATATAATCTATTTTTTTTTTCCCCAACAGAAAGAAATCTTAGTTAAGAGAGGGACAGCTCTCTGGAGGTTACTGCTGGTTCATCATTATTACTTATGCCCACTTCTCCTTAAGCACTACAGAAGTGTGTGTGACAGACCACTGGCAATACTTTTTCTGCATTAAAACAGCACTATACAATTTCACTACACCAAAGAGCCCGACAGATTTAAAATACACCACATTCACATTTATTTCTTTAAGTATTTCCTTGCCAGGCAAGTTTTTCTCTACTCTAATGAGGACTTCAGAAACAGTTACATGGTCTTTAAGGAGAGGAGAAATGCCAGGAAAGGTAAAGTAATTAGGTCCTCAGTGTGAAATTAGCTGCTAGACTGTAGCCATGGAAAAAAAAAAAGGAGAAAGTAAAAGTTCTAGACAAAATTAATTGTCTCATATGCAGTGATGGAGTATATAAGCTCCATAGAACCAGGTGACAGAAAACTTCAAGCTAGAGGGAGTAAAAAATATAATGATCTTAACTGTTAATGACATGTCCATGAAACAGAAGGTAATCACTGCCTTAATAACTGCTCACTCTAAGGAGGAACAGTCAATACCAAACTACACTACATGCCAATTATCTTCTTAATTGTCCCATATGTGTCACTACATACACCCTTTAAAGACTTGCAAACAAAATTTTCCAGTTGTTTTCCTCAGCAAACAGACTTCTCTACACTCATGATGCATTTTCCCCTGTTTTCACTGCCTTGCAATACAATGTAATAGTTAAATTTCATAGCTCAGGTGACTGCTTCCTAATTTCTCTCTCTTCAAAGGCTAAGAGAAAATTCATCATTACTTATACCTGATAATTAAACAAGCATATACACACTGTTTGTTGTCTGTTAAGTACAGCAACACATTGACCCATAATTAAATTGAGAGTCAATTTTGCTTTGTTTGTACAGATAAGCAGAACAGACAACTCTTCTGAGAAAAGCAGAAAGTATTTCTAAAGGCTATGAGAAAAACATTTAAAGTGGCCCCTCAGGAGACATTGCAGCTTCAGAAAACACTCTTGCATTGCCAGACTCAATAGAATGCTTTAACAGGTCTCTGCACAGGATCCATGAATTTTTGGCTGTGTGGTCCCAGGCTATTCTGTTCACAGAGCATGGAGAATGAACAAAACCAAGGTTGCACCGACACGTCCAATACATTTGGTGGAAGCAACATTATAGAGGCCACTTCTGGAATTCAGTGCATAGATAACGTGCACTTCCCGTTTTATTTCCTCTTGAAAAAATTGGCTGTTCATAAATTCCTGTGTTTGGTTTGCATCTCTGGATCTGGGGCTGCTGTATCCTCGATGAAAAATCCTGATGTTACAGTGCCAGTGCTGTACAGCAACCGTGCTTGTGTCTAGGTCAGGCACAGCATCAGGAGCTTTACACACTTTAAAGACCTGCATGTCTTCAGCTCACCCTCACCATGTCAGTAAAGGCACACACAGCAAATCCCGTGCTTTCGGCACGAACTGTGTTCACTGTACATACTCCCAGAGCCCTGGGAGTCTGTATGGCTAAAAATCATTTCAGAACCTTGGCAGTGTCACACATCAATTGATCCGAGCTAACTGCAGAACGGGAGATTTTCAAGCATTTCAGCTTTTTCCTGCAGCCTCAAATTTCTCGACAAAGGAATACCCAATGTCTTCAGTACATCAAAGTCCTTAGAACAAAATAAAGGTAGGATTGCTTCCAGACCAGCTGGGTTTTACGGTCGTTTCAAGGGAACAGAGAAGGATAGATAGAACCATTTTATTGAATTTTACATCAAACTGCAAATTTATTTTTATCACATAGTCCTACAGTGATTTGAAACACAAGGATCTTAACTTGTGAGGATGCCTAATTTGTATGTTAACAGCTGTCTAACTACAGTGAATTATTTGCCCTTATGTAGCCATGATTCATGGCTGGGAATAACAACAATCAATAGTCAGTGTAAGAAACTTCCAATGCATTGCTATATTGTGCACTAGAATGCAAACTGGCCTCCAGCTCTGGCAAAAGTTCATCTTATTTTAAGGAAACAAACATGAAGCCTTAAATATTTGTTTTAGATCCCATATTTTTCAGGTCACTACAGCTTGTATGTCATACAGTGATTTAATAGCCTGTGTATGTGAAAGAAAAGGCATTGCTACACAGAGGTAAGCATTTACTAAATTCTAGTGCCTGAACAAACATTTTGCATAAGTTTTACATTTGATATGTCACATATGTATTCACCTGAGGCAATAAGTCCAGGAAATATGAAAAACCAACATAACAGTGTTCAAAATCCACATACATTATCAGGCATCATTAATTTTACAACCAGGCTTATAAGGAACTGAAATCTGAGGACCACTGTTGGCTGAACAGACAGATATGGGTGTTTAAGTTCCACACACCCTGATTTGGTTCCTGACCAAGAGGTATCAGGAAAGGTGGCAATAAGGTAACTTGCCCTCTACAGTGCTTGCTGAAACATAATGCCATATTACAAAGATACAGAATAAGTGGTCACAAACAGAAAAGAAAACACACAACAGTTTGATCCAGAAAAGTCTTGGGCCACCATTAACTTATCCTTGCCTTGGATATGTAAATGCTATCATACCATCACACCCAAAGAAGAAAGGAATAATCCAGATAACATCTAGAATAAGTGCTCCTGTGAACTCTAGAGGATGAAATCCAGTTGGGGGAAGAAAAAAGTTATAAATCTATATTTTTAAGCATTCTTCAATTCTTAACAGTAGTTTCCTTTGCCATTTTGTATCTAATATTTGGTGGCTAAAGCAAATGTTTAAAAATCATGGTGCAGATAAAGCAAGGATACAATATTTTCAGCTTTCACCACCTGACGTAGCATGCTTATAGGAAGAGAGCCCACAAAAAGAACAAGCTGACAGGTTTTGCAGTCAGAGCCAGCGAAGCCTGTGATCCTGCAAGGGTGGGATTGCAGCAGTGCAAGGACCTTCAATGCCACTGGGTTTGTAGGCAAAAACAACCACCCACCAGTAATATCCTGGAATCTGTCACAGGCAGCATGTTCTCGATTGCTCTTTTTCATTCTGTAAGCAGATTTCAGAAAAAGGAAAGAGAATGAAAGGTACTCACCTTTACGTGCTGTTAGGTGAAAAAATGAAGGATTCTGAAGTTGTGAAGCTCCTGAGTTCCCCTTGTGGTGTTGCCATCCGTGACTGTGCTGCACGAGGAGGTTTGATGCAATCCCCCTTGGAAATACTAATTCCCTGCTGGAATGGCCCATTCTCTGAGGCCATGGGGAAGACACAGTCCCCTAAGGGAGCGCAGACCTCGCACATCCTGCCCCAGCACCTGCCCCACCACCCTGCCATGGCTCTGAAGGGGAGCCGTCTGTGCCTTCCCTCCTTCCCTCCAAATACACACCACAGCAGGAACAGAAAGACCTTGTGCCACAAATTTCACTAGAGAAAGTTGATTTTTTTTTCCCCAAGAGAGTAGCTAGAGCTCTGATTTTCAAGGCAAAAGGAGGAAACAATGTTGATAATGGATCACTTCTTCCTGCCCAGCTCATCCTGACAAGATGGAGCCTTTCCTTCTGGGAGGGTTCTCCTCACCTCACTGACAGGTGGTAGCTTCTTGGGCAGGAAAAACACCGGACAGACCCTCCAGCCCCTTGAAGGAGAGGCCTCATGCCTGTCATGGCCTCAGAGGATCTCACTGTGTGTCCCCAGGACTCCTGTAGTGCCCCAAAAGTCTCTGACATTGCTCAGAGGAGCTGCCTCCCTCTCACATACTTTGCAGAGCTTCCCAAAGGTTGCCCTTGTCTCCCCACACCTTCCAGAGGGTTCTCCTGTCCCTGCAGTGAAACAGCCATAAGAAGCTTTGGAAAACCCTCCCTGGAAAACACAGAGAGAGTCTGTCTTTGCAGAAGGTGGTTCTTGGGGCTCCGTGTGGGATGGCAGCCACGGGTTGGGTGGTGGCAGTGCAGAGGAAGGTAAGATGTCAGCTCTTGCTGGGAGCTTTTTCTTTCCTATATTTGTTTCCCTCTCAAACTACAAATTAATTTACTAAGGTATATCCAAAAGACACCAGTTCTTTGGATATTAATAACTTTCCTTCTTTCCTATGTATGATGATTGTGATGAACTGTCTCTCTTTGAGTAACTGAGGAAAGCACCTGGATTGATGGTTTTCCTCCATGGTGCTGCTTCCTCTGGCATGGGACCAGTGCACTCTGCTCCACTTGCCATGAGAGGGTTTACACTCAGGGCTGCTTTCATTAGTGATTACATCTGAAATAGATCCCAAAGGGCTTGAGAAAGAAACAAAAAAACCCAATCCTTTTGCTTTTAATCCCAAGATGTTTAATATTCCCAGGGGGAACTGATTTTGTCTGGAATGGTTGCTAAACCCCTCTACTTAAATAGCAAATCCACTGCTGTTCCAATGACTGAGAAGTAGGTGTCATTAAAAGAGCTTTTTCCTCTGAGTGAGAGTGCTGACTACTCACTATTTCACTGAGAAGCAGCAACCTCTGAAAAGTGAATCTCCTCATTTATCTTTCTTCCTTCAACACAAAGAGAAGCCATTTTGACAGGGCGCAGACTAAGGGGCATTTGGGGCAGCACACGTGTTGCTGTATATTTTAATGCCATTGCTTTTTATGGCCGTGCAGATGTGAAAACTGCCAACAAATTTCTTGTCAGCACTGCTGTAATTATTCTGTAATTTCAGTGCAAGTCTAGGCAACTTCTTACATTTCCTTCAAGCTCAGAGAAACATGTTTCTGAGGAGAGGAATTCAGTACGTGGTATTCATGCTGCTGCTTTATTTGTCAGTTTAATCTCACAATCCAGATGCTTAAAGCAATGTGGCTGTTCATTCTTTCTCTTAAAATGGCAATCTTGCATTCCCTCCCACTGCTGTTCAGGTACAGGGCTGGCAGGTACTGATGGCCATACCTGCTGTGCTGTCTGCCTAGCTTTCAATAACATTGCTTTTAAACCTTGGCAGGTTAAAAAACTTGGTCTTACAGACCAGCACGTGCTCTGCTATTGAATTAGCACATGGAGAAGGAGCCAACAGAGTCCCTACATGAAACTGGAAAGTATTTTATTTACCTTTCATTTTGAAACATCCTTTCACTGAGTAAAAAATTGAAGTAGATAAGCAGTTTGACCAATTGCTAACTTTTAACATCACTGTCTTGTCTGCAAATGGATTAAGAGCTACAGTCATAAATTACTTATTTATTTTCAATGTCACTGCAGAGTGAATGTTCTTGCTGGCTAAATGCAAGAACAGCTTCCTGATTATTAAACAGGATTTTTGGTACTGAATTTTTGCAGGCTGGCAAAATATTACAGACATATCCAGACAACCCCACATTCACTTCCTTAAAACAGTTTTTATCTTTCTTTTCCACACCTTGAGGATTCTTGGAAATACTTATTCTAATACATCTTAGGCTCCTCTGTGCTTTTTTAACAAGAGCTTGATTTCTTTTCCTCAGCTGAACAACACTGACAGCTGGCAGCTGTTGTGGCTAGGATTCAGAAATCTTAATTTTGATTATAGGTGTCTTAATTTAAACTATTTTTCAGAATTCCCCATTTAGTCCCTTCCTAACTAGACAGGGATCAGCATCTTTAGAGGACAGTCCCTACATTCCTTAAAGGGTTGGATTTATGATGTTTCTGGCTATGGCCATTTCTCTCCTGGGAATGTAAATGACAACTACACTAAAGTTAGACAACAGAGGTGATATAAACTAATGCCCAAGTCTCCACTTTAACAAAAAATCCCTGGCTATGTATTTCAACTTGTTGTTTTTGAATTGCCTGTCCTAAAACTAAGGATTACCTCACATGATCTGAGCTAAGCTGCAAAGTGCTCCTTCCGTTGTCCAAACGTGGATAAGCTTCAACTATTTTTCATCTAAAGAGGGTTTGGATTCAGTAGTCAACACTGGATAAAATAACCACAGCTGACAGAGGACAGTTCACGAGAAAGCTCACAGGTTATTCTTACACATCCCACCAAGGGCTCTTTAAGTGTACAAAGGGTCTTTAAGGTACAAAGTCATGATCAGATGGGAAGCTCCCGGAGACAAGTTGGCAATGGCCTTGGGATTTTTATTGCTGTCAGCTATATGGGGTTATCTGGGCATACTTTACCTGATCCATGACATACCACAACCAGGGCACAAGGGACTTAATGAAAATGTTTGGGTTTTTTTTTGTTTTGTTCATCATTTCCTCAAGTCCTAGGAAACTATTGAATAAAGCTGACTTTCTTGAGTGGGATTTTTTAATCAGATACCCAAACTCTTCAGCTTTCAGGGAGATTCTGATGAATTCAATGATTTGATAACTTTTATTAGTTAACTTTGGTCCAATCAGAAGGTAATGTGAAAGTGGTTTGATTGTGATATTGTTTTCAGTTTAGTGTAATTATAGCAGTAGAACACCTTAATAAATATACTTTCTTCATTTTATCATTTTTTTCATGCCAGCTGTCTACTTCCAGATAGGTATGGTTGGATTATAAGTATTTGCTTTGACCTTCACCACTTTTGAACATAAAGGAAAATAGCCAGTTTTGCCTAAGGTACCTGCATACACATGTAAAATTAAATCTTTTGCATTTAGTTTATGTTCTTCTACCAGTGGTGATAGGATCTGACATGATATAGAAAAAGCGCACAACTATTTTTTCCATATCCATCTATTTGGACTATTGTTTGTCTTGTTCTCTTTGTTGTGGTAAATTCAGATATAAATAAACTGTTATAAAAGTTTTTGCAGGGAAAAGAAACAGTGAATGAGTTATTAACTACCTACTGATAAAACATGGACACATGATAAAGAAAAGATCCATCTTAAACAAACTACATCATTTTAAAATGTGATAGTTTTAATCATACCTAATTTATCAATGAAAGAAACGCAAATTTCTAATTTTCTTTTGGAAAACATATTGATATGTGAAATTCATGACAATTCCTCTAGCAGATAAAATGAAACAAAGTAGCCTTAAATTTAGATTGTAGTCTCAGAACTGTGATGGCAATGTATTAGATCTTGCATCATTTGCAAAATCTTGATACAGTTGGCAACTTGGAAAAGTGTGATTAGTAGCATTTTCACTGCTAAAGTCTACTTCTCAACCTCTAGAATATATCATCACAGTGATGGCAATTTGCTGTAGAATAAGGCACAGAAAAAAATGTGTGATGTCTGTATTCCCACTGGTGCACATATATATATATATGTGCATATATATACACATAGTTATGACAAAAAATATGTATTACTGTGCACTACACTTTTTGTCCTTTTGCTTTACATCCTTTTCTAGACAGTGGAAGAGGATGAAAATTATCAGCTAATAAAAACTACAGCAAATACCAAGCAAAGAAATAGAGGAGTTTAAAGTACTGCTGCCATTCCAAGGTCAAGTTCCCCTTACATAGATTGCTTTAGGGAAGCAAAAATGTGTAAGTATGAGCATCCAGCAGCTTAAAAAAGGAATAGATATAATACACTTCTATCTGCCTTGTGTGCTGAACTAGAATTTAAGTTGCCTTAATTGCTATCAATCTTCATTTTGCTCTTTCAATAATGTGTTACACTAATAGGAGATATTATGACACATTTTCTTGTCAAACCTAGTCATGTACCGAGCAGTGCACTGGGAGAAAATGATTGAGGAAACTGTTGAAGTGGAATAAAAAGTCTTTACTGCTATACAAGAGGGCTGAGCTTGCTATTCTACTTTTTAAGTTTTAAGCGTGCTGATCAAAAATGTCAACACCCAGGATACTTAGTTTTCCTGATAGATTTGGCTAATTTTCCTAACTTTTTTTCATTTGTTCAATATCTAATTTCAGACGGAATGAGAAGTAGTTTTTTTCCCCAAATAAGAAGTACATTACATATAAATTGCCCACTGACCTATGGCTCTACCACAAATTGAAAATAAGGACGACCAGAAAAACTGTAACAGTCATTTCCCAGCTGCAACTCCCATCAAAACAAACCATACCTTCCAAAATGAAATTTGGGACTGATATAGAATACTGAAGGGTGACATACCTTGTGTAGCAATTAATCAATTATTTGCCTGATTAACTGATTTTAAAATATACATAAAGACTTCATCAAAATCCTGTTTAGTGTTATGAATAACACTGCAAGAATATTATTTATAAAGCATATTTTTGTTTTCCTATTGTCATATTTATTGTCCTATTTGTGTTCCATAGGCATAGATTAACTTCAAATTTATGGGTGTATACTTTAATCTTACAGCCCATGATACTTCAAAACTTTATTGGAGGACCAGATCATTTTCTACTAAAGGGTAAATGAAGTGTGCACCTGCAAATGTCAAGTTTATCTATGTTTATCCTGCCTTGGATGCAAGACATAAGCCTAAGTTTAAGAAATGGATCAAAAGTCAGACCAAAATGTGTTCTGTACCCAATAGATAAAACAAATGCGCATTTTGAAGAAGCTAAGTAGCAATTACACCTGACATTTCCTGAACTGCATTTGATTATCCTGCAGAAGATTAGGTGGGTAGTTTCTGATCTTTTTGGCTCACGATTAGAATAATTTTGTTATGGGTTCCAGGCTTTGGTTCTCTCACCGGAATCCACACCATGTCTTTGCCTTCTTAACAAAGTTTAATGAAAACTCATTTTAAATCACAAATTTTCCAAGCCTTGAAGAAGGTGTTCTACTTAACATAACCTACATCCCTAAAGGCTAATCTGCAATATTATCCCTACTGCACAATAAAATCTGAACTGATTCAAAAAGCCCACATTTTACTGAATTTACTCCATATTTGCAATTGACTGGGCATATCAAAGGAAAGCTGTCACACAGAATTTTCTCTTGGTGAATCTGATCCCTGCTATTGAAGTGTCACCTTATAGCATGACTCATACATACTATTCACTGAGCCCACATATTTGGTCTATTTTTTTTAAGAGTACTCAACTGAGCAATTCTGCAAGTGCTAAAAAGGCAAAGCCTGTACAACAGTTCTCCTGACCCAGTTCTCCATCCAGGTTCCCACGTTATGAGACAAACACAGCAGGTAGGTAAATTATAAAAAAATTCTGTCAGAGGAAAACTAGGTACTAGAATATTCCAGTGATGTCATATTTCAATATGGTAGTGGTGGGGATTTATTGAAATATGGATGATTCAGATCCAGACTCACTGGACTATCTATCCAAAGGAGGAACTTCTCATGTGTCTGGTTATCTTTTGTAATACCATCCTTTCTGAGAACATGAGCTCATACCTGTTTAAGTTGATTATTAATTAAATAACTAATTATTAATTATTAATTAGATCATTACTTAAAAAAGGAGACAAGAGGTTAGAGCAAGACAAAAGGTCAGGATACTTAGCAGAGCACAGGATCATGACAGTACTTATGATCCATGAAGGTGCAATCACAAACTGTGAAAATACCCAAAGATCATTGCATCTACACAGTTCCAGGCCCAGCTAATGCACCACCAGCCTTCTCCCAGACCCACCTACCTGAACGGGGAGCATGATGAGCAACTAGTTCTGTGTGTGAGCACATGATCTTGTTTATTGCCATTACTGAGGCTCCATGACATCAGTGGCTCGAGGGCCCTATGCATTCCCTCAGCCTTTGGGGGTATTTAAACTCCTGGTGCTCAAACCAATGCAAGGATCCAAATGTGGATCTGGCTGCTGTAAGTGGAGCACACCTGGAGGTAAAAAGATCTGTTCACAGGCCCATCACTAAACGTCAGTGAACTACTAGTTTTCTAACAACAACGAAAAAATTCTAAAGTATTATGTGATCAGTAATTGAAATGTTTAAAACATTTTACGATGCTCATCACAGAAAAATGTAAGCAGCATGAAAATCCCTAGTGCCAAAGATGTGCATTTCGTGTAGAGAAGACACCTTATACCAACATTAAGTAGCAGTCAGCTGAAAAAAGAATTCATAATTAGGAAATGTGCCTTTCAGGACACTAATCATAGGAAAGGATAGTTTTGAGTTAACATCACTGTAGTTACAAATCCATTGACTTGGTCACAGGAGCTTCCATTTAAAACCTGTCACCTCGGAGCAGTCTCTTTCTCCAGACACTTAACAGACTTGGTAGCTGGAAGTTGCACCTCAGGCACAGAAATTAGTGAGACTTATCTTTAAAGCTGGCTTTGCATAAGTCAGTATCAGGTATGTCGTCGGCTTCATCCTTTGAACAGAACAGTGGCATTTTCTTAACTCTACAATTCCCCCTTGTCCATATTTGTATTTGTGTGTGTGTCTGTGTGCATGCAGTTAATAACTTGACAGGCATTTCAGTGCCTTAGTACTGCTAGAAGTTGTAATTTTTTCTTTTTAATGGTGTCCAAACAAATCATCTCTTAAAAATAAACTGCACAGTAGCACAGTGAGAAGCAGAACTTAGCAGGTGGATGATCAAAAGGAATTAAGTGCCAGAGCTCTGGCCTATGTGCTCGTAAAAATTGATTTGACTTCATAAGTTTAATGCAAAAGGGAATTGCATGGTGTGCACTGCTTTCCTGTTGATTTTTAAAAAGTGTGGGATCACATCTCCCCTGCCAATGTCCACTAACTATGCCCATGAATATGTGAATATAAACTGGGTGTTGCACTTTTTTTTTTTTAGACTAACTCTCATCAGCATTTTATAGCTAAGCACACTAACTGGATTCACTCAAAAAACCTGCTAACAGCTACTACTTTCCATTCATATGAAATGCTCACTTCTATTTCCCATACTGATATTAAAAAAGTAAAAGCCTTGATTTTAAATTCCTTTTAATAACCTCCTGTTTCAACAAAACATGCAGGTGGTGTAGCATGAGAAGGTAAAGGGAGCTGTTAAAAATATTGTTTTATATTATTTAATATTATTTTGTGATTTTGGGGGTTTGTTTTTATTTCAGGGTGAAAATAAGCTTGGCTTGTATCAAATATTGTATCAAATATTCAAGTGTAAAAAATTAACTTATACAAGTACTTTCTATTGATATCAGGTCTTCTAATCAACCTCTAAAAGGTTTTTTAATCCTTAGGTGTGAAATCCAGAGACATGATGCTTATCAATCATATATGAGATTGCCTTGATGCATTGTTGCCCTCCTTACCTTCTCAGCTAAGCAGTGTCCTGGCCCCTTGCTTTCATGAGAATGTAAAAACAACCATTTTTCTGCAAAACAATCTCGCCTGTATGAGAATGTATGTGCATGATACCTGCTTGCCCGAGCAGCCACAGCTCTTACAACAATCCTGTCATTTCTTCAAGGACATTTTTTAATATTTATGTTGATAAACCAATAGTCTATGTCCATTACAGCTGCTACCACAGTCACAAAGAAACAAAGTATTCCAGCTCCAGGAATATCTCAGGTGAAGAGAAAAGTCGAATGCAGAGTTTAGACGTGACCTTCCTTACCTGTCCTTGACTAGTCAGGGGAGATCTCTTTGCTCCCTGATTTTATTGCAGGTGTTTATCTGCTGGGTGTTTCATATGCATCCCCCAAACTGAACTGAGTATGTGAACTGAACTGTGTTCCATGACATACCACAGAGCCATACAGCTGCTATATGGAAAGAGAATCCAGGTGCCATGATGCAGTATCGGGGCAGGAGGGGACAGCTGTGCTTGCTTATTGCTCCCCAACGCTGGAACATCATGCATGGAACTGAGTGGTAAGAAGACTGGGATTTACTGAGCAGTTTCTTTTGGGATTACTGACTCCAGTTGAGTCTGGATGAGAGCTGCCATATTATAGGGTAGGCAGCAGAATTCGGCTGCTGGAAATCAGTCCCGATGCTAACCACAGTAACATCGGTCTCATCTTTGTCACTAAGACTTTAATTTTCCATCTGGAACCAGAATCAAGTCAGATGACCCAATTTATATAATTCCTTTGACAGAAGCTTGTCATTATTTCCTGATATTCTTGTAACGTTTGAAAAATACTAAGAGCCAGACTTACTAAGAGCCACTGATAATTCATTAGCTTGGGCTTTTCTAGGTCTTCCCTTATTACCCGCCATACCAGAGAAAAAACAAATGCAAATAGAAAGTGTTGTGAATCTACCTTGATTTAAATAAAAAATAAACTAAAGCTCCTATTTATGTGATGTATTTTAACCTTTGATAAGTGCCCAAACAAGTTGGAAACCTAACACCATCAGATCCCATTCAGATTCTTTTGAATATTTTACTGCACATATCCCTTTCTAAAAGAGACCTTGTTGAAGGCATATATTTGCTCTGTGTCCAAGTTCATTAAAAGTGTCAGCTATTTGTTATAATCAGGAAACTGCCATCAACTTCCGTGTGTGCTAAAAGAGTATTCACAGACCATAACCACGAACAAGCTCTTCCTGTGTGGGGCCTTGTACAAACAAAAGTTTTTGCAGGTCTGAACCAAAGTTCAGGAATGTGAATGCTTCTGAATCCTCTCACAAAGTCTGATCCTTGAAGTTTCTCACCTCCGGTGCCCCATTTCTGATTCTTTGCTTGTGAATAATGAATTCAGGATCAGACCTTAAACCTTTCTGTGTTTCAAAGTATGTTAAGCTTTACACTAAAAGAAAACTTCTAAGGAGTGGTATCACCCAAGGGGTGAATTCTGCTCTGCTTATGCATGACAGTTGTTCTAATTCTGTTCAAGTCAGCAGTTTAAACTGCTTTGTCCTGTAAATTACAGCAATCACAAATTATTCTTGCATGAAAAATAAATGCCCACGTGGACTTTGCTGGGGAAAGATAAAATGAATACAACAGCATTCTTCCCTTGTTCTTGTGCTGTTATTCTCCCAGTCTTGCACCTGCAGCCTGCTGCTGTTGGGGCAGGCACGTAGCAAACTGATTGCTGCTGGGACAGAATTATCCCCTTCCTTCCTCCTCTTCCTGCCCCTTGGCTGAAGTCATTGGTTTTCATTAGAGACTCAAAGACACACGTGCACCAAGGCTCAGAACCTGTGGGCAGGCAGAACTGCTCTGATCGAGCCCCACTTCAGTCAGTGACAACAACCAGGAACAGCCAGCCAGGGCTTCAGCTCTTCAAACTCCTGACAGGAATGACAGACTTGGTCTGGGAAACACTCCTCCAGGAGAGCTTCTGGGAAACATCTTCCTTTTCCTGTTTCTCTCCTTTTTTTCCCCAGAAGCAGTTTTTAACCATTAGAGTCAGCATATGCCACTAGGCATGTTGCAAGCCCTGCTAAAGCTTTGTTCATGTGAACCTATCCTTCACTTCCACCACTGAAACTGTATTTGACAAAAATATGCAAATGTAACTATAATATGTACCTATATACATCTACATATACGTGAAAAAAAATCACAGCTACTCTTTCAATTCAGCTTCTTATCCCAGCTTATTTAGAAGCTGTTTACATCTACTCCTCTAATAATATCAAACATCTTCTCTGCAGTAGAGCAAGTACATTTATGTACTGGGTTAGGACCGTACACAGAAATGCGTAGGGTCTGTTTAGTTGGGCAAAGCAAGCAGCACACAGTCCAGTTCACATCTAGAACCCTACAGTCCCTAATTCCATTAACAGCAGCTGTCACATGACTACTAAAGGTTGTGATCCCTACCAGATTCATCACTAAATGTACAGGAGAGCTCTCCCTGCCTTGCCCAGCAGAAGCAGCATTTGTGTACACACACTCTCAGTGTCAACAATGGGCAGCCCAGCGCAGAACACTGCAGACTATAGCTCAGAAACATCAGATCACACTGCTACTTAAACATTCCCTGAAGAAACATTGGAAGGGGAATTCGTGAAAACATATTTTTAGTATCTCACTACAGCTGTAGGTTTTTTCTCCTTTTCTCTTTTACATTGCCATGAGAAAAAAGTGGCCCCGGTTGACACGGAAGATAAAATCCATAAGCATGCAAAGTGAGACAAAGGAATTTTAAGACTGTCACTTTTATTAGTAAGAGACAAAACTCCTAGGCTGAATGCTAACAGCTTTTTAACTTATTTCCATAATAACCATTAGCTCCCGGTGCTTTCTAAAGGTTATCAAGAACCTTGCAGGTAATTAACATCTCACTGTATATATCTCAGGAAAACAACTAAAAATGCTAGCATATAAACAGAGATAGCAAATTATGCAACAGCCTTCTACTCATAGTACTGATAATACAGAAGGTGACCCACGTTTTATCATACACCCAAAAAGAAGGTCTATTTGCTACATTTCAGCCAACCATGGGGAACTTACCTTTCACTGTGGTGACAGATCACATAAATTTAGATATCAACAGCAGATCAAAAAAAACCAGCGAAGAAGCAACCCATACTTACTTCCCAAGGTCCAGCATTGGGATGGTGAAGATGTAATACCAGACAAAGCATGCCATGTCACCTTTTTAATAGTCTTCATCATGAAAGATGTTGACTCCACCTGTTACAGTGAACAACTCTCTACAGATCAACAGTTACGTGAAAGGGATCTCCTTATGGGCATGTGAATGTTTTGTTTGTTTTGAAATAGAAAATGCAGGACCCACCTGGTTCTGAGGTGAAAGTTGTAGCAAGGCTAGGAAAAACTAATTTTTGGCCATTGCAGGCTTTAAACTGTTGTATCTTTGAACTTTTCTTAAATACTTGCTCCTAGCAGTGAACAATACCTGTGAGTGGGCTTCCACCGACTCATGTGGGAGGAAACCCACCCTCATCGACATGCACAATATGCCCTCTGGGCAACACCACCACAATGAAAATGAAAAATGAATAACAAACAAAAAAGTCAGAAACATAAAAAATAAACATTACATTTATTTAAATAAAAATATATACACAGTGTTCAATGGACATGGCTTACAGACAGCAATGAAACAAAAATGATAAATCCTGAAATATAAAAAGCATTGAATTGCTATCATTGTGCTTCATTTCTCTGAACAAACACATGCTATGGACTGGAGCACTGTTAATGTTACTCATACATAGCCCTGTGTGCTCCAGAATGTAAGACAGGAACATTACAAGGGACAGCTACACAAAAGGAAAACAAGTACCAAAGTAATTTGGGATTCTAGAAATTTTAAAGTCAGATCATTCATAAACAGAACAGAAATGCTGAAAACTTTTAAAGTACTTTGCATGCATGGAAAGAGTAACCAAACACCACTGCCAACACTTAGAGATCTAAGTAAGAGCAGAATGGTTCAAATCCCACCACTCCAAACCCTGCAGATCCAGGGCCTCTCTTATCACAGTCAGATTCCTCCTGTCACTCTTTCTCCCAGTCAGCACACAATCCCTGTGTTTTGTGCTTCAGCTCTTTGGAATACAAACACATTGGCTCACAAGTGACTTCTATTTTATTTACCCTGAAGTATTAAGTCTCATATCTGAGCAAATGCAAGTTTTTAAATGTTGAATCATGAGTATCATGCTGAAATCCATGGTTGTTATATTACTTATTCAGCAGATGCTATGAGAGAAAGAGCAAATAAATGTTTCAGTGCTGCAGAGTGAAAGCTGAATGCTCTGGCAATGCAACAATCAATGTGTCGCATGACTAAGGGAAAAAAAGCAATGTTCTAGAGACTGAAGTCTGGGATTTTTTTTCTCTTTCTCTTTTTTTTTTTTCGGTAAAAAGCATTTGTGTGGGTTTTTGGTAAACATGCCATTTACAAGGTAAGTCTGTGTTTTAAAGAGCAGCAAATTATTTTAAAGCATTTCCATTGTAAACACCTGCTTTTAAGCTGCAAGGAAGTGAAAAGCAAGAAGCAAATTCATGTCTCATGGCATTGACTATACAGTACACTTCTTTACAATAAAAAAAAGAGCATAGATATCAATGGTTTCGAGTTTACAATATAGCCAACTGACAGAATATATGTTTAAGACTATTAACTGATTACATACATTAGTTCACGCAAGTAATTGTGCTGCAGTTTTTAATGCAATTGCTTTCTTTATTACACCAGTTGATGTTCACTGCATTTTCTGCTTTTTATAAATGGACCATAGGATTTCATGAACTTGTGTTTGATCTAGAAATAAAAGTCAGTTTTTCCTGAAACTCTTAATAGGCATATTATACAGTGGGCTTCAAAATGATGTGTTGCACTTCTTTATACCTAAATTACTAGTGGAGATTTAGAACACCATTACAATTTATTCCATTGCAAATAAGTGAATTTTCATCAGGAGTGACTGATTTAGACACAGAAAGTGTTTGTTAATTTCCTTATTTCACTTATGTAATGGCAAAATTCAGACAGTACAAAAATTAACATTGCAAAGGACTTCATGAAGGCTCTTTCTCAGTATTTTGTTTCAGCTGTCCTCCTAAATTATTTGATCTATATACCACAGACATTGCTAGTATTCCATCAAAATACACAGCTTCACATACACAAAAATCAGATAACATAATTAAAAATTTCTGTTTCCTAATTGCTCCATAAAATCCGAAGTATAAACATTAACCAGAACGTATTTTAAATTCCCCAAAAGAAGACTTCAGAAAAAAAGACCTGCCTGCCTAATAATGTCAGGCCTATGCATGTTATGTATTATGACAATATTACAATCATCTCTGAGAAAAAAATTATTCAACTTTCCTTGTTTTTTTAGGCATTTTATACTAGCTCTCAAGTTAGACAGTAGTCTGTGGTATGAAACTCCCATATAAGCATGTAATGCATTGTACAAATATTCAAAGCTAGTAGCCCTTATTTTAGGATTTTTCAAGACAGATCCTGATTACCTTATTTCTACAAATAATATCTTCTGTGACTAAGACAAGATTTGGCTTTAGATGCCAGATATATCTTCGAATTTTTATCTTTTAGCCCTTGAGAACTGCTTTCCTCTCAAAGCAGGTTATTTTATACCTTACAAAGGTATAAAGGTAAGGTAAGGTACCTTACAAACTCTTTCACATGTTTTAAGAGAGCAGATATGTAGCATTTTCTGCAAGGCCACCACCAAAACCAGTATGCTTACCTTAACCCTTTGCAACACAAATAATATAGTTTGCTTATAAAGACTAGTTTGTTTAAGTTTACTCCTCTGATATTCACAGTGAGCTACAAGACTCTGTGTGAGGCCCCAGGCTTGAAGCAGCTGCTACAAAAAGTAATGTAACTAATGCTCCAAGCCATGTAACTATCAACCTGCAGCAAATCCCTCTTTGATTCTTCATAAAAGGCAAACCAGAGAACAAATAATTTTGAATCCATGATCAGCTGAAATCTCAGCTGATGGCACAGCCTTTGCCTTCATGGAGTGCATTAGCAGGCAATGGCAAAACAACAAAACTTTTGAGCCTGTTTCAGTACTGAGGCAATAAGGCTCTTCCAGAAGTGTTGGAACCACGTCAACAGGTTTTACCAGGGTCTTGTGACCTACAATAAGATGTTCTAATCAAAAAATTTGCGTGAAAATTTTCTGTCTTACTTAGCACAAAACCCACACTTACTCTTCTGTAATGGCCCAAGCACAGTCAAGTTTCACTGCAGCCCACTGATGTGAGCTTAGGGTTTTTTTTTCTTAATTATTTTTAGGAAATTAGAGATTATTTATTTTCAAAAGAACATACTGTGAATGGTTGTTAAAACAAAAAGGACAATGATCCAGTGCTCATTTTTCTTCTTCCTCACCAACAACACGGCTTCAATGTGAAAAACATGTTCAAGACAAAAAGTAACATGGTAGGGACAATTTAGAACTCAAGTAGGATTAAAATGCTGAGGCAAAATCTTGAAAGATTATTTTCGTGATAAGAAAATCTAGATAATTTCATATTTTGAACTTAACAAAATGCCCACAGGACTTAGATAAAGATACCCATAGCACCAACCAGTAAATACCATCCCCAAGCAGACTTTTACAGGTTGTATCAGAATTTCTGTGGGAAGGCTGGCATTTTCTACTGTACACCTGTGGGGTTGCTTCAGAGATGAACGAGGACTTTATTGCTATCTTTAAACTGCACATGCAGGGGTTTTTAAGCTAATAATAAACATGCAGACAGTGAGGGCTGGTGAGACAACCTGACAGAACAAAACATTACTTTCCTTGGAAGGTTTACGTTCCATAAATCCACAAAGAATTTTTGTACAGATCAGCTAAGCTACAGTTAAAGGCCCAAACACTAATTTATGCACACACCCAGCCATCCAATAAGTATTGCCCACTTGTACTGGTACATGACAAGAAAAAAATCAAGGTGTTATGTTCTCATCTGTCTGAGCTTATCTGTGATGCAATGCCAACTCTTCTGATATATATTGAAGTAATACATTATGAGAACAAGGAAGTAACTAGTGACAGTACATTATAAAATAGAAATAAAAAACTAATGCAACAAAACACTATTTACATTGCCTAATTTACTTTGATAAAAAAAAGTTCCAATTAGTTAATATATTGTATAGGTGAATTTCTGGCTCCACTGAACTCATTAATTAGAACAAGGATCTCTTTCAGATGTTTTCCTAGAAGCCCCAAAGCTTAATCTTGCAAATAAACAAGACAGATTTAATTTTAGCCATATGATAGATCATTTCCATGTGATCACCCAAACAGAATTTGCAGAAATGAGCTCTTTAATTCTTACTACTATAGTTACAGATTTATACATAGCAATGGGCATTAAAGGATTAAAAAGAACAAATTATAACTCATGGTTTATCAAGATTTCTTTGACTTCCATAGGAGTAAGGAAACATTAACTTCTTTATCCGTGGCAATTACAATTTCCTACAGATGCTCAAATTCCCAGGGCAGTTACATTAGGATAAATTTCTCTTACTTCTGCTTTAGATATGAAAATGAATGTAATGACATAAGGGTCAGTTATACTTGGGGTCAGTGAATACTTAGGGGGTTTAAATTGTATTTCTCTCTGGGAGTCTGAAGAAGGTAATAAATAGATACAATTAGAAAACACAAATGTTCTTTGCAAGACAAATTTCAGGACTAACACAAACTGGCAGAGCATTAATTTTTAAAGCTGATAGTTGTTCATCCTAGAGTGTCTACCTGCAGCATTACAAATCTGATATAAATCATCTGCAGTGGTTAACTAGTCCTAATACAGCAGTTTACTCATAACTATAAAATTTATTTTAGGCTCTGTAATAACATATATGTTTTTATAGCCTAAAGATATATTAACTCCTGTATATACAACTAATTTTCCCTACTTCTAAAGCAAATTTACTTTTAAAGGTTTACAGTAAAGGGGAGGTCAAATTCAGGTCACCTCACTTGTAGAATTAATCCCCTTGATTTCAGTGTGATTTATCTGAAAGTGAAATAAGTGGTATTTGGCTGTGGTACAGAAAGCCAAAAATGATACATCCAAATGAACTGCAGGGAATCAGAATGGAATTACTGAAATTACAGGCTGCAATTACTAAAAACATATTATGTAAAGAAGCTAAATGTAATTACCAAAATTATATTTATCCAAGATATTAGCATTAGCATCTTTCATAAACATTTCTGTGAAGGATTTAATTAATGATCAAGACCTCAGTGCTCTGCTGGTTCCAGAAAACACCATTTCCAGCAGTAAGAGACCCCTTAAATCAAATATCAGGTTTTGGTTTGGAGTCAGAATGCCACCTTCCAGATTGCTAACCTCAGTTCCTAGAGCAAACGCCATTTCCCTTTTTTAATCTTCATCAAATGACCCAAAAAACTAATTCCAGCTGGCTTATGAGTCATGCTGAGCTTCAACTTCACAAAGATAAGTTGAATATATTTGATTTTGAGAATATCCAGTCCATTGCTTTTTCATGGTATTTTAGTTCATAACGACTAACCAGAGTTATTTTAATGTAAAATGATAAAACCTGGTAAAAATAACACCTCGACTGGTTATACATTGCCAATTAATACGTCATAAACAGCGGTTGTTATATTCACTAAATTAGCATGATGTATGTTCCTGATTACACTTTTGTTAAACTTAGGTGTCAGCTTTTCCATATGTCCCTTCTGGAGGTCTGTAGTACTTTGGGAAAGCCATCAGCTGTATCATGTTGAATGCATACTTTCTGCATTTGACATTCTTCAGTACATTCTCTATGCGGCATCCTTCTCTAGTGAAAGGGGGAAAAAGTACAACTTCATGAAACACAGAATAAATAAATATGCTTTATTTGTTCATTGCAGAGTTTCAGCAACAGTTGAAGTAAAAATAACAAAGATTCAACTCTACATTTTTGTTTTCCACAAGTGATGATACATCTTACAAAATTAAATCCAAGGCCAGGCCCAGTACAGTTATTGCCCTCAGAAATAGGTGATAAGATTTTCCATCCCCCCTAATATATTTGCCCTTGAGGTTTAAAGTTTAGTAAAAAAAAAATTAAATACTTTAATGATACATTTTGTTCTAATTCCAGAAATATATTTGACTTTTAAATCTTTTCATACTTTTTTTTCAATTTGTTTGCTATATATGTGCGAGAATACATTGCCCTAAAAATGCGTATTCTAGGAATAAGGCATTTTATTAAGTCTGGCCCTAGAGATTTGAGAAGGAAAGTTTCATCTCTGTTTCATTTCCTGTATGTTCAGCTTTGCAATGAAAAAAGAAAAAAAAAAGAGAGAATGGCTTTTCAAACAACCCAATCCACCTCTCTGTTTTATAAAGGAAGGATGTTCGTTCACATACAGTACAAAAGTCACAAGTGCCAAAGTGGTGCATCAAGACATAAACAGGACTTTGTTAAAAAGAATATAAAAGTGTCTTGAAAGCAAAAGCAACTAAAGCAACAATTACAAACAGGTTAATTTCATTACAAAACAGAACCGATGCTATTCCATTTAGTTACTCTACAGAAAGGGGTTAGTTGTGGCAAAGTAATAATCATTCATTAAACAAAACCAATCCCATCAGCTAGTAACAACGAAAAAAAACACAATGAAAGTTAAGTCTCACAAACCACCGCCCTGCCATATTTGTCTAGGGGTTAGTTTGCGTTGTGCAAATTCATTTTTAATATTTTTTTTTTGTCAGACTAATTACTCTGGAAAGAGGGGTTCAAGCATTCAGGATTCCACATATTCTATACAGTGACAGCATCGTAAGTGCGCTTTCTTTGCGCTAATTACAGTGGGAAAGCTTTACCATGAACAGAAAGAGCAAACCAATTCACTCAATGCATAGTATACTTCTTAGAGTTAAGAAAAAAAAGAACGAAAACACAGTACATTTCAGACATTTGCATCTTAAAGATGAATCCTTGGGGTCTGAGACTGTAGAAATATTACAACATAATTCCTCTTTCTAAAGTTAGTTTGTTGCTGTTTGTAGAAAAGAAAGGAACACAAGTGAAGTTTATTGATATTTGGCTAATAGCAAAGCAAGACTTAAAATAAGCCACACAACCAGCAAGTGTGAGCTGACAAGCAGCAAGGCGACAGGATAGAAGTGTCGAGAAGTTGGCTTGTTATCAGTTAGACAGCCTGTTTCGGGATCATCCGATTCATTCAGTGCTCCCTGGGTTTGTCTGCTGTTAAACAGGGGAAGTTAGGAACAGATAGAACAGCATTTAAACAGCAAAGAAAGCCAACACGTAGGTATTTTGACAAAGTGAAACTACATAGCCATTTTGAAGAAATAGATTTATGCTAAGTACTTTCAACATATTTATTTTGTTCTTCAACTGACATGGGAAGCATGATGACTAGGTGGCTAATATGATATTAAGTCTGCTAGGAGCCTCAGAGTAGTATTCACAAGTTAACATTAAATAACTTTAGACATGAACTATACTATCACTAAAATGAACACACACACCAAACAGAAATGAAATTAGGAAGCTGAAAAAAAAAAGTTAAGGAAGCAAAGAAAAAAAGATCATGAATATGCCACAATGCAACACTGACAAAATAGTGTCTCCGTGGTGTTCACAGGCTTTTCAGTCCTGCTTCATTATCTATTAGGAAGTCTTTTGGCAGAAATAAAAGGGCACACACTCTCCTTTGAAAGAATGAACAGCTATTCTAAAATAGTTTTAACTGATGGTAAATTGACTTCAAAAATTCATCAGTGCTGGTGACTCTGTTCTGAAGTCAACAGCAGCTCTTTTCATTTAAAGGTTTGCACTTTCCTGTAAATTAACTTGTAACCTCTTCAGTCAAGTCAGGGAGGAACTAATTTGCTTACAGCGAAGTTGTGCTGTCACTGTCCTACCAGAGCAGCAGGGATACTTTCACTGCCAATCTTTTCTACTGTAGTCTTGGCAGCTTCTCTACAAGTAGAATTACACATACTTCAACTACACCACCTCAGTGCCTCTTAACAGCACTTGCATACGCTCAGAAGTCCTGCTTATAGACTTCCTTTGGGCAGTAAAGACTGATAAGGTCTTTGTTTTTCATTTGCTATGAATATCCTGTGATGAAGACATAACTTGCCATTTTTCTCTGTGGACCTGAGAAGATCAAAATATATAAGATTACCACACAGTGCTTTTTCATAAGCACATGTCCCAGGTATGCTCTTTTTTTCAAGAAAGAAAATGCTTCCAGACATAAAGAGGCTGTAGGAAGTAAAGATAATATCTCACAGCCCCAGGTAAAATAAGAAGGGTATATTGAAGACAGCAGCAGTCGCTTCATCTTACAGAAAGCCTGCCTTGCTGACTTGTGTATTACAAGGCAATGTTGAGTTCCTTGAGTTTGGATAGCAAGAGAGGTACAAGAACTGCATTTACAATTTCCCTTTTAAGCAAACCTCCTGTAATAATTTCTTAATTTCATTCTTTGCTTTGAACATTCAATCTGTATGTTACACTAATAAAGAGGATAACACATACTATTTTAAATAGCAAAATAAAAGAGAAAAATCCCTATTATTTGCCCCTAGGTCAAAGCAATTACTGGTGTCAGTGTGTCTGCTGCTTTTGGTCTGCAGATTTCAAGTGTCCATGGATAGAACTTGGGCAAAACTCAAACTGTATTGTAGACAAAATTCCCTCAGAAACTGTCGAGGAATTAATCTAACTGCATGTTATGCTGACTTTGTCAACACTGAAATAAATAATTCTGTGTTTTGTATCAGACTGCTCCAGTCAATGCCTTTGTCCTAGGGTCCACCTACAGAACTTTCTTTCCTCTTCTGCTCACAGTGATGTTGTTACCATTTGTAATCAGTTGTATTGCTCTCTGTTAATGTTCTCCTTTATCATGTATTTCTACGTGCTTTTAAAAACATACTGCTTGCTGATTTTCCTTCTTAATCTCTACAGGATCCCACAAGTCTGCCTCTTTGATCCTTTTGCACTGCACACTCACCCCTTTTCTACTCCTCAAGGTAAGCCTGCTGGTTTCAGCTTACCCCCATTATGCCCACAACTGAGAGCTCTAGCTCAGCTCTCAGTCCCATCCCTTCCTTCCCAATCACAGAGTCCAAGTGCTTTTGGTTTGTTCCCTGGGTGTCTTCCACCACAGACATCATAAGTGTGCCTATGGCAGAGCAGATGCAAAGACCAAACTCTTTTTCCCTCTGGTAAAATCCATCTAGGCAGAAATAAAGTTGAGCATTCACTAAGTTTGCACAACCACTGCATTAACCACCATTGGGCATGTCAATCTGGAGAGCCTCAGCTTTGCAAGCCAGTGGTTTATTCTGAGCAGGCTGAGTTACACACTTACAGGTTGTCCCTACAGGGATAAACCCCCCCTGCTTCTGTGGTGTGCCTTGTTCTGTTGTGCTCCACATCTCACTGGCAGCGTGACTGTCTTTTACCTACCTTGCCACGAGACCTATTAGCAACAGTAAGATTTATGCAGGTGTAATGATGGAAATACAGATAAAAGCCACTTGTTCAATGATTTTTTTTTCAATAGAAAAGCCTACAGTACATTTGTTCTTTTGATATGCTGAAAAGAATGATCAGTGTTTCTTAACATAAAAAGTTCTATCTTCCCCCTAGGAAAACGACAGTGAACAGCTGATGCACAGGGACTTCTGTTCCACAAATTAGTCACATCATTCTATGCATGATTCAATAAGACAACAGAGCAAGAGAATCTAACTCCATTATAAGCTACCTAAGAACAGGCTGAGCAGAATAGCTAAACATGCTTTTAATTTAAGAGGGATATTTGATTATGGTCAGATGCCTTGCGAAGTTGTGCTAATACTTTTCAATGCACGGCAGTAACAATGTCTTCAAACACACCTCCTAAAGTGTTCTCCCCAGTGATTAATGCGCAGAGTTAAACAAAACAAGGCCCTACACCCAGCTGCCAGCAGCACAACATTGCTTCCCCTGGCTCATCAAAACCTGTGGAAGTTTTACTGCAAACAGCATGAATCCCACTGGTGCCATGTCAGCTGGATTGATTTGGCTTCTGACTGACAGCACAACCAGAACAGAGTTCTATATGTTAGGGTGTGAAGTTATAGCCACAGTTTTGCATGTTCTCTCCATCACAAACCATACTCTAATAGCTCTGAACTCACACCAAAGGGAAGGGAGAAGATTCACAAAATACGCAGCAAGTTTTTATTTCACAAACACACATAATTTTAAGAGGAATAGTGAAAGCTTCTAAGTCTGTAACATCTGGAGTCATCAACACCCCTCTAGCCTATCATACTATTTTTATTCATTTACTTTCAAATTGTTCATTTGAGAATTACAACACAGCACAAATACATCGTACAAGCCAAGGGTGCTGTAAGTTAATGATGATATAACCATTTCAGCCTGCCTTCTACCTCACTTCATGTTTTATCATCTTAAACTCCTATTGGGATAATGCTGCATGCCTATCAAATGAGACAAAGGCAAAACAGCAGGTATTTTCTGTTGGTTTTAAATTCAGATGATAAATTGTTTGAACTTCAAAGCAGTGAAGCAGAGACAATGAAAATGGTGTGAGGAAAAAAGCCTCTCAAGTCCTTATAGAGTCAAACACACATACAAGGGCACATTCTGGCTTTTGATTATCAGTCACACTGACATCCCTGTACAAGACTTTTGGAAGGGGTGCATTTTCACACTTTAGGTTATGCTTCTCTTGTTAGAACTTTTCCAGCTCCAGCTATTAGTGATACAGGAAAAGGTCAAGTGTTCTAAAGCAGTTCTTCAGGTAGAATAGATAGGCAGCTTTCTATCGACAAGGATCCCACATGCTAGTGGTGACTTCAGTCTGCATTCATGTCCTACTGCATGTGTACTTCATGGGAACTTTCCTTTTTTTTGCAGACAGACTCAAGCAAGCAGTTTCTAGGCCTGCTGGACTTTTCTTGTCAAACTCCAGTGCTGACACAGAAAAGCAGCAAAAGTGAGATGCTTCTCTTGAATCCCATCCCACAATAGCAGCAGAGATGTTTCTTCAAATAGAAATGATTTCTAACAGTTCTCGATCCTACACAACTTTGCTTACTTACCCGTTGTTTTTATTTCAAGACAGTCAAATCCATAACTTTCAAAAAGCAGCTTCTCTAAAGAAGTTTTTGGAGGGAAAGTAGCTTTATTTCTACATTTTACATGTTACTGCGATTCAGTGAAATGCTTCAGAGAAAAATCAACTGTTTTAACGTGCAGGACTACAGTTCTAGAAGGTAGCCTTAACTTTTTCCAAAGAGAAAAGGTGGTATCCTTGTGAATATCTCCTAGCCTTTACGAAGCTGCTGCACTATAACATCTAGAAGAATAAAACATGATTCAGAAGGAAATAAACAGGTCTCAGCCTAGTCCTAAAAGATTTCTGTATGAGAGCAGAGCTCAGATAAAACACATAAAGGAATATTGAGCAACAAAATTTTATGTTGAAAAATGAAGTTCATACAATAAAACCTCCAAAATTTGTAAAAAATAAAAAAATGTTTTTGTGTTTCAAAATGGAAGATATAGGAAGGGGACCAGCAGAGAAATTTTCTATATCAACAAGCTTTAGAATTATTCTTTTTCTGATGCATGTTGTTGAAAATAACTCACAATTTTTTCCTCAAATCTACATGGCATTAAATAAAGCAAAAAATGCTAGAAATCAATTTTTTTGCTGCTTACGTGATCCTATAATCTTGGTTCAAAAAAAAAAACAACCAGTATTGCTGAAACTGGTGAGCAGTCTCAGATCTAAGAACACTGAGGAATTCAGTGACTTGGAGACACCTCCTGTTTAAACATACCAACAAACCAAACAATGTAATCTGTTTATCAAATTGTCATACTAACCTCCCCCTTCCTGTTTTACCTTTTGTACTGCAAATTTTTTCCTTATTCTTTTTGCTTGTGCTTGGCATCCTATATTTCCCTACTCCTTTCTTGTCTCTCTTGTTTGGTTATAACACATTACTTTCCTGGTGGATTATTTAGGAAATAAAAAGGAAAGCATATCATATAACATGAGGCTTGACCACCGACTATGACCAAGGAGCAGATTCATGATGTAGTCACGGTGATATGACACCTAGATCTTGAAAAACAGCTAATACACAGTAACTCAGTTTTTTGACCTCACAACTATACCACTATCACTATGGGTTCTCAGTCTGTCCATTTTGAAGAGGTGGCCAGAAACAGCAGGGTTACTGGAGGCTCAGCTGTGGACAGGGTACAGATTTTAAGCACTGCTATGGACAGGTCACAATGGTTCACTAAGAAGCAACAGATTAATAAACACACTATCTTGCAGTAGGATTTCATAAGAAGCAAGGAGACACTTGGTCTTACAGCCACACAACCACATCCAGGAAAACCCTATTGTCTTACGTGATCACATTGACAGACAGGGTTTCTTTGGAAGGAATGCTCAAGTCAAAATTCTAGTTACACAGTTGCTCTTTCCCTCTGCTACTTACTTATGTGTTCTCCTTGAAGACAAAATAACCATGAAAGTGCAAATTTCCAGCCTATTTTAACATCTTAGCTGTTTTGGGATTTCCCAGGGAAAGTGAAAGAGAGGCACACCCTGCACCTGCAGGCAATAAAACAGCACAAATCACTGCAGCGTTGGCCTATGGAAATATCTCCCTGAAATCCTGCTCTTTCCTGAAAGTTGTGAAGTCTTCCAGATAGAACCAGGTACTCACAATTTATTGTATGTCTTCTCTAGATTAAGACATCAAATTAATTCTGAGATAAATTAGGAAAATATCCATACTTCAAAAAAAAAAAAAGCCACAAAAACACATGCTTACCTATTCTTTACTAGTAAGCAACGACAAAAGATCAGAGCACCATTTGTTTGTTCACATGATTACAGTTAAAAATAACAAAAATAGTTCCCAAGTTAGGTATTTTATTATTTAACAAAATTAGAGAACATAGCTAGTGCTTGATTACTGTTTGGCACACAATAAATTTCCTGGAAAAAAATAGTGCAGGACATCAGATTGTACCTGATAGTTTCAGATCAAGAAGATGGAAGGTCAAAGAAAAATCTATTTTGACTTCTTGTTTATGAAAGCAATTCCTGTTTCATATTGTCCTACATCAGAGAAAGTCAAAGAAAAATGCTGAAATACTAAATTCTAGGTTAAACATTTTTAATTTGTTTAGATGGCATTTCAGACAGATCTGAAAATAAAAAAAAAACACCCAGAAAAATTTCCAGTTTGGCTCATTCTGTCCCAAAGTTGTTGGTCTACCACAGAGCAAACCCCCTACTGTTTGTCTATGCTTAGACATATTTTATGTTTTTAAACATACAATTAGCTCTGATGAGTACATAAAAGGGTAGTTTCAAGGTTTATATCTACTATGCATAAAACATATGCATAATATCAAAACATATTTGACAAGATACCTCTCTACCAGTGTTAATCCCAGCACTTCAGAAATCTCTGCAGATCACAGATGAATTAGTATTTTCCTTTGTGACTGATACAGAATTGCTGCAAGAATGTTTTTCCCCCCCAACATTAAGAGTAACTATGTGGTAAAAAGTAACATTGACAAAATTCATATAGTGAAAACATTTTATATATATATATATATATATATAATCATGGCTAGGCTTCGCGAACGAAGATATATATATAGAGATAGATATATATATATAAATATATATAAAATCCAGTTAGAATCAGAATCCATTTTCATCACCGGTATGTTTAAGACACCTACGTTAGCAGTTTAAATCCACCCTCAGCAACTCCCCATCGCTGCAGCTGAACAGCAAAATCAAGTTGACTTCATGTGCCTATATCCCCTTATCTGCCAAAATGGACAACCAGATGCCATCACCTGGGAACAGTCTCTTGGTCCTGCCAGCTCCCAGATTGTCCTGGAATCACCTGAGAGTGCACTAAAATCTGCCAAAATCAGGCCAGGAAATATTTAATAATTTCACTGTATAAAACCCTAAGATCATGTTCTAGAATCTATCCCCAGTGGTTCTTAATTTACAAGTGTGGGCAGAGGCTTCCAGTCCTGCAAAGTCATTCTAGTGACTGTGTGAGGGATTAGCTTCAGAACTGAGAAGTGATGGGTTTGCAGGAGAGATTCTTTACCTATCAAGAGAGCTGAGCGGTTTTCGAAACATGATTTTCACCTCTATTATACTTCAAGCAAAGGATTTGCTGTTTCATTTTGCTATTTACCAATAGTGCTGTGCAGTATTACACATCAATTCTACAAAGGTTTCTCCTTCTATCAAGAAATACGGTTCTAATAATCTTCCTAGACACTCTTCTATAAAGTATTAGGATTACATATATATGGGAAATTCTCAGGACAAAACTGCAAAATCTTTCCTGACAAACTTCTCCTGCAAGGCTTGTCCAGTGTACAACCAACATTAAAGCAAATGTGATTCATGTCTCTGTGCAGGAAAACAACCAAACTAGAAACCACAGGTTTTACCTTCAGGTAAGTTTTGAATATCCATGACATTTCCCTTCCATAAGGCTACGGTATAGTATAATTGGTTAGTGAGTCACATTGATTTCCAGTCTGTTTCTGTCATAGCAAGGAACTTTTACTAAGGATGTGATTATACATTTAGCTCACACAGCACAGTGAAACATAAACCCATGATAAATTCTCTCTTTCATATGTCTAATCAGGTTTAAATACACTCTGTTGACCACGAAAAAAAAATCTTCATGAATCATCCCTTTTCTTTTGGCAAAGATTTTGTTTTAGTCTTTTTCCCCATGGTGAGGACAAGTGGCAAAGCTGATTTAAGAGGCAGAAAGGGCTTGCTGTACAAGTAAACAGTCATGCATGAAGAATGACGCTTAAAACCTGACATTAATTTTTAGATGTTCAAATCTGTGGGTAGGATGATGAAATTAAGGTCAGGAAACTGTTGGTGTAAACAAAGGATCACTTAATCTATGGGGAATTTGTAATTTGGGTCATTTTAATTGAGGAAGGTGTTGAACACCAGTAAGTATAAATTGGAATGCTGTAACTCATTGGTTTTAACCTGCAGCTTCAGTTTGAGATACACAAAAGGAGGAATGTGATTACTTCTGATTAATGACACCAATACACATAATCTCTTCATGGGATTAAGCAATGTGTGAGTCATAAACCACAGGCAAGACCTGAAAACTACTATTCCATTTCAATTAAATAATGCCAGTTCATTACTTACTTTCAACAAACATACTGATACAATTTTTTAAAAACACATTAACAGCTTGAGATCTGATCTGTTCTGATCTCAGCTGTTCTTTGAGCACTAGTACCACACGCAGTACGTGAGTGTATTTATACAAGGGCAATTGGTGCAAAGGTAGATTCCCCAATCACAAAAAAAATACAGCTACATCTGATTTTAGCTGGTACCAGGAACAAAAAATGCAGCCCTATTTAGGTTAGGTAGGCAGCTAACCAAAACAACCTACCCAAAAATGCATTGGCTGGGATGCAGACTGTAGTAACCTGGAGATTTCATCCCAGCAGTCCAATCAATAAATCACCTTCTCTTTAGCAAACTGATTTTAAGAGAACCTTACAAAATGCCAGCAAAATTCTTTTTGAATCCCAAACACACCATGTTTTCCATCCTTCCTTCAGAGCAAATGACAAGGCTGGCTAAAATTCTTATGAAGTGCCTTGAATGCATTTGTTGTCCTTTCTGTTAATGGGTAGTATGTAGAGACTTTGAGGAACAAACCCTTTCTATGGGAAATTAAGAGAATGGATATGACTGTTTTGCCTTTACTTGTTTTGTTTTAGTATCTATTTAGAAGACCACCAAAGTTTTTTGGAGCCTGTTCTCAGAAGGAAGCACTTTTCTTTCCCAAGTACCAAAAAGGAGGACTGAAGCTGAAATCTTTTAAACAATATATTTGAATACAAGCTTCTTCTCTTTGTTTGTTGTGGCTACTCACATTTGTAAGGAAATTTTTTAGTTGAATGCTACTGCAGATTTCTTAGTAAGTTCATCATATCTTAGAGAGAAAATATTAGCACAGACTGTCAATTTTTTAAGCAAAAATAGGACTGCACTGATGGGGAGAGTGACGAGATGAAATCCCATACTGTTTTGCCCCTAATATCAGGAAAAAATTACTTTTGGAAGATTTGAGACCACTAAAGACTAAAGATTCAATAAGCCATCTGTTTACCTCCTGCATCATTAAGTCTTTGCCAGCAGCAAGGAGTAAATAAATTATAGCACAGGTGCAAATATCTTTCTCTCTATAATAATGCTACATCTTTCTTACTGTTACAAAGAACTGAAGGACATGGTTTTGCTCAGTGCAGTCACAGTAATTCACAGTTTGCCAAAGATCAAAGGTGCAGCTCTCAGAACAGGTTCTATGAACTATGGTCAGGACCCCCTGAGCAGGAGAGGAGTTCACTACACTGTCAGTATCACTTAATGATGAGCCAAGTGCCAATTTACTTCCTGATCTGGACTGAACAATCAGATCCATACTATTTTTTTTTTAATAATTTTTTTCTGTGTTGTCTCTAATACACAATCAGTGGTGAGGAAATGTTCTCACCAGAGTTACCACCACAATGCCTTGGGAACACCTACAGAAGTCTGCCAATTCCCTAAACTTTGGAGTCACTGGGGCACAGATATTTTAAGTATAAATGTTCCCAAGAACATGTTCAGCAAGCTATTGATGCAACTGCAAAGCAGTACAGTGATGGGGCTTTCCACTAATGGTGGTAATAGCAATCACTTGCAAGCAGAAGGCATGCTATTTTAAGAATGCCTGTAATTGGGAAAAGAGGGTGTTTTACTATGAAAAATACAAAAGATTTTTCCAAACAAAATTGGAAACTTCCATGATTTTGTGGAAAACCTGAAGAAGCAGTAAGCTAGTAGCAATATTGGAGTATTTCCTTCCTTCCTTCCCTGTCTCCCTCTCTCCCCAGGATGAGACACAGAAGGTAGCAAGTGTATAAGTCTTCCCTCGCTGAGATGGTGGAGAGTTATCTCTGTCTACAGTGCATTTTTCTACTCTATTATGTACACTAGTTATCTTCCATGCTGGAAGGAAAACAGTTTAAGAAACATTTCATTGTTTCATCATCTCATGGTGCTTCCATTTTAGATAAACATTGCTCCAATTTTGCAGAACCCCCCTGTCTTTTGAAATAACTTCAGTGTTCTTAGAACACAACACTGAATGAGATTGTGCTGCAGGCAATTTCAGCACCTCCAATTTTACACTCTCTTTATAAGAATTGCAGTTCTCAACACAGTCAAGTCTGACTCACATTATATCTTGATATCACTCATGTTCCTGCTCATGTTTTCACTAGGAAAAACAGGAACACTTATTCACATGCCTCAGGTGTTTGAGCTAGAGGCTCATATGAAAATCAACAGTGCACACAGGTTGTTAATTAGAAACATTTCATCCTTCCCAAATTCCTGTTACAATGTCAGGCTGTAAGAAATTCTGCTTCCTTTTTAACTTCTAATAAATGGCAATATCCTTCACTCATGTTGTAACCACACTCATCCCATATTAACCTCACTGGGAATGATACTGCCTTTCCAGGTAGGTAAGAAGTGTCAGCACTCACAGTCCTCTCTAGGACTTGCTCATGGCCAATGGACTAGGAAAAAGTACAGCCACCATACAGAAGAAGTCTGAGCAGGCTGCTGCTCCCCTTGTTTTTTAATTAATACTGCATTTCTGTGGCTGTTGGACAGCACTTACAGGCTTCTAGTGACTAAACAATTTCCCTCTTTAGAATACATTTATTGCACAGCGCAGGAAGAGCGCAGCAGAGACCAAGACTTTTTAACTGCTTAAATTATCCTCTTCCACGAACACAAATAAATATGGACAGGTATTCAATGTTCTTTTTTTAAAAGATCTCAACCATTCTCATAGCTTTACTCTCAATTAACCTTTATTAAAAACTAAATCAACTTCACATCATCTCATTGGAGCCTAGTCTATACATGGGAAGCATTCTGGAATCATGCTTGTCTCTTTTTATTAGCATTTAATTCTGTGTTTGTTAAAAATAAACTCTATAATATGCTATTAATGCACTGCTGCTGCCAGCTTAAATAAAATCAAGAAAACATGAGAGCTGCAATTAAACAGCAAAAGCAATTTAAAAAAATTATCACTGCCAAGCTACAGGTGTCTCTTATTATCTCATTGATATACACACGGGGGACAGACTTGGCTTGGGACTGTTTATGTACCACGTGGTTAATAATACCCTTCCTAGTCTTTTACAACGTGGGTAAAGCAAACAAGTAGCAAAAATGCCCTGAACTAAATTTGTTTGCTTTTGCTCCTCGTGTGAATCCTTAATAACGGCAGATCTGAGACTCAAACAAAACTAAAGGCATGTGAGTGCAGACCAGCAACTGTACTTGTCAGACAAGTGTGTACATCAATGCAGACAATGTTTTGGTGCATGAAATAATAAATGACATTTTCCCAGGTATGGTACACAGTAATGAAACACTTGCAGAAACACCGTAGAAAATGTAAAATATGATAATCCATCCTAAGCTGGAATTGCTCACAGATAATCGAAATTTCAGGGGAAAAATAATGGTTTTCTTAAGTACACAATAATTAACAACTGAAGGAGTAACAAACAGCCTGAGGACAAGGGAAGAGTTATCTACCAATCATTTGCTTCTCTAAAGAGGACATACTTTATTAGAAAGCTTCATCCCATTCACTCAAACAATTAGCTGCATATTGTTACTGAGGAATACTGACTATAAATAAATTCTTTTTCAAAAATAAACAAAACAACTCACAGTGATGGAAAAATTAGAGCAACGTTTACTGAAACAGGTTTTGAAAAAACAACTTCTACATATCTATCTACTTAAAATGGCTAAATATTTGCAGAATTCAGTGTTGTCAAAATTATGTAAGCTGAAGTACCTTTGTCCAGAAGAGTTATCAAATTAAAAAGTTTATAAACAAAAATAAACAGAAATTTAGGGTAAGGGCACTATAATTACATTGCTCAATGGCTACTGCTCTCTATTTCAAAAAGGAAAGTAACAAAAATGGACTTTTACCCTTTATTTCAAAGCATGTAGTAGTTATTGCATCATACCAGCTAAGTAGACAAACAAAGAAAGCAGCCCATATATTTTAGCAGCTGAAGTTTAAACAGCAATTTAACAGTGCCCTTTAAACTTCCTATACATTTCTTTGTTTTAATAACTTCTGGCTTCTTTGACCTTACGATAATAAATCAATTAGTGTCTAGCGACAAGGTTATGTTTAAAAGCAGAACAGGTAGTGTGCTGATGCCAAAATCTTCCTCGTGCTAAGTTTTGCCCTGCTCCCTTCATTTTACCTTCAGCTGTTTACTAGGTTAACTACAGAATACACTTCCAAGATCTGATCCAACTCCTTCAAAAGACAACACATCGTATACTTCCTAACCCAGAGCAGCAAGTCACTGGGTGCCAAATTTAGCAGCCCAGGCTTCCCATACACCTACAGAACATCCACAGGATGATTCAGAGCCCCTAAATCAGGCAGCTGACCATCCCCCCAGGAGAGTACTGGGAACATGAATCCTTAACTCGGCATTCATTCAACAGGTATCTAAAGTTTTATGATAGAAACAGCTTGATTATAAGAGTGTAAGTGTTGCACTGAATTCAACAGGCTTTGGAAAAAAAAATTCTCCAATGGCTAATTGCCCAATGGTTTTTTTCCCCCCATCTTCACAGAGCTTTATGATCTCCAGCCCATACTTGCACTGCCACTGCATTGCTTAATAAATGAACCACACAAGCCTCAGATTTTCCCTCCAGCACCATAAATATGGTTGAACATGATGGCTAACAACATAAACTTTCAAGCTCACTTGACGACAGACTATTTTTGAAGGACAGCCTTGATTTTTCTCTATAATGTGAATACAATAATAAAAAAAAAAGAGATTTATGAGCAAGCAATTGTCTGGTTTGGGCTACATTACAATGTGGTACAGAACATTAAGCTTTGCAATAAGATTAAACGTCTTTTACTTCTCTTTTGGCATTCCATAACCAGTGGAGTATGGATAGCAAGTTTCAAGTTTTTATTTTTGCCATATAAGACCACTTGACTGTTTTCTCTCAATTGTAATATGTATTTCACTTAATAAACCTTATAATTAAAAAATTAATTATTAAATAATAATTAATAATAATAAAAAACCCTCTTACTCTATTCAAGGATTACAATTCAGAGGGGGTTAATTTAGCTCCAATAACTTTAACATCTCTGTTTTAGGTTGCAGAGAGCTTCAAAAGTAGCTACTGAGGTAATACATTGCTTCATTTACAACAGAAATAGAATGCCTAATGCATTTTGTAGTGCAGTAATAACGAAGCTGTAGTATTTGCATAAAGCAGCCCACAGTAATATCAGGTATCGGTCCTGTCTGAAAAAAGGCCTTTGGACTTCTGCTACCCCAGCGTTGGTTCATTATCCCCTCTGGATACTACAGAGATCGGTGAAATCCACACTACAGAAAGCCACATTTGGGAAGGTTTGATACCTCAGCTGTGCCTAGAAAAGCTGAATGCACTGGGAGAGGGTGCTTTTCAATTTAACTCTTGGTGTGGACTGTCAGTGGCGAACGGAGCGGCCACGAAGGACCGATCACAGCATCATAAAGATCTGCATTCCATGCTGGGCTTGTCATACAGCTGCTGTGGCTGCCTGGAGCAGGGGATGGGATAGGGCTCACCAGAGACCTCTGATGGCAAATTTCCAGTCACTGTTTGCTGGTGTAGTTCTTTGCTAGAGCTATTTCTCTTTTATTTATTATTTATTTCAGGTAAAGCCTGTTTGTCCATGAGTGTATTAAACACGTGGAGCACAAGCCACTATTTTAGAAAATACATACATGTCCAAATTCAAAGAATTTGAGTGAGATGGTGGATGTTATCAGCACAGTACTCACTGCACTGCACAGCCGAGATTCTAAAACATGTTTGAGTTTTGCTTTCAGAATGGTTTTAATTGCTTTGATCATTCTCTGTTTCAGAGAATCAGTCTCTGCTTTATCAACTCATTATTTCCTAATATTATCTCATTGTGGTAGTCACAATGATCATCTTTTCTTCTTTTGGGTATGTATTTAGGTAGGTCTGATTCAAACCTAAGAGCTGAACTCTAAATGGTCTTACTACACCAACTATAACAACAAGCAGAGCAGAAAATTTCAGTTTTTCATCTGCTCAAGAGACAAACAGTCTCAGCAGAACCATGTCTGGAAAATACCTGTACTGTGTCTGAGCATTTGTATAAGCATGCAGGAAATAATCTAAACTGTGTGTTCAACTTCATTATCACCTCATTGCAAGTTTCACCTTGGAATTAAACTTAAATTGAGATTGAAATGAGTTTTGTCATCCCTATTGTGCTGCACGGGAGGAGATTCTTTGTGACAGCAGGAAGAATGATTGCCTTTGGGATAGAAAACATAAAATTTGAGATACATCTGTCACAAAAATAATTTTAAAAAATCACTTAAGACTACAAATACTTCTCTAGACTACAGTGCTCAGCACCCTCTTGCCAGTGAATACCTTTCTTCTGAAAATGAGAAACAGCGTCTGATTTAAAAAATGTTAGTGCACTTAAGTTTCCCTGAAAACCAAGAAGAGTTCTCTCACATTATATGAAGTGACCACATTTTCCTAGCACTTCTATCTCATAAAAATCTTCATCTACAAACAAGTATCTTCACCTGAAGATAGTAAACCAACAGGGCAACCCAGAACATGAGGGTCTCCAGTCTTTTAACTACATTTTAATTGCCAATCAAAGCATGCAAAACACTTAGCAACCACAGTGATATGGAAATAAAGTACTCTAAAAATGGTTTCCTGTCTTGGAAAAATATTTCTAAAGTTTGTAAGCCATTTAAAATAATTCACTTCATTAGGTCGCATAATTAAAGAGCAATGTGACAAACAAACACATCAATTCCTACATTCCTACATTTTATTTTAGTGTAATTACATTTGTGTGTGCATATCAAGTGCACTGCCGCACACACCAACATACATAGGAGGCAAAACTTTGATGTATGCAATGCTGCCTTCTCAAGGCACCACCAAAAGATGATTTCAGAAAAATATTTTATTGACTTTTAATCTACTAGAGTAAAATTATGCAAATTACAGTCAGATAGACCATAACCACAGCCACAAAAGAATATTCTAATACTTCTGTAGAGCAAAGTCAGCATGAACTATAAGGCTGTATTCACCCTAAGGGCTTCACAGAGTTGTGGAAGTCCCATCCCTGAAGTGTTCAAGGTCAGGTTGGACGGGGCTTTGATCAACTGGTCTAGTGGAAGGTGTCCCTGCCCACGGCAGGTGGTTGGAACTGTATGACCTTTAAGGTCCTTTCCAACCCAAACCATTCTGTGATTCTATGAAACAATGTAATTTTCCCTCTGAGAAAGAGCAAAAGGAAGAGAGTTGCAACAAGAAGACAAGACAGTGTTTATAGAATGCAGCAAGGCAAGTTAACAGGGCAAAAAACCAATCCTACAGAAGCAAAAAGAAAACCCCTCTACTTGGCAGCACATCTTGGGCCACTTCCATTGCACAAAATGGAAAATAAACAGCATCACAGTGGCCCAACATGTACTAGTTCACTTTAAGAATAAATTCAAATAGCATCTTCACATGGCAAATGATGTTATCTGTGTAACAGAAATGTCAAACTATATATAAAGTGACCATCTGCAAATTTGCTGATAAGACCATTGTAGCAGCAGACTTTTAAAGAAAAAGATGACATAGGGAGCAACTTTCTCCCCTAGGCAACAATGCAGCAAGGGAGCAAGAGAGGACTTTATTCACTATATTGCTGAGGGAGGACTATCCATAAATACTCAGGCAGTTTATTCACCAGTTCAGGAGTGTCCTAGAGGGAAAGAGGCTTGAACTGTGCAGCCAGCATCACTGCATGTGGTATGTCAGCATGAACCCAACTAGCAAAAAAGAGTGGGAAAAGTGAATTATTAATGTGCAGAATAGGGATTGTCAGTAAGCCAATAAACATTATTTACAAGCATTGCTACTGCACACTCAAGCACAGCAACAGGACTTTTATTTAAAGCAAAATAGCCTATGAGAAGAGACTCTTTGAAAGAAAATGTAGATCCACATTCAATTTCCAATGAAGGAGAGGACTGTGTTTTATAAGTGACCTGGCATCTCTATACCATCTTTCTCCCATTTAAAAGTGAAAAAAGATATGAGTGCATTTCTTTATCTCACGCTTTCCTTGTCAATTGTCTTTTTGAGTCAAGAACATTTGACATTAAAAAGTGTTTGCACATCTACTCAAATCTCAGCTCCTGACCTATTTCTAATTATTTAACTAGTGATTATTAAATGAAAGGCATTTAGCACATATGCCTGTTAGCAGTTGAGGTGAGAAAGTGAAGAATACAATACAAATGAGAAATTATAAGGTATTAGAAATTACCAAATTTTCTTCAGGAAACAAACCTGTGTTACATCTCTTTATTATAAGATCTTAAATGACAGAGAAGACATCTTAAAAATATCTAACAACATAAACTAGTAGCAACATATAAGTAGGATAGCACTTATTCTCAGTGCACACTGGTGACAACAAAAGCTGAAACAGTAAACACTGAATGTGTCAGAGACTTTTTAAAAACTCATGTATAAATATTCTAACAGGTTATAAGCAATATTATGAAAGCAGACTCCTGTGGAATTTTAGAATCAATTCATGCACCTTTGAGAATGAGATATTACTGTAACTGCTTGCCTTTGCCTGATGCTACTTTGATAATTTCAAAACCAGCCAATAATGCCTTTGCTACAGTGCCAATTTAATACTTTTTATTTGCTTTCCTGAGGCATTCAATGTAACAGCCATTTTATTAGCCCTTTATTAGAACAAAAATCATGCCAGTCTTGGTTAAACTAAGTGAGCTAAAAACCAAAACAAACAAAAAGCCCCCAAAAAAACAGAGTAAGTGTTGATTTTTATTTCCTGGCTGAAATGTATTATGAAAAACATTCCACAACAACCTACTGTGAACTCTCCCATCTTCTGTTTATCACACCACCACAAAGGCAATTTGCTGGAAGTTGCAAACCTTTCTGTGCTGATTACTTTGTATTCTGTAGATGCTCTGCTGTCAACAGTTATGAATGGGTTATAAAGGGATTTAAATAAAAAAAAATCACCAACTTTGGAGCATCGAGGAATGTTTTTTGCAAAATGAACATAAAAACCAACATTACTTTGACTGGAATGATACATTTTCATCAGACTTGTCAGTTCAGCCAAGACACAAACTATTAACCAGATGATCCTACAGCAAGGTCTTTCTTACAAATACGTGACTGTGTGGTCAGATTACTCCTTAATCATTTCAATTTTTTAGTAATCTAAACAAGTTCCTCATATCTGACAATGCTGACTGGAGTGAGTCTGTGGCTGAGAAGTATATATTTATTTTTTTAAACCAAGGTGTATCTCATTGATGTACTGCTGATAATAATTAGCTGATGCCCTTTTAGCCTGTCTTCCTCTAGAAGCAAAAGTTACATGTTAATTCGTGGTGTGAGTAGAAGGGACCCGTGTATTCCCTCTTTGGGCTGAGTTCAGTTAAATAAGAAACCTCAAACACTACAATGTTCTCACCAGAGTAAGGAAATGCACAGTCAAGCTGCAGGAGACACAGTCAAAGGAGGAGGCTGTAGCATGAAAATCAAGCTGCTTACATGTGATGCTTGTATATTGGAGGGGCAGAAAGAGATTTCTTATAAATGCCACACTGTGGAGAACCTTCAGTTTGGCCTCAGACAATCATTCCTTGAGAAAGTTTATAAGCCGTGAAAGGATACAGAGAACTTTTAACCACCCTAAAAAGAGAAACAAAACTGACCTCATATTCCTTCAGTGAGCTAACTCTATTAGTATCATCAGTATATCAGCTTAAGTCCTGTCTATAATAGAGTTTATATTAAAAAACCAGATGCTCAGAATGTTTTCAGAATTATTAAATTATCCCTCAAAAGTGTTATTTTCTCCTTTAAGGAATAAAAAAAAGATAAAAATAACTGATTAAAGAGAAAAAAGCCAAAACAACCATACCCCTAATACCACAATATACTACACAAACCTTTCACACAAGCATAAGTGAGGTTTCTGAGTACCACGTGCAGAGGTATCTTCTGCCTCATTAACTGGTAACCCAACTAGGAGGCTGGGTCACATACCTGAAGTAGATCATCCCATGACAAGAGATACAGTTACTCCCTTCCCACCCCCTGACCTCCCCAAGTCTAAGGGACTTTAACCTTAGCTAAGTCTTCCCTGGGATCACAGGACCCTGCAGAGGTACAAACTTGCTCTGGCACCTTCCTGGGGCATTAGGAGCGTTTCCAACAGAGGAGAAAAGCTAGATGCTTTTCCCACTGCTGGAAGACAATACTCATGTGGCAACATCCGGGCTGGGGAGAGAAGGTAAGATGGCAGGGAAGTAAGTCCACAGCAGGGCACAATAACAGCACTGCAGAGGCACAGCCAAACCAGGGCCCAGTGATTTTGGCATTAGGGGTTTGTTTAGAATCACAGTACAACTATGGCACCACTAGGTCCCAGGGTCGCAGCAACTACTTCAACTTTTCTAACAGTAAGAGTCAACTGTGGAGTGATTTGGCTGTGCATTTTGGGAGGACTCCAGCCTTTCCTTTGCACTGACTTCCTTATAAACACATGCTTCCTATTCACACAGATTATAGTAGAGGCTTAGGCTATTAAGAATGCAAGTTCCCAAAATTATCTCCCAAATTTATCTCTGAATGATCCAGAGAACAGGATAGCAATATAATACTGCTGGCTGTGTGGGTGTAGTTCCAGCCAACTACAGATAACATCATGGAAGTAGGAAATACATAATAAATACATAACAATCCAAGTGGAAACTCTTTTGATAATTCACTGCAAACAACTACTAGGACTTGTACTGCCGGGACACACTGAGAAACAACTTGTTGCTGCCAGCTATGCCAGTGAAAGTTTGCCAGTGGCTGCTATAATATCAAGGATACTCCAACCTCACTCCACCAAATGAGAGCTGTCACAGAAAGTAACAACTAGGAATCAATACTAAAAGTAACTCCCTCAACTGAGCTCAAAAGGGCTACTGTCAAAAGAGTTCTTCAAAATACCATACACCAATGTGATACTGCAGGAGAGTAACAAACAGGGAAATGCTCACTGGAAAGAGGAAACAGAGCAGCAGACCAAAGGAGGAAAAAAACCCCATCCATAATAGACAGTTTCTCAAAGGATGGTTGTAAAATTTGCGGGAAAAAATATGTCTCTCTGTTTTGGTCTCCAATATGATTTTGCCCTGTTTGCAGATTCTTTCTCTAAAAAAAAACACAAGCTAGAAAATATAAGATCCACTGACTGAAGTTCAACAGGACCATAACTATTTGAAAGCAGAATTTTATAATAGAATGTTCCAGGTGGCCTTATGAATATGTAACACACAATAGAAGAGAATAAGGAGATGGAATGCAAGACTGTCTCACGTCTTATATATAAAAAGCAATTCAGGTGACTAGATGTAGGTGCCCATTGGGGCCTCATGAGGGGCTGGGGCTGGGCTTGCAGCTATGCCAAAGCAGCTGCCTCCATCCCATGCTTCCTCTTTGCCACAGGTGGACCTCAGGTGGTGCCACAGGGCAGCCAGGGCCTGGCCTCATCCCTCCATGGGGACAGGCTGCCACGGCTTGCCTGCCCAGAGAGCCTGTAGGACACTGGGGGCCATCAGACATACGTTGGGAGAACAGGGGAGACAGGAGGAGACCTTCCCAACCCCAAGAGCTGCTGACAGGCAGGGGATGCAGGTGCAGGAGGAAGAAAGGGCCACAGCCAGGCAGCCTCTCCCCTCGGCTTCCCTTGCAGATGAACAGCCCAACGCACAGGGTGTCACTGCCCCGTACCAGGGGACACAGGATGACACTGCAAGCCAGGCAGTGGCACCCTGGCACGCACAAGATGCCAGTACCAGCTGCAAGAAGCCTCCTCTGCCAGTGGCACCCTCGGCTGCTTATGCCAGGGGCAGGACAATGGCCATCACTGCAGGCAGCAGTGCCCACCTTTCGCTTGTCCTGATTGCTTGGGGCACCCATGGGGAGCAGGGCACAGGCCACCCCTGATCACAAAAGGTGGCCCAATTCTCCAGGATCTGGAGGAAATTCTGAGTCATCAGAGGGTGCTAGAGTTGCTGGAAGCAAATTTTTTGAACAGTTGTGGGCCCTTGGCTGAGGAGGAGAAAGAGTGGGAAGATGACAGACACCAAGAGCTGTGCCAAGGGGAAGACATCAATGACAAGGAGCTGCCCCAATAGGAAGAAAAGACAGACCAAGAACTGGCCAAAAGAGAAGACAACAAGGAAAAAGTTGTCCTAAAGTGAATACAGGAGAGACCAAGAGTTGTCCCAACGGGAAGATGACTGTGATAAAGAGCTGTCACAAAGGGAAGACAACGATGACAAAGGTATGTCCCAGTGGGAAGATGACAATAACAAAGAGCTCTCCCACAGGGAAGATTGCAGTGACAAAGGCATGTCCCAGTAGGAATACAGGAGAGGCCAAGGGGAAAACAATGAGCAACAGCTGTTCCAAGGGGAACAAAGAGCTGTCCCAAGGGGAAGATGACAATGACAAAGAGCTGTCCCAAGGGGAAGATGACAATGATAAATAGCTATACCAAGGCCAAGACAAGAGAGACCAAAAGCTGTCCCAAGGGGAAGATGTCGTCAGCTACAACACCTGGGACATTCCCTTGGACCCAACTGGGACCCTCATACTACTCCCCAGGAGGGGCCCAGCTGTCCCAGCAGCATGGACACAGAGGCTGCAGGAGAAGCATCTCATCTGAGTCTCTCCTGCCCCAGGGAGTGCCATGGACTCCAAGCCAGCAGCTGCTGCCCTGGCCATAGCTCCTGAGGAAGAGGAGCATTGTGCAGCTCTTGCTCCCGAGGCACAAGAGGTGGCAACATCAGCAGCTTCTCCTGCCTTCAGCGAGCAGGTGGCAGCAGCAGGAGCAGAGAGCCAGGCAGCCCCTGCTGCCCAGCTGGCCCTTGGCCCAGCTAGCTGATAGCCGATGCCTTCAGCAGGCAGTGGGGGGGGGGCAGTGGGAGGAGGTCAGTCCTGCCAGCACCAGACACTGAGGAGGGGGCCTTGGCCAGGCAGGAGGAAGAGAGGAAAGATGACATCAACCAAGTGGTCCCAAGGCGGAGTCTACAGAGTCCAAGACCTGTCCCAAGGGGAAGGTGACAGTGACAAAGAGCTGCCCCAAGGGGAAGACAAGACAGACCAAGAACTGTCCCAAGAGGAAGATGCCAGAGAGCAAAGCTCGTGTACTCCTGCAGAAGAGAGGCTCTCCAACCCAATCCTGCCCCTCACGAGGCACGGGCATTTGGCCCACACAGCCAGGTGCCAATCCACACCTTACCTACCCAGACGGAAGCCCATGCCCTTGGTGATCAGCGGGCTCCTCCACAAGCCATGCCCATCCTGCTTCAGGTGAGCGCTCTGGGCTCTGTGCAGGTTGTTCTGGTGGCCCTACATGTCAGGATGGCCAGAGGATTAGTGCCCTGCTGCCAGTGCCAGGCTGGACCCTGGAGGTGGCAGCTGGCCTTGAGCCTGTGCAGAATCCCAAGGGATGCAAACTGAAACAGGGATGCTGGATGAGAAAAGATGATTATGTGAACAGGGAGCATTCCTAAAAAAAGAAAGTTTATGAAGGGATTAAGGGAGCCTAAACTGAGAGCAAAAATAAAACTAGAAGTATCTGCTGCCTGCTTTCTACATAAGCTAACCAGAGCCTGACCATCACCTTTCTCCTCAAGAAATGCAGAACCTTCTACAACAAAACCACCTTTCTGGAACAGCAGCTTGGTTGCTACTCCTTTCTATGTCCCCTCCAACTTCTCAACAGTGCCTGATGGGACTGCAGGAAGTCACAAGCTCTCCCTGCCCACGTTATATTATTCTGAGAAGAATATTGTTTGAGAGGCCATAATTCTTTAAGAGATAGCACATGGGATAATTTTAACGAGCTATTGTATGCTATTACTACTCAGTCTCATTTCCTTCTTCTTTCTTATCTAAATTTTAGACTTGGCAGTGTTGTTCAGCCTGAGAAATTTAGCTGTACATGGTCAAAGCCACAGTAATTCAGCTGTAACAATAATTCCCTCATGCTCTTTCAGAAAATCTTAATAGAAGTGAAATATAATAGGAAGAAACTCGCTCTGGTGATTATAATACATCTCGTTTCTGATTCCTGGAAAGGCCTAGTCTTTCATGGAAGTTCTAAATAAGCAATAAAGCACCACCAAATGAATGAGGCAATTAGTGATGTTTTTCACGAACAACCAGAAGAATCTCAAAAGTGAACCCCAGACAATATTTTTGGGTAATCTGATTGCTTGAAAGCTAGATTTGTGTAACTATGGCAGGTGAAATCCTGGAGAACTATGGTCCTGTAAATCTATGTATTGCAAAAGTGACAGAAACACTCTACATTAAAGAGGTTTTAAGGAGCCTAAGCATTTTCCTTTTCCTTTTATTTCTTTTTTTTTTTAATTAATCAACATGTAGTGTTTAAATTCACTTCTGCACTGTTAAGGATCCAAACACAGACTGTGGTACTAAATAGGAAAGCAAATTTATTGGATAAGGGCTTTTTGTTCGGTGGGTTTTGAAAACTAAGTGATCATAGCATGCACTTGTAATTAATTATACACCTCTCTCACTGTCTATACTGAACAATTAAATCATTCACAGAGAGGAAAGACATAGCTCAATTCCTATACTCTCATTTGGACCAAGGTATGGCAAATACTAATATGGGCTAGTTAACATTGTTTACCCTGTCAATATCTCACTGAGAAATAAAAAGTACAAAAGAGAACAGAAGAATTCAGAGTAGGGCAAGTTTTTGACCGGAATTCCATTAAATCCAGTTCTCCTTTGGAGAACTGTGTCACATACATCCTCAAATAAAAGGTCAAGGATTCTCTTCAGCACAAAGATCACAGGGAATCCAGGTTTGCTTTTTGTGACAAAGCTAAAACCCAAACATGGCCTAACGTTTTCTTTTTCTATGGAAAAGGAACTTTTTTTTTTTAAATACAATAAAATATTGTATACTGTGACTGATATATTAGTATATTTTCCTACTTGGTATTTAAAAATTCCTGGCACATTCTTGAAGAACCCACCTTTCCTAAGCAGACACTGAAGGAGAAAACAGGTGCATTTCAAGGACTCACCCACCTAACACTGGAGTAAAAATTTAGACACAATACAGATTGCTACCTTCCCCCCATGGACTGACAGGAAAACTAAGCACTTCAAAATTCTCATTTAGTGTCTGCTATGTGGACATAGAATGAATCCCATCTCTAAATATTCCTTGCAAGAGGAGCAAAGGTTTTTACTGTTTTACCTTGAACACCTATTCCTCCCAAGAGATTAGTCCGAGGATATTATTACAGGTTTCAAGGGAAAGGCAACTATAATTAAGGTTACACAATGCTTTCCATTAAGATTCATCTTTCTGTTAGTTCACTTTGAATGGGAAAATTCAAACTTACAATGTCATTTAAAGAGGAAAAATTCCAGCTTTTTCATTTTCTTTTTTTTTTTCGAGATGATTACTAGTACCTTCATGCTGAAGAGCAGGATTTGATATTCTGCACCAAGGTAATAGAAATATGAGAGATGTAACTATCGTTAAGAGCCTGCTCCTGCAAGACTCTCAAATCACCTCTTCCTAACAAAGTCTTGTTAAAATTCAGCAGGTACACGCTCTGGGGATTCGATATATGCTGAATGTGTGCCAGGTCAAGGGGCTAGACAAGACTTTTCCTTGCTGTTCCTTTCCCTGGCAGACGACGACTGCTATAATATGAAGCAAAAGCCATGAGGCAGGGGACTGGCTCTGTGGTCCCCTCTGTGTTGTGCCTGAGACCAGTGCCCAGACTCTGAAGATGAGAAGAAAGACAAAGGCAGCCACTCGTGTCACAAAGGAGGAAGAACCAACCAGAGGGAAATATTCAAGATTAGTGAAAAAGAGGAAGATGAGAAAGTTCACATGGGAGAGTTCTCAGGACTCTGACTGGGGTGTTGGATCAGAAAGAAGTCCGAAAACAGTACGTGGGAAGAAGTTGGAAAACGGGGTACAGGAGAATGAAACTCCTGTAGTCAGATAGAGAACATTCCCTTTCAAAACACGAACTCAAACATCTGACCCCAGTGAAACAGATAAAATGTGCAAGACTATATTACAAAACAACTGCCAATTTTACTTACTTAACTTGCCTGAACCTCACTTTAACTTTTACTTACTTTAACTTGCCTGAACCTCACCAATGACCTTCCTGAGCCTGATACAGAGCAAATAAAGTGTGCATGGGCTTCCCTTATTTTTTTTCTTGGTTTGGTTTAAGTCTCAAAACCCAGACATTTGCCTTAAAGACACATTGTAACATTCAATTCTGTGAAATTGAGAAGTTATATTAGAAAACCTTAGATTTAACGCAGCCTTTTCAACCTACTGTTTGATACTCTGTCCACAATGGCTGTCTACAATTTTCCTCCTCCTTCCAGAAGGATAGTCAGAAACAGAACTTTATTCTATAGAGCCCCAGCAAGGTGTCAATGGCATTGATTCTCATTACATCTTGTGACCATCTCTCTCCATTTAGTTTTCTTTTCCTCTGCACTCTGTTGCTATTAAAAAGAAGTAGTAATTTAGTTTTAGAAAATAAAACTCATGGTGGTTCAATACACCAAAATTGGACCTTACTGTTACTTAAAGCTCAGGCCTCTGTCAATACATCAGTTAATGCAAATCATCTAAAAATATAGATGTTAATTTTCTAAAGAGTAATAGAAGGATGCAAAAATCTGTATTGGAAGTTAGGCTCTCCTTTTTCAAGTTCTTTTTTACACTGCACTAACACTCTTAGGAAAAAAAAAAAGGTGGAGAAGGTCAGATGAGCTGGAAAAATGGAACGGTTAGAGGAGAACTTGTGCTTCTTCTGTGTGACCCCTCACATGCTGCATCTATTGTCACAAGCGCACAGGAGCAGGATGAAAGCTGGGAGATGTAAGAAAGGCACGGAGAGATTTGCACGTGGATCCCTGTCTTTTATCCATTCCCTTTGCTCCTGCTTCCTAGTCCATGCAGCAATCACAACGCTGATGTTTGGTATAGGCTCCTCCATGGCTGAGGTCCATCTCAGCCTGGACCTATGGCTTGCACCCAGAACATCTGAAAGTCCCTGATTAAAGAGCTATTCCTCCTATTGAACCCACACACCTTTAAGAAAAGCTGTCCTCAAACAGCTCTTTAAAAAGGAGATATGCAATCTTTGTTCTTGTGTTTCAATCAGATTTTTGATAGGCAATTTATCTAAAATAACCCTAAATATCCTTAGCTGCAATTTCAAGTGAAAACACTGTGCCCCACATTGAGCCAAATTTTGTGTTCAATGTCAGAAATATCTGACAGGTATTGTGCCCTGCTAAGAATGATGCTAAGGCTTAAAGCGTGAAGGATTCACCGTAGTCAGCGGATTCGTCATTTCATTTGCTTGTTTCTACTTTCGAGGCTTTACTGGAAACATGCTCAAAGACCAGGAGATTCTGAGGTTGCTCACTGCCCCACGGCCTCCAAAAGGGACCCTGTCACTGAAACATTAAAACTGAAAAGGTTCAGAAAAGAAATAAATTTTACGAAAGGAAAAAACTATGAAATTTGTTTTACAGAACTGTGGTACCCACGAGGGTCCATCCTCCTTTAGGCAGTGGCCAGCTCTAAATATGAAAAGTAGAATCATGCGACAGATACTGCAGTGAACTTGGGTAAATCAGTTTTGTCTCTCTACTGTCTCTTGGAATACAGTTAACATTGAATGATAGGAAATATTCACATATTGGTGAACGGAAAAATAAGAATATTGATGCTTGCAAAAAACGAATTGAAATTGGCAGCAACATTATAAAGATTATTTTAATATAAAGAGAATGGCAAGCACTTGATACAGAGGGGATAATATATTGATTTTTCTCATTCTGCACTATCCATGTCACTAAGATCAATGGAAGTCACTTACCTATACCAAGGCAATTATAATATGTAGAATTATTTATAGAATAGCTGCTTCAGGTACACACCAATTGCAGCATCGTAATGGCTAGAGTTACAAACAGAAGACAAAACCATCTATTACATATTGTAAATGATAAAGCTTGCTGTCATTTTTTCACCACATTTTTCATAAGCTAAAGAAAGAACTAATAGGATTTTTGCACAGCTTTTTTTAAAGAAGCAATAAACATTTTATAGTTTATCACTACAAGACAACAATTCCATTTACAAACTAAGTCATTAGAAAACTAGAAGTATTTTCCAAAAAGTGGGTTGTGCAGTGTACACTGAAGCAAATACACTGAAACATCTGAAATTGTTCTGGATTGCTCAAAATTCTGGGGATATCAAAAAAGCTGAAAAGGAGCAGGAAACAGAAACCCAGATCTCGAAACTTCTGGTGGCAAGACAGCACGAACCTGTAAGTACATGCTTCCCTTTTACAACAGTCAGCAAAGCTGTGTCAGCACTGGCAGGAAAAGAAAAAGCTTTACAGCTACACAGGCACCTTTATAATTTTCATATCTCAAAATGATGGCATTTCCAATAAAGGCTGCTTTTGAATCACCATTTATTTTTACAACTCACTTAGTTTCACAGTACTCTCTATCTCCTACTGTTAACTCTTGAAAGAAGCCTTTCAAAAATCAATCCAGTCTGTTAGGATTCTCGATGTTAAAATTGAATTTTTCTTGTCTATTTGTTCTTTTGAAAGGCTTAAAAGCAATTTGTAACCATCAGCATAAAGGGATTTGATTGATAAAGTTTAACAAAGTGATCTAGAGAAGATTTATTGGGGGAAAACTGCTAAAATTGTAAATTAAATGGCAAACAGTTTTTCTCTGTGTGTTCTTGAAACAAAATAGGTTCTTTCAGATGTGAAAATCATTCTAAAAGCTTCTTCAAGTAGTTAATGAAGATTTTAGAAATGCAAAGCATAATCTTTCAAATAACAAGCTACAACAATCATCAAATAAAAAGAAACTATAAAAGTCCAAGTGTCACAATGACTACAAAACAAGCCTGCAGACCTCATTCACACAAACCTCAAAAACATAGCTGCCAAGCTTCCCTCAGGAAAAATACAGGAGATTTTTTAGTTGAAATGCCATTATATCTCTTGCTGTGGAAATTATGTTTTTTTTTTTTTCCTTCTCTCTTCTGCCTGTCTGCTCTTCCCAGCTTGCTCTCCCAAATTGCCTTTCTCTGCAAATCACCTTTCTCCACCTGCCGACGAGAGCAGTGCCCAGCTGGAGGGTCCAGCACTGCTCCAGGGAGAAATGCCAGTGTCCCTTCCACCACTGCTCCAGAAGCACCTCCAGCAACTGAGGGGCAGTGGGGAGGAAGAAGCACTCCCTGCTGAATGACTGTAGCATCAAAGATAGAAAAAAAAAAAAGCACCCCAAAGCCAGTTTTTAAACTGCCTGACCAACTCTCAGTGGAAGCACCATGGAGTTATGTGTCCCCATTTGACATTTTACTCTTCTGTTCTAAATTTTTGGGCTTTCATTCATCAGCTCATGAGGCAAAAAAAAAAAAAAAAGTAAGTTGGCTGCTCTTTTTTTTTTTAAATTCTAGTTTTGTGTACAGTGTTATACTGACAGAAATTAGCTTCGTTAAAAGATATATTTATTTATTTATTATCCTGACAGTGCAGGTTATTTTTTGTATGTTACTGCCACTACTTGCAAGGCCTTTGCTTTAATACTCAGACAACTGTACCATCCAAGTCAAAATTATTACCTTCCATCCAACACACCTTTCATCTACTTTAGTGCCAGGCTGTTTCAAATTCATTTATAGGGTAAGAGCAGGATAAAGCTTTTCTCTGTTTAAAACTACAGCAAAACCATAGACTTGACAGTTTTGTAGTGGTGCTTAAGCCTCATACACCCATCTCCTAGTTTATTTTTTAAGCATTCTCCAGATTTTTTTGAATTTTCACCATTCTTTTGTGACTTCAAATTACTGTTACCTGCAAATGTAACTAACATGTTAATCTCCTCAACTTTCAAATCAGTTACACGACATAAAACCCCTCAAAGTTGCTTACATTTTAATCTACAAAAACCTGCTAGACTTTTGTACTAAGTTAGGTTTTTTTAAAATCATGTATATGTCTGCAAAACTTTTCCAATCCACTACTCAATGCTATTCTAACATAATAACGATTTTATATAATTAGTTTTCCTGTATCTGGTAATTCTCTGTAGCTAAATACAATTTCGTATTTATTGGAGACATAACAGAAAAAAACAAAAAAAGTATTTGAAATGCCGACACAAATGAAATTTAACACAGAAAACGCAGAATAGATAAAATATGTAGTTATGAAAAACTGCACACAAGTCATTCACTCACTGAACTACTGCAGGGACTGAGGGATTTATGCAAGGTAAGGATACATACAAAACAATACACCTCAGTTTAATACATCATACTGCACCAGCACCTTGTGAACCAACTCTACATCTGAGCCATCTCAGTCCTCTGCTCATTTACTCTTTGTAAAATTACCCTTTTTCTTTAAAATATCTATCTTTGCCAAAAGACAAAAGGACCCTACGCATGTAAACCTACAGTATTAATCCCGATGTTAAACACCTAATTTGACAATACAAAATATTAAGGTCAAGAATTACCCATTACAGATTTTAAACATGATTGCTTACTTAGTATGTTAGTCACTAATCCAACATACAAACAATTTGTGTTTCACATAAGTGCAAGATATGATTCAGTTATTTCTTTGCAGGCTGACTAGAGTATTTTCTGTTGGTTTTGTAGTGATCTTTGTTTATATATTATTCTAATGTTGTGGATAAATTTTTTTAAATTCCCATAGAAAATATTATTAAAACCATTATGATTAAAACCATGTGATTAAACTCATTAAAACCAATGATGAAAGTTTTTTTTAGAGAATCTAGCATCTGGATTCATTTTATGATCAAAACTTGTTCACTCAATGACTTTTTTTTATTCATCAAAGATTCAGGTAATCAGAAATCTTTACATCTTTTAATTACACATTCTTGATAACATCAGCCTCAATTTCAGCATAGTTGCAATTTAGAATAACACATTTTAATTAATTTTTTTAAAGCACAGTAAAGATTTTATCAGATATTAGTGGCAACCACCATCTGCCCAAACCTATGTGGTTGTTTCTTTTATTTTTAATAACATGAGCTAGTAAGAATTACCAACTGTAACAAATGCTTATTTTGCTTTCCCAGTACTTGTGTAAACTTTATACAAATTATTTAACGAATATGTAAAAGTTCTAAAAAATATTCTTAAAACAGAAAAGTAGCTGCTATTCATCTTGGTCAAATTCTATGGTGGGTGAGTTGATACTTGGAAAGTTTCATACATCTGTCTCAGAAACAGTTAATTAGTGATAAAACACACAGTTGCAAAGACCCTGCAGGCAAAGAGTGACTTACCAGCTGGCACACTGCTGGTCTGCTAAGCCAGGGCTGGGTCTATGGTGCCCTTAAAACCAGCTTTAAGACAGCTCACTACTGTAGTTTCTGGCTCAGCTCAAAATGCGAGGGACACGCAAAAACCTCCACGTACCTTCTCATACAGTCCAGTGCCCGGATGAAGAAGTCCTTGTGAAGCTGATGCTCGTCCCTCAGGATGGAGCACTGCTCCAGTGTCACCGACATGGATGTCCGGTCTTTGGCACTTTTGCAACAGGTGAAGCGGACGCCGTTCAGCTTCCGGCAAATCTGAAACACGGGCAGGCATCAAAGGTGGGCCCTTCTCATACCAGGCAGACTGTGCAACTCCTACAACTTTGCAACCCCAGAAAATGAATACAGAGAACTGTAGTGTTTCTCGAGGAGAAAAGAGCTACTAAAAGTTTTCATAACTCCAGCCTGGATCATATGGCTGCTGACCTGCCTCTGTGCAGTTAAATCAGGTGTTAGCACTGCCTTGGGGATGCTCATATGCTGTTATGCCCATGCTGGCCTGACACAGTGCCATGAAAGATGAAAATGTTGTGCTGAAAAGAACTGTAAATTCTTCTTTTGTATAAACAAATTTGCATCATTAACACTCTACAAAAACAGCACGAAGAGATTATAGCTATATAGCCCACTTCCACTTGTCCAAATGACGCATTTTAAAAGAAGATATTCAGGGCTTTTGTTAGCAGGACAAGTCTAAAATAACCCACCCAACTGAGGAAAAGGTAAACTTATCACATTTAGGAGAGTGGTGCACATAACCTTGTACTGCAGTTGCAATCAAGTCTCTCTCCTGCCCACCCCAACACCCCCAAGAGAGGCAAGAAACAGATGGAGGACCCAACAAAAAAAATCTACCATACTTAGTCCTAAGCATTTTTAGCAAGTTACTAAAATATCTACACACACTACAGCTTACCAAACCATTACACCCAATTTTCTGAACTTGAAATAAAAAGGATTTGTGTTAGCCTAGGCTATAAAAGGAAAAGCTGCTTCACGGTTTCTTCACTTTCTCTGACAACCACACTATTCAATGAAAACTTAAAGGTCTGAATATCTGATGAATAAAGAAAAACCTTGATAGATCTTAACTCAGACACATGAACGCAGCAGACTAACTCCTCGTGAGGGTATGGATTCAGACACATCTGAAATTAAAGCCTTTATGCTCAACAGGTAAACTGTTCCATGTATTTTTTTCCATATGAAAGCTTAACACAAATGACTGCCATGGATTGTCTACTTTCACTGTATACTTTAACAAAATTATAAGGGACAAGGGAAGCATGACATTTTTAAGGATAATTGCTCACCTTAAGAATCAGCCTGTGGTTGTACCAGCCCATTAGTTTATACTTTGGATTCAAACAATATTTTACTAGAAAAAGAAGAATTTGAAGGAGAACTACTGTGCCCAAGTGTCAGTCTACCTTTCCCCTTGATTATTTGTCCTTTGCTTGCTCCTAACCCCAGAGGATCATAGGTATAATAGTACAAAACTTGAAATGATTGTAAAAATGGGCAAGGCAATAAATTACAGCAGTAATCATCCTAAGGAACTTCCCAGCTTGGCTATCAAGTGACAGCTTGCAGGATGAAACTGGAACATGATCTTCATAATGTCACTTCAGCAAATAAGCATTTCTTCATCTGTTAATTGCATTCTCAGAAATTCTATTAAAATCAATGGCCCAGAAAATACATACAGTCTTTAAGGTCTTTGCAATAGCATGGTAATGGTGATCTCAAAAGTTTAGTTCAAGGAATCAACTAATTGAATCTATCTTAGAAACCAAAGAGGTACAGGGCAGTGAAGAAGAAATTATGAGTCTTTCTTCCATTCTATAATTCTAAATTTTAAAACTTAAATCTGCTTAAAAATGTGAACAGTTGCATTGGGATTAAAATAAAGTACTATATGACAATTTTCTTAAATAATGCTGTGAAAGAAGTTAACTGCCTAATTGAAGAGATTAATTCTCTTTACACTAGTCTCTTTGGAAGTCCATCAGTCATTGCGACAATTTGACATGAATGAGTCATAAAAACCACCCAGGTAATTATTCTGGATGAGTGGTGGGCTCTGATGCAGGGAAGGGAGACTAAATCCCAAATCTGGGCTGACAGCACACAAACAAAGCAGTGGCTAGTGAGAGTTGGTTTTCAACTGAGAAGCATTCTAGGTACAACAAGTAGATTACTACAGCCACCCACAAGCTTACTTTTCATTGAATTTCAGTACAAATGCCTCAATTTTAAAGTGAATTAAATAAAAAACAGTATATTAAGTTAAATAATGAAATTTAAAAATCCTTAGATGCGGATTTAAGGAGAAATATAGGCTAACCTCTTAGATAAATCCTTAAAATGACTCAGTTCCCTAAGCAGCTGCAGTCAAACAAAATAAGTAATTAAAATGGGCAAACACAATGCTCTGATGCTCTAGAAATCTAATAATGGACAATAGCAAATATATAGTAATAGCATCATGTCAGAATACATGGTTTATCATTAGTGTCCAGCCTGAATTTTATTCTCAATTTTGCTCACTTGTTTCCCAAATATATTGAAGATATAGGAGGAAGGGAAATAGGCTTAACTTTTATTACATTTATTCTCACAGGGATTGCATGAGGTGCAGATACATGTGCACATCCATGTAGAATCTCATGCATCTACTGCAATAAAAAAGTGATATTTCACTGCTACTGCAATAATCAAGTTATATCCTTATATCCTTTTCAGTAAATAAATGGAACATAGTATAACAGTGTGTAGATCAATGCTTTCAGAAATACACATTTCAGAAGGTTACTGTAAGATAACCTAAAGAGAAATAGAATTCAGAGAAGGAAAAATCTGAAAGACTCTCTATGTCCAAAGACTACATTTAACCCATGAAATTATTTTCAGGGAACCCAGACTAGATGGTAGAATAAAACTTTCTGTATCCAAAGATTAGGCACATTCTGCTATATTCTTTGTAGCTCATTTTATACTATCCTGTACTGATATATCTTTTACTTTTTTAAAAAGCAATGTTTCATAGCAATTGCAGAACTGGTAGTGCAAGAAAAGCTTATACTTTTACTTACAAAGGATTTATACTTCAATAGCATGTGATAATATTTATTAACCACATGGCAAAATGTTACTAGCAATAGGAAAGTTACAGCAGTGTTATTAATACAAGGACAAAGTTAATATTGTCTTTTTCCTGGTCTTAATGAAAGGTCATGGAAAATTTTATTAATAATTTTGTATCAAATATTTATTTTCCTTGAAGGGTATATACATTTGGAAGTCTCCCAAAACACAAAGTCTTGCTTCAGTTTCAGCAGATATCAAAGACTCAAGTCCTTGCTTGTATAAGCAGGCAGAGATGCCAAGGGTATTTTTCTAAACCTAAGACAGTTACATGTCTGAATTTTACATTCCTGAAAAGCTTGAGCTCTTTATAAACATCTAAGGGTTGTGTTTTTTTTAACATGTATGTGCAAACACTACTTAATTGGGAAATAGATAGGAATTATGTGAATAAAGCAAAGTAAGTATTAATTATTGTTTGATAAACAATTTTCTTTGCGTACTCCCTGTGTCAGAAGGTCTGTCCTTTTCACATCCTTTGCAACACTTATTTATAAAAGTACTTTAATTACAGAAAATCAAAAGGTGAATGCAGCAATAGTAAACAAAAATCAGAGCAAGTAATCACATCCCACATCATACCTCAAATCTTATGGATATTACATAAAATTTTATTTTGAATAACAAAGTTTTACATTATCCATGAAGGGACATGATTTTAAACAAAAAAAAGTTAGATATTGTAACTGTATTGTCTCTCTCATATGAGGTGATGTATTTACAGCTATGTGTGATCACTCAAGGAAATTATTCTGCCCATGTAAGGGATGAAGGGCTTCCTCTGCCCAAAACCAGAATCAGGTAGCTGAAGAAAAAAACATGCCCCAAACAAAAATCCAAACCTCTTTTACCTTGTTACACAACTCAGTGAGATAAATGAAAAACCCTGCATCTGGGACAAAACAATCTCAAGCAGCAACCCAGGCCACAGACTGCCTGGCCAAGAGAAGCTGGCAGAAAAGGGTCTGGACAATGTGGGGTACAACAAAGTAACCAAGATTATCTCTTGCTCAAGTTCTAGCCTGTTCTACCACTTTTTAAAGTGAGAAAAAGAAAGTATCTGTAATTTAAGTGGAGGAAGAAGAGATACATTCATGAGTGGGATGAGAAACTATGAGAGCAAGTATGTTAGAGAGCTATTTCAGCACATCTACCTACTTTAATCATTGAATTTTCCATTATATTCTTACAATCCATTGCACTTACAATATCAGCGAGCATGTGAAAATTAGTTTATCATGTGAACCTATTTGAAATAAGAGAGCTTACCGTTGCAGCCAGCCACATGATTTCTACATTCTTTCTCCTTTTGGCCTGGATATTTTGATGGAGATTTTCTAGCAATCCCTTTAAATCATTTTGTTCTTGAAAATGTGGTAGACCTGGAAAAAAAGGATGATAAGAGTGCTCATTATGGTAAGGCTGATGACACAGTTTTCCTGGCTTAAAGAACGCCCAGAGTATAGAACAGGTCTATTATTTACAGCCTTGTTTGAGAACAAAGGATGGAAATTACCAGCTAAATATTTAGGGAATAAGCAAATCTTATGTCTTTCTGAGTATTGGGTTGTCCTCCCTAAGATATTCACTTAAATTTGGAAAAATAAAGTGTCTTCAACTTTTATAAATGGATGGTGAAAACCAAAACCAAATCTCTGCTGTAGTTCTGTTCATCAACTATTACAGATGATCAGTGGAAATCAGAAGAAAAAAAACTGAGTGTTTTAAAACCTGCCTTGATGGGATGACTTATTGTAAGTTAAAATATTTTCCATTTTTTTTTCAAAATTAAACACCTTATTTTTGCTTTGAAATGATGCCTTAGTTCCTTATATAATGTAACATGAGGGTTAAACAGCACCGAATATCCCCTCTAAAACTTAACAAAGGATATTTCTCAGTCTGAAATTAAATGGGGCTTCAATTTTGAAGTACAAAATAATTTCAGGTTTGCTTAAAATCCAAAATTTTACCTTCTTCTTCTGTGTATGGCAGCTGAGCTAAAGTTTAATTTATTATATATCTCTAGCAAAAATTCAAGAGTTTCTGTTTTGTATGTAGATATAGCAGGGGTTTGTTCTAATGTTACCTTTATCTTCCCTAGTTTTGAAAATCAGTAGAAACAAACAAAATCTGTTTTTTGAAATTATTTCTTCTTATGGTGGTAAAGTAAATAGAAATTTAATTATAGTTATCACCAAAAAAAGGTTCAGAATCAGCTGAAACAAAGTGAAACCAAATTGATAAATGGATACAGTGTCTTCAACAAGAAGAAGTAAGTTGTTCCATTCAGTGAGAAAAAAAAACAACAACCCAAGATTTATATTCAATTGAAAGTGTAAAAATGAGGTAACTATTAATGAAGGTCAATATCTGTTCTCCTAACCTGATCAAAGCTGGAATGATGCCTCTTATGAACAGGTTTTATACCTTTAATATCTAACAAATTCTGTAGTTCCCCTTATCCATGATGCTTTGTGAGAAGCAATTTAAATATACTCAAAAAGAACTATTCAAAAAATGTCTTAGTTGCCTTTCTCATATTGTGCTGCCTAAAACAAAAAAACCAAGCAAACAAATAAAAGCTGGAAAAAAATACATCCAAACTAGTTTAGTAATAATCTGACTGCGGATTGTTTTATCTGTGTATTATACACTTAGATAATGCAGAGCACATAAAAATACATCACAACCTGCTAGACAATTATACTTATGCTGCATCTGTTTCTTTAAAACACAAAGCACCCGATGACAAAAATGCTTCAAGATTATGGGAATGTATCACTAGGTAAACATTTTATTCCTTTCAGGCAGTTTTCCTTTGGTTCACAGCAGAAAATGCAACATCCCAGAGAGGTGACTTCACAATAGGTAAAGCAAGACCCTCCTAATTTGTAACACTACCAAATGAGCTGCACCTTGGCTGGAAGTGATCTATTGCTTAAATTCCTTGTGTCACTAAGCAGTATTAAACCATCAAATCAGTCTCAGAGGTTATGAGACTCCCTAAGAGGGAGGAGCCTGGAAGTAGAAACAGACTCATAGATGGTGAAAATGCATGTACTGCTACAGGCATTATTGATGCTATGAAGGAAAACCTTTATCCCTGCAGGATTTTGAAACCATGCATGCATCCCTCTTCTCACACTGTGACAATGGGATGCTGTGGGTGTTACATAGCAAACCAGCAATTTTATGTCTTCAGCTCTTTAAATTGAGTTTCAATCTGTTGTTTCCAATTAACTATGTACTACTAAACAAAAATCTTATATTTTTGGACCCTTACTATCATTAGCTATTCTGTAAAAGCAGTACTATTGTGGTGCCTAAACCAGAACTGTATTTGATTGGCATTTTTGGTAGTAATCTTTTTGGAAACACACTGTTATTTTCAGGATTTCCTATGAAAGAATTAAAGAGGATATGAAACAGATAAATGACAGAGGGTATGTTCATCTGAAAGAAGATGGAAAGTCAGTGTTTGGGATATACAGTTACAAGCTAGAATATTATTGACAAGGGGAATTACAGAGATGAGAGAAAAACTAATAGAAAATAAAAAAAAATAGAAACTCCCTTTCTGGGAGTGGAAAATTGAATTCTTTAAAATGGAATACATGAATGAAGCAGCAGGCAAGTGAGGCTGCCAAAGGATGGTGGATGCAACAGCCTAGTAAACAGGGCTGTGAGTCCTCAAATTCTGTCGGGCTTTATGAGCACTATTTGAAACTAACAGCTTTGGGAACCGGGTCCTGCATTTATTTTGTAGCAGAGATTTGGCTCTACAGGAAACTATCTGGAAAGGTGGGACAAAAACATCAAAAAGCCATCAACACTCTCTCTTGGCTACACCACCAGGGATGGTGCCAGATTGTATGGAGGTTTATCTTCCAGAGGTGGCGGAACAGGGGAGGAGCTGAAGTCCTCCCTCAAATGAACAAGTTGGAGAGCTTCACTTTTTTCCAGGGAGCTGGTTTAAAAGGCACATTCCTCCAAGGCAAAAGAGTGATTCTGTACAATGGCCTGGAGCTACTGGGAAGGGCAATGGAACCAGCAGGTGCTTCGTGTTCTGAAAAAACTTGTACAAAGAAGAGACTCAGATCTTCAAGGTAGAGAAAAAAATCAAGAAAGCAATAATAACCAGAAAAAGACACTATGAATTAGACAAGCACAGTCCTCAAAAGCCTGCACAGTCTGGAAAAAGTCCAGGAAGATTATGTGCAGGAAGACAGTACAAGTTTAAATTCTGTTAATGAAAAGCAGGTAGTACAATCTGCATGCAAATTTTTGCTTTTATATAATCAAATCCATTTATGAGGTAGCAGGTCTACCTTAGACCTAACCCCAGATGAGGTTAGTTTTTGAGGATATTTTCTTGGCAGGATTCCCCTAAACTAATTACCTAACTTCTTGTATAAGTTTCTCTGTAGAAATCCTAGAAATCCACCCCAGACCTGTGGGTGGATGGATGGGCATGCTGCCCACCATTTAGGAAGAGAGCTTTCACTTCAAATTAACAAATTAAAATCATCCTGATCTGAAAGATAAACATGTATTCATACACAGTGACACAAAACAAAGCTTTGCACAGGATTTTAACCAGGAGTATTCACCATGAGGAGTTACACACATCTCCTGCAGGATCACAGATCTTCAGATTCAAAAGATTCACACCCCACCCATGCAAAAAACCCCCCAAAACCCAAAAAACAGAAAAAACAGGGACCTAAATCCAAGGTATTTCAAAATCAGGCTGTAAAATCTGCAACATTTGGGACTATGCCTATAGCTTAGGCATTAAGACTACTTTAATAGGATTAGATTGATGCAAATCATCTTTTTGGTCTTTGCTTTCAACAACGAGAGTAACAGCACAGTAATGTTCATGTTTATGATACCAAATTTCTATAAAATTAGAATGCAGGGCCTATTTTAATGAAACCATGTTATTCATATCATTATGATGTGGCTCATTGCTTGTATTTGCATCTGCCGATTTCTCAGTGGTTCACCATACCCCAATACATTTTCAGAATAAGAATAGAGGGAATGACTGAAACGGATGAAAATTCCCACTATTTTTGTACAAATACAGAAGATATTGTCCCCTACTTGAAATATTAAGAAACTTATTATTTTAATAACTTAAAAGAGCTGTTTAGTTGATCATTACCCTGTTTCAGTCCCCTTGTAGTTTCTATTGAGGCATTAGGGCTGCAATCACTACTGACTTCAGCAGGGCTGTGTACAGGTACAGAATGTTTAACTTTATGGAACAAGTTATGGGACTGAGGCCTAAATCTAAAAGCTGCACAGTAAAGTTGTGCTAATATTACTGTCTCAGAATCTTTCACCTATCAAAGCTTTCCAAAGCCGTTTGGGTATTGCGTTATTTTGTACTCACAATCAGGAGGCATTTTTTCCGTAAATAACTTGTAATATTCTTTGAGGAGTTCTAAGTTTTCCTGGTTAATGTTTTCCTGCAAAGTGGTATCTCCAAACCTACGAAAATGCACAATAAATTATGAGAAAAAAACCAAAACAAAACCACAAACCAAAACAAAGATAAATTACCCTTCAGAATTATTTCTTTGCATAAAGAAATAACTTTGATTTTCTTTTTTATTATTTGTTTTTTCCAATGTTGAATGTACTAGATTTTGCGAAACAAATTGTTAAGCTCTTGTGTGCTTTGGAACTAATATTTGGGAACAACGTCACACTCATGGATAGTTCTTCCAAAAATTTATGAAAGGAGTAATCCATTTACAATAAAGCACATATTCTTTTTGCCTTCAAAAATCCTGAATAAATGAAGAGCCACTTTGAGGGAATTTCAGCTGTGGCACCACAGGCAGAGAACACCAACTCCTACATCTCTTACTGCTGCTGTTGCTTAGATATATTAATTTCTACCAGAGCTGGACCATATTGAAGTGATACAAGATGGAAGAGATGTAAGTGTCAGACGGAAGATCTTCTGAAGAACTAATTTATGCTCTGGTCTGAGAATGCAATAAACAGTCAAACTGATTAGTCCTCTGGGCCCTTTCTGCCCCACACTGCTTCTGGGCTGTTAGTTATCTTGGTTTCTCGTATCTGAAACTAATGAGAGAACCATTTCTCCTCCGAGCAGTTATTTCACCATTAAACTTCACAGTGTTATGACCCACAGCACAGCTGATTTAAGCTTGCAGCATCACAGACCTCAGCAGTCACTCCAGAGTGCTGCAGCTGCCTCAGGAGCACGTTCTGGGGTTACCTGCAGCAGTCAGGTTTACTGGGAAAGCATCACCCAAATCCTCATTATCCCGCACCTCAAAAAAAACCCAGGATGCCACTGAGCTCATCCATGAACTAACTATAGCTATATAAACAAATATCTTTCTCTCTAAGAACAAGATTTCTACAGCAGTCAAATTTCACATAGGCTAAAGAACCAAAAAATAAATCTCATGGTTATCTCTGCTACAAGAGATATGAATGTAAAGACAGGAATGTCCCTGAGGCAGTTAGGGCCAAGTTTTTGCAACTCATCTTCAGAATACCGTTGAAAAGGGGAAAAGGAAATGGAGTACAGGAAAAGAGGCATGGAGAGGTTAGTGAGAAATTCAGAGAGAGAAAAGGGAACACAAAGTAAAAGATACCAAATATACTACTACATCACGCACAAGGGAAGCAAATATTTAAATGGGCCAAAGAGGGAAAGAAAAAAGACTTGTGTGCTTTCTCAGTAGCCATTGCTGCAGTGCCACATGAGAATGTTTCTCTTAAATCAGATATATTCTCAAGTGTACTTCGTTTAAAAAAAAGGGGATGTTTTCAACTAATAGAGTAAAATTTGCTAGAAAATTACCACAGAAATGTATTTCTAGTCTCATGTTCTTTATCCCACAAAAAACCCTGTTATTTTTTACCAAAGAGCATATGAGGTGTTTCCAATCTCAAAGACAAATGTGCAACATTAGGAGTTAAGTAATATTTTTAATTAAGTCAAAAGCAGACTGTAAATGCATGCAGGAAAGCTGTTTCTGCATTGAATAATCCAACCTGATTTGAGTGATAGATATTAATACACATTCATATTTATAGATCTGCAGATATTATTTTTTCCATTCATGGCTTTCTTTGTGCACAATGTAAAATCACCACGGTGAACATTCTTCCTGCCACTCCACCTGCAAGCCCGACACCTTTGCACACCAACTCCTGTACAAGTCCCCAGATAACCAGGCTGTTTCTAAACCTTGTCAAATCTTTATTCAGAACATTTGCTACACACAATCCTTCCTGCCCATCCCACCCATGTAAGCTCTCATGAACTTGCTTCTTGGTTACTGCATAGTCCTTTTTCTCTGATTTTGGAAAAATGCCTGTGTCCTAGTCACAATTGTCATGACTGATTTTGTTGCTTTCATACATTATCACTCTGGGCATGTCTCTCCTCTCAGCACTTTTTTTTATGGCATCCAGAATAAGCTATTTTCATTTTCAAGAATCTTCTAAGTTCTCTAACCAACTACTCAACTCTTTCAGCAATAAAATGCCAGTTTTTACTGTCTTTTGATTCACTTTGTCCCCATTTCAATTTTCTACCTAAATTTTCTCACACATCACTCAGTTTCAAGAAGTCTCCCATAAACATAAACATCCACAAAGCTATCTCCTGGCATTCCTTAGTAGTCTCCCTTAGAAAACTGATTTTACTTGGTTGCCTACAAAGAACAGAAGGTGAAACTTCTGTTGTGCTTAACTTCTTGTCTATTGTTCAGGTCAAGGGCTTTTCACTGTCTCCCTCTATTTCCCCAGATATGCTTCTGCTTTTGAGCTTGTAGTGAATGCAACCTGAAGATATGTATTATGTCTTTTGGATGTTCTGTTAATAAAACCAGTTTATAAAAAAAAAATCTTAAAAAAAAAGTAGCATGTCTCTGTTGACATCTACCTTGTAGTTTTAGCATTGCACAAATGTGGTAATTTAATGTGGCCGACTGATATCCTTCTCTTAGAAGAAAAAATTAATAGGTTGCTGAAACCTTGGCTTTTATCAAACTAATTAATCAGTTTCCAGCAATCCTTTCAGAGGAGTAATAGCAACATATCAGCCTTCATGTTTCTACAAACATAGTACTAATGCATTCCCTATTATTAACTACCACCTCTCAACCCTGGAAAAAAGCCCTAAAGAGCTGAGAAAAATTATCTCTATCTAGCTTATAACTCGTCCAGCATCTTCAACCCCACCTATAAGATATAAGAATTCTGAATTTTCAAACTCTTTTTTGAGAATTTCAGACTACTGTATACAAAAAAAAGTTCTACATCTGTAAAATAGAATTCCATTTTCTATCTGTATCCATAAGAAACTTGGCATTGACTGTGTGAAATGAAGCCCTTCCTACAGTCATATTTTCACTTGGACTCTCATTGTTCTGCACTGCTTCATAACTTGTGTTTATTTCCTTTAATACCTATTAAAATGCACACTGAGTAAATGTGAGAAGGTCCAAGAGCAAATAACAAAAAAAGATTTATTTCTAATCCTGAGAGATATCCTGTACTAGCATGGAGTACTTGGACAGAAAACGAAACATGACTTTTTCTTACCTCTCTGCAAGTGTTTGCTGTTCATTGATTCCAACATTAAAGAGTACTGGATACATGCGAAGAAGCTTTCCTTCTTTAATCTCTTGTGGCAGCAACTCAAACATCTTTGCTGGAAGCTGGACCTCTATAATATAATGTTCACTAGGAAAAATAAAAAGAAGAATAAGGATGGGAATATTGATTGGTTTGCTTAAAATAATCTTCCTAAATGATAGAGAACATGTAGACATAAATCAGTGCCTCCCTTTTTCCTTTAACTGAACCATAAAATGGGATAATTCAGCTTGCTTGTTTTAAGAGCATAACCAAGCTATTTAAAAAAAGGCAGGTATATATAACTATATACTCTTGATACTAACTTTACTGAAGTGAAAACAGGAATAATGATGAAAGCAGCAAAAAAAGTCCTCTCAATGAGAACACCTCAACCCTTAAAATGCATCTTTCTGAGAGTTACAGAAACAACTTTCTTCCAAAGTAACAACTTGATCCTGTATCCACTGTAAAAGTAATATTCACAAAAACCCAAAGCAAAATTCCTATTTTCTTCAGTGGCTGGATTTTCTCCCTGGGGATTGAAAGCATCACCAATAACAAAATTGACTCTGTGAAGATAATAATTGAAGGCTCATTACCCAAACATGAATCCTATTTTAGGAGAAGGGATATGATATATAGCAGTTCTGCTTTTATGTTTGTGCTTGGTCTGACTTTATGAAAAATGTGCTACTCCGGCTGCCAGACCAAATTCTGATCACAGGGAAGCCTCAAGCTGAACTTCTCCTATCTTTGAGGACTGATGCCTGACCCCACAACAGAAACAAGGGCATACTGTTAAACTTAGTTTTTATTAACTTTCTTTTCATTATTAGAGCAATCAGGTTAATCAACAAAGAACAGACTAGAAACAAATCCATTCGTCTCCAGGATTTGTCATTTTAATCACAGGGCTGACTGATAACAAAGACTGAAATTTTCTCTCCTGCAGAGCACATTTGGCATACCACACAACCAAGGAGTGTTCCAGCAAAAGAAGGGAAGAAAGATCCATATCCTACCTACAGAAACCAGGCCAAGGAAGTCATACAACTTTTGTATGCAAATTTTAAATGGATAACTGCTTGCACCTATTAAAATAATCTATCATGAAATCCCTACAACTCTTATTTTAATCAATCATGTACTTGCTAAAGAATTAAAATACCATATGGATTACCCACAAGGAGAATCTGGGGGAGAAAAGGCAGAAAACCTTGAATAAAAAGGTCTCTTTCTGCAGTAGCTTTGACACCCTTGGCAAGCTTGAGGGATGAGTGGCACTATCTCAAGTGTTTGGATAAACAGGTTCCACTTAGAAGAGTTAATGGTAATGTTTAAACTCTATCCTGCTCATATATCTGAGAACAAAATAAAATGGATCTAGTGCAGACCTGGGACTTTAATGTTACTGCATTCAACTAGGGCAACAGCATACCCTTGTACATGTACAGGCTACAACTAGTATGTAATCTTTGAGCAAATCCCACATGTTCCCTACTGAGAGGGAGTATCAGTTCTGAATGGAAGACACATGTCTCAGGGAGGGGGAAGGAAAAACAAAACAGTTCTACTGCCCAGATAAGTCTTTTTTGTTTGCGCTTTGTTTAATTAATTCACCCCTGTGGAAGAAGAAGGAAAAAGGACAGTAAGTAATACGGTTCCAGTGATGTCTGTGTTCATTCTCAGCCTGTATGTGAGCATTCCTGGCTGCTGTCAAGTGCTACTAGAACATTTTTCTGTGATGAAGTGCTTTGATGAGGCTGAGAAGAAATGTTGGTTTAGTGTAATTCAAAGTGCATACACTACTGAACCAAAATGCCACCAAATCATTGCATTGCTACATCGCACTACCCACAAAATCACTAAAAATCTCAGTGTGTGAAAGAACATTGAGAAATGCTGACCTTTAGGCATGATAAATTAGCATCAGTACAATTTGAGAGCTTCCCATTGTCCTTTTTTTTTTCCCCCCCCAAAACTCTTTTTCAAATCTCAGAGATAATCCTCGGTAACTTTAAAAAAATCTGTTACCAACTGCACAATGAAAACAACCCATTTCTGACCATGTAAGGAAAAGGTTATCAAGATATGAAAGAGCTGTCTAGAAAGTCCAGGAATGCTACTGAAGTCAGGTAGAGAAAATAAAAAAGAATTCAAAGTATTGAAATCTGGAGGACTTGTTTGACATTAGTTTACCAAAGATCTTACAGGTCTATGATTCTAATTAAGCAAAAAATGTTTATATAGCAGTAAATTTTATTGTCATGTGCTTTCTTTCTTTTACAGCTAGATTCAGTGCAGAGCTATCAGGTGATTTTGGCATGAGATGAATAAGGTGGCTACAACATTTTCCAATGAGAAGGAGAACTCGGTACATAATTTTGAACATTTCATGATTTTTCTGGAAAACAGAGTGGAGAAATTAAGCATGTTTTAAGAGAGTAAATAATACATCATCTTCTCTTTCAGAACAAATTGTATAAATTTAGGCCTTAAATATTTAAATGTACATGGTTTACCTTAACAGGACTGCTTAAGAATATCTCTCTCTAACTTTGCCTTATTCTCTAATATTTGTTATCATCACATATGGAGATAGACAAACACTTGCAGACCTGTCAGAAGGTTTCTAAAAATTATCATGTTGCTCAGAGGCCCATCCAACCTGGCCTTGAGCATTTCCAGGGATGGGGCATCAACAACTTCTCTGGGCAACCTGTGCCAGTGCCTCATCACTCTCACAGTAAAGAATTTCTTCCTAACATCTAATCTAAACCCACCCTCTTGCAGTTTAAACCTATTGTCCCTTGTCCTATCACTACACTGGATATTAGGAAAAGGTTCTTCAGCCAGAGAGGGTTGGATACTCCCTAGGGAAGTAGTCACAGTACCAAGTCTGACAAGGTTCAAGAAGTGTTTGGACAATGCTCTCAAATGCTCGGATGTGATTCCTGGGGATGTCCTGTCCAGGGCTAGGAGTTGGACTCGATGATCCTTGTGAGTTCCAACTCAGAATATTCTGTGATTATGTGATTCTGTACAGAATTTTCAAAAAGTGCATGTTTTTGCTTATAATAAAAGAACGTGAGTTCCTGAACAGAACTTGACCCAGATGGCTGGGGTCAGCCACCCACTCCAGCAGGTGAGCACACTGCTAGTCAGTGCCATGCACTCTGGATTGATATTTTGTGCACATAGAATCTCAGGCTTAAGCACTTTCCTAGAAAAAAACAATTTCAAGTGAATACCCTGACTCTTCAAGATAAGAATTTGTAGCTTGATTTTCTTTCTTAGTCTCATTTTATTGAGCCACACCATATAACAACCAAAATGATCTAAAAATTGTGGGATTCTTAAACATTAATTAGAAAATATCTAGGTTTTTCATTGTTTTTCTCTTTTTACAGTTGACTTCCAATGCTGTCTGATGGGAGCAGTCTCATCACAGCTCTAAGAGTGATGGGGCTCCTCCACGTAAGCCTTAAAGATTTTATTTTTTTTTCTGATACCAATTCCATCCAGTGAACACCTGCCAGTTAGTACAGTATAGCAATCACAGGTTGTAACTCTTCTTCCTAAAGACTGACAATCCAGAATGCCTGAGGCATCTTAAAGCTCAGGTGTCTTTCAAACCCAGGACCTCCTGGTGTGACAGTTCAGTGTTCTGCAGTAATGGCAGCAAGCCAGTAAATGTAGCTGCTGGACTTTTCAAGATTTTTGACTGCTGTGATTAACAAAGGATGTATTTCTTCTGTTTTATCTGCACACCATAATTATTCTTAATTATTCCCAATGTGTCGCCTATCATACTCCAGCCTTCCTGCTATTTATTTCAATCCTTTCTCGGAAGGCCCATAGGATGAGAGTGAATCATCCAGAATAATTAAGTAAATCAGTGGTGAAAATCCCCTTCAGAGGAAACATATATTTTCTAAAAGTTGCTGCTTTGAGCTGAATTTAATTTACAGTCATCTTAAGAATAATGATACTATTAAGGAAGTGATTTCTGGAAAAGTAAAAACATTTGGAGCTTCACACTAGAATAATAATGAAGACGAAAAATCCATCCCAATCTTGTTAACCCTCCAATGGCCACAATTAATGAAGTATTTCAGTTTATATCCTGATATTCAGCAGCGCTTATGTGAGATTCATAAAGCATTAGTGGCTTTGTGCAAGGATTTCTAAGGTTGTGTATGTCCTGTGTGATTATAGCAGCTAAGATAGGCTTCATTAGCTAAGTTTTGGCATCTGAGTTTTCTGGTTTCCATCTTAAAACAATCAAGGTCTAACTCTTTGAATTGCAATTTCATTTGTCACACTGAAATGCAAGTTCTGGACATGTCAAAATCAAAGTTCCTCAGTGAGAGGCAACTTTTGTAAATAATGACCTTGTCACTTGTCTTTGATGCAGTATCTATGTATGAAAAATTCGCCAGCAACTCTGCACAACCCAGACACTGTTTTGATTAATTTGTATTAGTAACTGGCACTTTTAAGCTTTTCATCAGCTTTAAAAATCCCTTCTACCTCATTACCTCTCCATTCACCTTCTGAAAAGTAGAACTACCACACTTTCATATAATAGAATTCAGCAACAAGAAAACTATAACCTGGGTTTCATGAGATTAAAACTGTAGCTTTGTTCCCTGGGCTCCAGGAAACAAAGTTCTTACCGCCTGCCAGTTATAATAGGCAAAAAATCTTCTGATTTGGCTTCAATGATTTTAAACATTACTTTCTGCAAATCTGAAATGCCCACAGCCATGTCTTCCAGCATCCCTGCTTCTTCACCTACATGGAAAGATGAAAGAGGTTATTAGCAGCGTTGACAGATCAGTCACTGTATAGGTTAGAGTAAAGCAATATGAGGATTATATTTTCCAGTCTGTGCATCTAAAAATCACAGCCCTAAATCCACATTAAAGTACCCTACATATAAACAGCCTGCTTTTTAGAACTGCTGACAATTCTGTGGCCTAAATGATGAGTATTAAGCACCTCTGAAAATCAGCCTGTTCCGTATGTGCATAGAATAACATCAGAAAAGCCATTTTTGGCCATTCTGAAAGTGTTTTTAAAGACTATCCTGCTGATGGGGGACAAAGGTTTTGAGAATAACAACGAACATCACGGGAAAGGGATCATGACAGCAATCTCCAAGTGAGAAACCAAAATTGCCTGTGCATTGAAGAGCTGCACAAATGCTAAATCCATCTAGTTTGGTCAAAATCTCTGTTTTGGGCAACCATTCCTATATATCTAATTCAAAGTATTTTTAAATATAAGGCAGTTTCTCCCTCCAAATGTCCTTTTTAGTACCTATCAAATAATGGCATCTGTAACAAACTAGGAATCAAACAGTTTTCAATCTATCTTCACTGGTGTGGTCAGGGCAGAGGCTCATAGAAGCAGTTACTGTTTAAATCTGCTGTCTGGATTAGCTTTATAAACCTGGTACTTTGGGTCAGGTCAAATGCCTATACAAACAAAGAGAGTTTTTATTAATCCGAGAAGTTCCACTAGCTGCACTGAGGAAGGGGTATTAATTCTGTATTAATGACAATGTAGTTCAGCATTCTGCATGGAACAATTAGCAGCTAGTGTTCTCAGAGGAACTGAGAATAAAACAGATGAGTAATTTTTGATGCAGAATTGTCAACACAGTATCAATGACTTCAGCTGTGGTATTATATGGAAGTCTACTGTCTCAAAAGGATAATATTTGTTGATTAAATAAGTCAATTTACTGGAAACAGAACAGAGGTTAAAATAAGAACTTCCTGAGTAAACTTCTGGTCTGGATGCATAAGGAACTTTTTCCAAGACCAATACTTACTGTATGTACTAAGGAGTCCTTCATATTGCACGAGCAATCCAACAGTATGAAGCTGTTGCAAAAATCCTTGATCGTGTAAACCTGTGTGCAATTTGATTATAAACCCACAGACCAATCCAGCGAGCTATAAAGACAATTAAAAAATGTGAAATTAAGAGATGTACTGTTACAAGATAGTTAAAATGACGCTTGCTATCATTATACACAACAGAGGTAATATTTAGGTATTTGAGAAAACAGCACAGATATTTCTGTTTAGTGACTATATACACGATTTCATAATACTTTATGATGTATTTTTTTTTGTGTATAAAGCAGTGAAATATTCCCTTAATTTATATTAGTTAAGCTTCATTTGTTTTGTGGGGTTGTGTGTTATTTACACTGACATAAGTGAGACCAGAATCTCTGTTGCCAGGCTATAAATACACTCTGTGAATTATGATGGATAATCCAGAGGTCCCTTCCAACTCCAACAATTCTGTGATTCTGAATAGCAGCATGGAATACTCAAGGCTAGACTTGAGAAGTATATAATCTAGGAAGTGTAGAAACAGCTTTATGGATTCTTCTTTGTGCAAAAGGGAGAAAAAGCAACTTTTTCCAGTTCATTGCAGAGTTGCTTCTGTGATTCAGTGATACAACTACTATGGATTTCCATTTACTATTCATTTCCCTATCACATTATAAAATATTTAGGTGAATGTCACAGAAAATAGATGAAAGAATTGTGCCAAATTGGAAAAAGAAATTTAAAAAACGACAAAAAAAGGAAACCACGGACATAGGAATGAACAATATGCTTAATTACAACAACAATAGGAAATAAGTGACACAAGACAACCTACTGCTTGACTAAAGACGATGTCTCTCCTTAGGGTCAGCATCAAACACTGTGGCAAACCACAGGCAAGTTCCTGGAGCAGAACAAAGGCCATCGATTGCTTCGCCCGGGTCACCACCTCTCCCATGCAGTCCTTCAGCGTAATCACCAGCGGATAGAGTTGTTCGTACCAGTCACCTGGAACAAGGCACATCATCCGTTCCAAAATGGAAAACTTGCAGTGAAAAAACCTTTTCCGCATGGAAAGAGGGCTGGCTGCAGTGGCTTTGTAGATCATCCTACACTTTAAAACGACCCTGCAGCTCTATCCTAACCTTTATGGTACAATAAATGCCACCGGAGAACAGGCTTAGAGGTAGGATTAAATCCCTGGCCTGAATCCAACTACATCCTGAAACAATAAACTTTTCTAACAGTCCTAACATCTCTGTGAAACTTGTATTTCAGTGCCATAAACAGCTCATACAGGGAGACGTGAAAATTCATTTAGCACAAGATGAACACAGCGGAGATGAAGATCTCCCGTTCTTTCCAGGACTGACAACTGGCTACATAAAAAATGAATAGCATCAAAACCCAAAACGTGGGGAGAGGCACCTATATTTAAGAAAAAGTGGGTGCTGGAAGGCAGAAAAGAAAAACTAATAGGTAAATGGAAGGATGTAACCTGCTTAATGAACAGGTTGGAAAAATAATAACCTTCAGGTCACACTCCTTTTTCTTTTTAGCTTCTCTCTATATTGTTCTCTTTAAATATTTAGAGATATTGAACTAATTTTTTTAGCTAGTTTGAGCAGAGAGATTTAAAACCATTTTGAAACATGTTTTGCTCTTAAAATACATGCTAGGAATATCAGAAAAAACAAACTAGTGAAATCCTTGAAAAATGGGACTCCTTAATACATTACAAATGAAACAAATCAATAACTACGAATGAGGGAAAATCAGAACAGCTTACACAAATTTGCCCAATTATCCAAGCTGTTCCCAAATTTTACAGAATTTCATAAAATTAGACCTGCATTGTAGTTGCATACAGCTTTGTCTACCCCCTAAGCTGAGTAAATAATAAAACCAACCAACCAAATCACCCTCCTTCAGAATCTTACATCTCAGTTTAATTGATATAGTTTAAAACAAAAAAGAAATCAACACTCCAGAAGAATCTATATAAAAACTGGGAATGTAACTGACTTTATACAGTCCATCACTGGCTCATATTTTCTGTAGATTAGTGTAATTAAGAATCAATGATAATTAAAATCTGTTCCAATTAAACTGTAATTAGGTGCAAGATAGCAGCCTGTTGTTTCAGGTAACAGTCTGAGTCAGGCCAATGAAAGACTCATTAGGACTGAGGTTCTTTAGGCAGGAAGACATAGCTGCCTGTTGCAATGTCAATTTGGCTAATCTCCAGAAAAATATGTAGATGAATAAAACTGCAGCCAAGAAGACTGGAGAGAACTTTGAAATCCGGAAGAAACAGCAAATGTAAGGTGTGGGAAAGAGGAACAAGGGTAAAGCAATCACAGAGAACAACCTGAGTTCCTTTGCAAATAATGTCTCTGTGGTCAGACAACATGTGGTTTAACACAGTCATACATATTTAAGCATGAGTAACACAGACTGAAGAACCATTCCCTGGAAAACAGCAGCTATCAAGTGAGAGCCATCATGAACAAACCAGACCATAAGCCATCTCCAGGTTACATACTTGAGCAAAAAGAGGTGATTTTATACATGGCATTGACTAATGGAGTGCTGACACACCACATGTCAAGGTCTGGTGTACACATTTTAAAGAGTCTGCTGAAAAAATGGAGAGCTTGCAGAGGAGAGCTACCAAGATTTAGAGTTTAATCTACTTAAGCCGATGAAAAAGGCCGAGCAGCAACTTGATTTCCCTTCTTCAGGAGGAGAAAATAACAAGTACTAACAGGGGTGTTTATTTCAGGGAATAAAAGCAAAAGAACAACCAAAGGCCAGAGGCTGCTGCAAGACACAGCTGAATTTAGAAATAAGGGAGACAACAAGGTGTGACATACTGGAAGACGGACTAGACAGACCAGGCAATCTAAACTCTCCTTTCAAGTCTTAAACTACAGTCATTTATTAAATTAATCAATAAATATATGCAAATGAAAGCAACCACAGCAAAATAAGATCAAAAGTTGTAATGCATACTGAACCAAGGTGCAGGGCTGTATGTGATAAGAATAGTTTGTTGTCTGCTTCTGACTTGAGCAAATAATGAAAAAGATCATACTTGGCCACTTTAAAGTTGACTTGAAGGTACAGCAAAAAGACATCTGTTCCACTTTTATAGGAAAGCAGAGCTGGATACAGACACAGCCACGGATCTTGCAAGTACTCTGACAGCCAGGGCAAGAGAAAAAGCTGAAAAAGAACTAACCACACTGTGTAAACCTGCCATTACAATTCCAGGTTATATGGATAGAGCTAAGGAGCTTTTATGACGCTCTTTTTCATGAAAGAAGAGCATGCAGTGATAGGACAAGGGGGAAAGGATTCAAACCAAAAGGTAGTAGGTTTGGCTGGATACTAGGAAAAAATTCTTTACTGTGAGGGTGGTGAGGAACTTGCACAGGTTGCTCGTGGAAGTTGTGGATGCCCCATCGCTGGAAGTATTCCAGGCCAGGCTGGACGGGGCTCTGAGCAAACTGGTCTAGTGAAAGTTGTCCCTGCCCATGGCAGGTGGGTTGGAACTAAACAATCTTTAAGGACCCTTCGAACACAAACCACTCTGTGATTCTATGAACAGAGGGTATCACATACTGGCCACAAGTCACATAACACTTAGATCTGTTTCTACTGAGCTGCCACTTAACCAATCCGTCTGTACTGTGCGTTTCTGCTTCTTTAGGAACGTAACTTTGTACGTGTCCTTACTGAACTGCATCCTAATATTTCAGTGCTCCATTTCATCAAGATCCATTCTAATCCTGCTCCCATGGTGCTTAAAGCCTCTCCCAGCTTTAAGCATCTGCAAATTTTATAAGCATCATCCATATTTCATAAGCCAAGTCAGTAATGAAAATATTGAATAATACGGGACCCAGAAAAAATGTAAGTGGATTCTCCTTCATGCAGCCTTCTAGGTTGGCAGTAAACAACTGATAACTACCTTCTATTATGATTTTACAAATTATTTTGCACATACCTTGTGGTAGCTTCAAGATAATTTTCTCATAACATTCTTTTGAGGGGAGACTACGTGTCTGGAATACTAACTTACTAACACAAGTAATTTTTGTCTGTAATAGTTACATTAAAAAAGAATTTGAAGATTTTAAATTCTCCAGGCTGTTTTTTCATTAGAGGACATTCCAAATAAATTTATTAAAAATAAATCCTACTGAGTATTTGATGTCCTAAAGAATACAGAGCTTTACTTACATATGTATTTGGCTTTTTAGAAAACAATAAAAATTTTAGGTTTGTAGAAAACCTTACCCCTAGTGACTGAGGAAAGATAAATAGTCATAGAATATAAATAGACTTGTATGTATCAAAAGGAATGAAGACAACCCTTGCAGGTTTTCCATAACAATCACCTACTCCTTGTTCACACTGAAAATTCTTAATCCCAGTTAATAAGGATGTCCAGTCCCCAGAAGGTGGAGCTAGTTGGCAAATCTGAGAGGGATTGCATTGTTTCTTGAAATAAAAGAATGTTCATGAATAGACAAGAATATTATCATGTTTATTCTTTTATTTTAAATCAAAATAAGAGGTGTATCACAGACTGAGGTCTCAGAAAAGAAAACTCTAGGAATAAAACAAGTATGGGTGCTTAATTTCTGGTCTGTTAAAATCACCATGTACCACTTGTTATGCATGATATCCTGTTGCAAATACTCCAGCAAGAATATAAATCAGGTCATTCATTAACAATGCACAAAGTTCCAAAAATCCAACAGAATTACCTACTTATAAGCAAATACTGCAGCTTATAAGTTGTTCCTTGAAACTGAGAAGCACTGTGAAACTGAAGTTTATAAAACAAACAGAAAAACCACACTATATTTTGAAGCTTATAAGTGCATTCAGTAGATTTTAGAAAATACAAGGGATAAATATGGAATATTAATACAATTCATAAAGAGATATTATTTGTAAAGGGAGCTTTAAAATCCTGGTCTAAATTCAGATTTAGATTATCCTGATCTGACCTGCCACAACATTGCTGATATGTGAGGATGCTGCTTGGTTCTGAGCTACTGTTGACATGCAGGAGTAAAGGACTTCTCCTACAGTGACTGATGATACCTTTGCACAATCAATTCGGGAACTGAACAGTACAAATTATTGTTTCTGTGTTTAACACATTCACTGACTCACACCCATATTGACATTTCAGCTGTCAAATTTCTTTTAAATTAAAATAGCAAGATTTGCTTCTACAACACAGCAGAAAATTCTCTGAAGAAGGATGAAGAATTAAGTAAATGAGTAAACATCTCAAAAAAGGCATTAGGAAAAAGAACAGAAGCAACAAGGAGACTCCAGGATGACTGTCAGGTCACTAAAATGACAAGGGCAGTCTGGAATATTTAGCATCCAAACAAAAGTGTCAAAGCCTACTGATGAAGCAAGGAAACTCAATTCAAAAATTGTGCTAGTCAGCCACTGGAAAGGAAACTAAAGGCATGAACACCAAACATTAAAAAGGAAGGATGAAATTAAAAAAAATAGTACCGCTACTATGCAGTTAGTGTGAGATTAAAACAAAAGAGTATGTTCAGCAAAGCATTGAGCAAATATTCTACGTCACTGCTAAGAGAGTTGTGGCAGTTCAGTCTGTGACAGGATTTGCCCTTTGGTTGCTGGAAAATGCCCTTCAGTCCCATGTTCCCTTAATCAACATGCCTGCACAGGCAAATGACCTGCTTAGCACTCAGCTAGTCAGATCTGCATGCTCATATTCAAGTCGCAATACATCAAACTGCATGTTAAATTTGATAAAGTTTGGCAGAAAAGCAAGCTCCTGCTCTTTTCAAAGTCAGGCCCACTGAAGTGCTTATTAAAACATGCTGGTAACCAAAAAGGAAAAGCTCTAATGCTTTGGAATAGCACTCCTATCTCCTTTTGCCCTGGCAACAGAGAAAAGAGCTAATTCTATCACTTCTGTCTGTGCCACCTAAAATCAGTGGATGGCTTCAAGTCACCTCAAAACTTAAATCATATGAAGTTAAAAACTAAACTTAAAATTAAAAGCAGAAAAAGGCATGATGTTGTACTTTTAAAGGAATGGAGGGCACTACAGACAAATGGTAATGAATGTAACAGCAACTACCCATGACATAACTTTTCACTAATCACTTATTCCCTTACTACCTAAACATACAAATAATCCACAATAGAACTGAAATAATAGAGGTAAAAAAAACCATAAATGAGTTGCCTTGATATCACAAATTGAACATTAGACAAACTCTGTTTTAAGGAAAAAAGTAGGCAAATCAAACCAACCAACCGAGAACAGCAATAAATGCCTCAAAAACAGCTAGTGGAAACAGAATGAAACAATTAACCCAGAATCTGATTTACTCACCTAGGACAGGAATGGTCTTTTCATTTTTTTTTTAGGGTTTTTTTTTAAGGGAGATTTAAAAACTGTCTTGGAAGAGTTCACATATTCAACTTTGCACCACAAAAAGGTCAATTTCCTATTTCTTCATCTTGCAACTCAGCTCTTGGAGCTCAGTTTAACTTTAGCACGAGGGTCAAGTTCTTTGAGAAAGGATGTGGTTTTATGCTCATAAAGCTGCAGCAGTTCTCAGAGGAACACCAAAAACCTGAATAAGTCTTCCTGGTATTCCTGCACTTAATATAATAGCAATCTTACTTTGGCATGGTTTGGGTGTCCAGAAGAACAATTTTGAATGCTGAGGGATTTATTTTTCCATTGTAATCATCCCAGATTTTCTACAGTGTCACATGGATTAATAGTGAAAATTGGAACCATCTAACAATACATATACAAGTGTCTCAGCAAGTTTAGTCACAATGAAAACAGAAGAAGGTTAAGGCAATAAAAGACAAAGCTAAAGAAATCTAATGTACTCAAAAAGTAGGAGTAACCTTGCTCTATGAATGCTGTGCAACTAAATATTCTGGTATCTTGTTTTAGTTTGTTGATTCAGTTAAATAGTCTTCCTTTCCCTTACAAATTTTTAAGCTTCTGTCTATAGCCAAACTACCTGAGAAAGTACTGCTGAAGGGGTTGTCTTGTATGCTGGGCTACATACAGCCCAGTTAAGGATCCTATCAAAAAGAAAAGGATGATACAAAGTGAGAGGGGAAAAGGGAAAAAAAGACAAAAGTAAAATTAATGCAAAGATAAGCTTCAGAGAACAGGAAAGAAAAATATGAGGAAAAGGAAGGGAAGAGAAAGCTTTCCAGAAGTGTTTGTTCAAATGAATGATGTTTGCTACTCAAGCAAAGACCATGGGAAAATTTTTCATCTTCCTGACTAAACGATAACTTACAGTAAAAGCTCTTTTGAAGATGCAAACAAAACCAGAATATGGTTTTATTTCACATTTCTACCAGCATTGCATTGGGAGGGATGAACTGAAAGGATGCAGTGTCCATCCCAAGGGCACTGAAATTCAGAGAGGTTGAATCTAGACTTATATAGTCCCCAACAAGTATCACATAATTCGAGAAAAATTAACCCACAGGTGCCTGTAGCAATGTGGTTATGAACAGATGTTTTCTTTAACTCCAGCTAGGAAATGCAGCACCATTTACCAGGTGCTCTTTGCTATCTATGCTGAAGGCTATCACTGGACAATTCACCTGCCCAGCAACAGAGCTTATGATTCCATAATTCACTGAAGGCAAAATCCAGGTGTAATCACGCTGCCAACTCAAATAGTTTGAGATAGTGGTGGATCTTGTGTGTAGCAAATTAGGGAGTTCTCCCACAGAGCTGACAGAGGAATAGTGGGTGATGGCTCTGACAGTGCGGTACAAGGAGCAGATGGAAACAACAGCCTCTTCCAGTAGCAAAGATAAATATGGGGATTGTCAGGGGCTGTGTAAACATAAGAGCAAACTGGCACCTCTAATGCTGCAGGACAGGCTTTCACATTCCAACTCTCATAGGAAATGAAAAGGCAAAAATAAAAAAATTTAATGCTGTCACATATTTCTCCAAGGCAAACCAGTCTAGAGTTAAAAAGAAAACCAAAAAAACAAAAAGAACCCCTCTCCTTTAAAATCTTTCTACTCTTTCTGATTTATCCTGCAGAGAAATCACAATCCTGCAACTGATGAAACCATAGCAGGTTACCTTGGTAACTGTAACTCAAATTCAGTTTTAAGAATACACTCAAAGGTCAGACTGCATGAAAAGTTAAGGCTGAGGAAGGTGTAATTCATGTTGAAAGGTAAGTGCAGGAAAAAAAGTGTCACCGATATTTCCCATTGCAAAGATTTCAAACAATAAATATAAACACATTTGGAAAAAAGAATAAGATCATACGATGTCAACACTGAGGCTGCAAATATAAGCCTATCTTAGGAAGCTCTGAATATATGTTATAACAACATCTGTAGTTATAGGAATATGCTATTGCATCAAAAATGTCATAACATTTTCTATCATCTAAAATGAATATGTGTGCATTCTTTGAAATCTTTTTCATTGCCAGATGCTACAAAAAACCCTGTATTAAACCATTCAGGTTCACTAAATAGGCAAAATTTTTCATCCTATACTTTAGGTCATACTTTTCAATGTTTTGGTCAAAACCCTGTGTATTCTTTCTTCTTACAAACAACAGCACAAATTTTCTTAGGATCAACTCCAGCACTGAGGCAGTTTCAGACTCAAAGATCCAATTGCACCCATACATTTGCAGTGTTAAAGAAATACATTATTCTCAAATTATGGTACAATACATAATAGCAAGATATGGCAAGCTTTTCATTTATGTCATGTTTGTGAGTTGTAAGTAGCATAAAATTCTGTCAGTTTAGAAACGTATCTATGGGTGTACACACAGCGTGATTTTATATCTCGGCAAATGTTATGAATTCATACAACCAGGCTTCAAATGTAAAATGGAGCAGAATTAAGGCCAAATTTATAACTCTAAACTTGGAATCTCAACCTCTGTGTAGGTGCTTCATAGAGGTGCAGCCTCAGGGCTTCACGTTAAATTTCATGAAGGATGCAGAGAAAAACAAACATATAAATCCACACTCCCATAGAGAAGGCAAGCATGAAAAATTCTGGGCAATGGTTTTGAAAATCATTAGGCAACCAACTTTGACACACACCCGGACAGTCCTTCAGAAAGCTCCATCTTTAAAGTTAGTCCTATAAAAGAAAGCAATTTTAAAACGCCTCCATTTCTACATGACCTCGAAAGTCCTGTAAGCTGTCAAACGTATTCCACAATGCTCTCGTGAAAACACCATTAGGAAATGATGTCTTCTCCTCAAAAAGCAGAATATGAAAACAGAGCAGTCTGCCCCACAAATCTCCTGCAGTTCTCAGGTGATGGGGTGTTGCAGAACTTTCAGGACAGCTCAACAAAAGCACTGACTCTGCTCCTACAGAAGGGCCCTTGTACTGATTCAAGAGAAATAGAGAAGCCCTTGAAATGAGGGGAAAAAGAGAAGAATTTATTCCACCACCATAGCATCTTGATATTCTCTGTGTCCTTGGTCCACCAGATCCAGAAGTCAACCTCTCAGCTGGATGAGACCAATCTATAATTCTCTAACCATTACAATTATCATTATCGCTTAGCAAGAGGTACCTTTCATTCTATTTGATTAGTGCTTATTATAGTACTTAAAATGAAGTAACATTTTTTTATTATTATTATTTTTTTGGTTTGTGGCCTAAAAGCTCTAACCAACATTTCATTTGACTGTGTAGGTCATGAGTCTGAATCAAAGCTAAGAACACAATTTTTTTGTAACTAGAATGAAACACAAATGGACTGGTGAAATCCATTTCATGGCTTATATGGAATAACAGAAGACACGCTCAGGGGATTGAAGAGAGTAAAGGAAAATCTGTAGACACTCATGGTGCTAAACATGTCAGAAAGCATCACAAAATATTTATCCTAATTCATACCTTTTTCCAGACTGAGGAGGGAGGTCTGAAATTTTGTTCCACAACTATGAAATACAGATAAGAACCACGACCTGTATGTCTGTGTATGCACTCACAAAGTAACTTGGGAGAAAGTTTGGGGGAAAATGTACTCCTCCTCTTCCTACTACTACTACTTTACCTGCAAAACGTTTATCATACACATATTGGACTTCTGCTAACAACAGCAGAAAAGCTTGTTAGTACCAGTGGGAAGAGAAAGGAGTTAGGTACAAGAACAAATATTCAATTTTGCTCTTTTAGCCAGAATCTGTATGTTTGGGTTCACTTTCTAAAGGTTCTTTCCTTTTGAAAACTACACCTACCTAACTGTTAAATATTGTACCGTCTCCTCCGAGAAAGTTATGAAAAATGTGGAAAGTTGTGTTGATGCTTTACCCCTGCAAGCCTTCATTGGAGAACAAAGACAGCATCATACATCTCTCCAACACTACAGGGATACGTGCCCAGTAGACAGAAACTTAGAGAAGCAAACAGATAAGGAATACTCTGCTCTCTGAAGTATTCACACAAAAAAAAGTCCAACACATCTGGCACTGACTAAAAAGCAATACTACAACCAAAATCTGTTGCACAAAACTCAACAGGGCTACACAGCTGTAAAAATAATTTTAATTATTATGTAAGAAAGAAATTACAAATCAGTACTAATATCTTTAAAATCCTTTGTATAAAATGATGTCATTAAATTCAGGGGCAAACATGTAAAGGCAGATATAGGATAAAATGCATAATAATAATAATAATTAAAAAAGCCCACATTATACAAAGCTCCATAAATAAAAGCAGTTGAGTTAGGGTTTTTTTATTTGGGTTTTTTAACTGAAGAGTGGCACAAAGGCTGGTTCTGATTTTCTTATATTTGGACTACCACCATTATCACTAAGGACCTGTTGCAACACACTTGCACATCAGAAAGTCTCATCAGATTTATTAAGCAGATCTAATCTATGCTTTGAGAAAGCAAACAGGAATAAGCCATAGGAGAAGATCAGAAGATTTGGTGACAAGGAACCACTGTGGACAAAATTTTCTTCACATCATCTCATGGAATCACTCTACCTAGCTTTCAGTATTGACACAGACTGAAAAGTGTATTCAGGTAAAAATGAATTTTTGCAAATCAGGAAACAAAAATCAATGTATCACCTCAGAGAAGTGGAAGTGTTTACACTGATACAGAATGTTCACCCTTCCTTACAAGTTTCCTGTGGGGTAAGACACACTCCATTTTTTTTTCCCTCAAAATAGTACATTCAAGTGAAATCTAAATTAAATTCAATTACATCAGCCTTCAAAATAAAACATTGTAGTTTCAAAAGTTTTACACTATAGCACAAAAGACTGGGCATGATAAGCAAACTGAGCACACAATGAAGCTGTACTTTGATAAATAGCCTCCCTACAAGAGTGCAAAACCTTGCTATTGGCACTCACATCAAAGATACTATGGAGTCTTCTCTAGATCATTTTTCTGTAACTTTTGCCATTTTTATTTACTCTAGTCAATGATTTGAAAAAAAAAAAAAGTGGGGGGATTGCTTACCACCTGTATGCAACACCTTGCAGTCTGCTGCTGAAGAGTCATTTTGATCCTCTTTAATGCTGCTGATGTTGTCTTTTTCAAGCAATCTGTCCACCATGGCAATAACACAGTTTAAACTCTTTGCCACATTGGCCCACACCCTGTCCTGAAAAGAGCAGAATTATCACTGCACATTACTAAAGAAGAAAAACACAGAGACAATAGTAACCTATCAACATAAAGTGGAGACAGAGATGAGCAAATTACTAGAAATATTAGGTGCCAGCATATTACCCTTTCTCTCATTCTTCAGCCTATTACCAAGTTAAGCCTTTTTCATGAAGATTTTTCTTGCAGTGTAAATGAGCTGAAACTGTTTGGGTTCTCAGACACTGGAGAACACATGTGCTTCAACTTTTACATGAAAATGCACGCAAAGTTTCAGGTCTAATCCCAAGGAACTAAGCAATTTGTCCATCTGAAATATTACTGTGTGACTATAGACACTCGAAGCCTTGCCAAATCAAATCTTGTGTGGAACTGCCAGCTTTGTCATAGTACTTAACAATCTCATTTTGATAATTTAACACACCCTAGATTTTATCACATCAGTTACTCTGTTGAAGCAAATGCAAAATTCAAAGACTAGAATGAGAAACTTGCTGTCATGGCATGTTTATTAGGTAACACAATTTTGATCTCATTCCTCACCTCTCACACAAACTGCAATCATCGCACTTAACTGAGTTTATAATAAATACGAGAATTACAGAAGTAATAGAGAGATAGAAGAAACTCTGTATGAACAGAGAACAAAAGAGATAATGTGGAGTGAAAGAAAGAGATGTTGTGGAACAGAGATACAGGAAGGGTCTTTCAGGTGTTGGATGCTGCAAAAATCAAATTTCTTGCTCCTACTTCTGTGGCACTGAATAAGAAGGAAAAAAAACAAGCCATACAAGAAATGAGGCTTTACCCATGACTAGCAATCAGACTAAAACCAAACCATAACAAACCCACAAAAAACTCCCATCTACATGTTTTAATTCTGAGTCATTCTGAATATAATGGAGAGCAACCAGAGTTTGCTTGAGGCTTAGAAATGGGAAGATAATATCACTACTTTGCTTTCCACTTTACAATGACAGGAGCATTATGTATATGTCAGGTCTTGAGGTGCAAAAATGGAGTTGCAATAGACAACAAGAGAGAAGATTAAATAAAACTGAAAACTTAAAAATACCGTAATTCCATATAAATGGCAACACTTGAAGTTTGTGGGAAGGCAAATCAAGAACAACTACTAAGGCAAACATTTAATCTAAGATTACTTTTTAACTACATGCCACACTTAGGTCATTATCCTGACTAAAGGGATCCGATCTTTCCCTGTTCCCTCCACTTGAGGACACACCCTGACCTCAGGGACATCACATGTGCCTGCAGACGGAAGCATTGACTTGGCAAACGTACAACAGCACAGATCCTCTCCTCCAGCTCCCCAGGTCTGAATCCTGCAGCATTCTTGTGGGATTGCCTTATGGACAAGTGAGCACCTAGTGTTACAGGTGGATGTAGCAACTATGGTTTGATCTTCTCCCTGTATAAACCCAAACTGCAAACAGTAAAAACTCTGGGCCCAAATATCAGCAAGTTTTACCAGAGAACAGCAGGGAACTTCAGGGCTTCCATCTGAAGTTTCAGCTTGAGTTGCTGAGGTATATGAACTCCAGTTGCTCAGCGTGGCTGCAGCAATGTAATTTCCCTTTCCTCTGTCTGCTGGGGAAGCTTAATCCCAACACAAAGAGCATTAAGCTCTTAATGAGCATCTGGAGTTATTGCACAAACAACACAAATATGAGCCCTTGCTTCATTTTGGAAAGAACACTTTTCTCCTTTCAAATCAACTATTAACCCAGCATTGAGATGATGTCTATACAATATTCACACAAACATTCCCTGAGGGTTTAGAAGCAAAATTCATAAACATCTGTTGACAGAAAGCTCACTCTTATTATTATATATCTGGCTTTTTTACATATGGGTAAGTGAGAGGGAGCAAGGGCCTGTCCCACAGCTCTTTTTCTCTCCATAGGAGGTTCCTGGGATTAGAAGATATCATTATAGGCAGATACAAAAGTAGATGTTTCTATCATTCACTGAGATGTTATTCTGTCTGCACAAAGGCAGTCACATTTTTCTAAGAGGGCTGCTCAAGTTCTGCAGTTTAGTAAGAACAATTCTCAAGCAAAAATGCAGTTTCCTATCAATGAAAATCAAGTGGATTTCTCTGATTCTCCATGAGAAGCAATTAATCCATTTCACATTCTTTGTCATCTCTTACTATTTCCAGAATGTTTTCCTGTAGCCTAGCACACTTTCCACTCATCTTTCACCCCCTTAAGCACTCTATTTTCACTTTGCCTAAGAACTACCTCACAAGTGATCACTTTGCAGCATGTGCTAGGTCAAAGGACAAAACACAGCCAGATACAGCCTCTTAAGTAAGCATTCTTATAAACTCTCTGTGTGAAGTGAAGGATCAGAAGAAAATAGGTTTTATTTCTTGATACCACTGAAGTACTAAGACTCTAGTTTCCTAAGCAGGATGATTCTCTCCTCATACCAGGTTTACCAATAGCTGCTGGAGAGCTAACTGGATAGTAAGTTTAATGCTCAGGTGTGAAAGAATGAGAGAAACAAGGTCTCTGGCTCCCTCTCATTGCTGTTTCTTTAAGCTCAAGGCAATGACAGGAAAGGTGGAAATCTGTAACAGGCCTTGACCCTCTTGAGACAAGGCAATGGCACGTTGGTATGTTCTACTTCTTCCAAACTTTAGAAGCCATTTGGGATGGTTAAGGAGTCCTGGCACATGTGGCTTTGGTGTTGCTAGCTAGAAATGGTCACAGTCACACTTCTATTGCCACCTCTGCTGTGGCACTGGCAGGCAGGCAAGCACACTTATAAAGGTCCCCATGAAAAGCTAGGACTTGGCATCACTGAAAGCTGGGCATTGTTCCCAGGACATTTAAAAACAAACCTGTAAGATAATTCTCTTTCAGTCACCCAATTGAAAAAATGTAATAAATCTCCATCTGCTCTGATAGCGTCGTTAAAAAGCAATACAGATTCCTCATTTCAGAGAGCGGGAGTGGAAACTGTTTTCTGTCACTGCAGCTAACTGGATGTCTCCCTCCTAAGCACTGCAAGCCAGTGGAGTCCCTGAGGCTGCCTCTTTGTTTTTAAAGGATTCTCAGGCTTTCTAGGTTCACTACAGAGCTCCTCAGTCACTTGTTGTCCTTCCATATACACCACTGCAATTGTATGCTTTACTTGTGCCAAGTAGGACACAGCAACTGTATTTCCCAGATACTGTCTCCTTTATGTGGGTTGATAGTCATATATTACCTTACAGTCCTTTTGAGGTATGTTCATAGATAAAGCAAATAACTCATGTGCACTGTTAAGCCCCTCTCGTGATATGGAAATGCTTTGGAATGGAACATATCACACACACATCAGTATTTCAGAGCAGTGACTGATCACCACGTCGGTATTTGTACGTAGCTTATTGGAAATGCCATTTTATCTGCTCTTTGTAGCTCCAACCACATTAACTAGTCAGTCAGAAATGTAGAGCAGGATCAGCTCCAAGTGGCAATGTGCCCACCTTTTCTTGTATTATACATGACAACATGCTTTGTGCCCTCCTGCAGGGACATTCTAGGATAGCAGAAGCAGCTGGTAAGAGAAGAGAATATCTATCCAGAGGCAATCTAAAACTCTCAAGTTAAATATTTTTCCTTCAACAGTGATGTTTTACTGCTGCCTACACACAGTGCAGCAATACAAATAGCTCAGTCTGTGCTGCAGTCAGTTACTCTGCGATGAGTATTTGTACTTGGTCTCAAAGAAGAAAGGTGCAACATGGTGTTGCTACTGAGAAGGCGGCTTTTTTGAAAACATTGGTCACTCAGGGAAAGGGTACCCTGTCAGTTAAGAAATTATTCCTTTAAAGATAAATTTGGATGCCAGGGAAGGGGGTGGATCTCACCTAGTTTTTAAACACTGCCTTGAATTCACTTCTGTTATGGTCGTAAGGTAACACAGTCACTGAAAGTGGATGGAACACAGTCAGCTTAAAGAATTGTTTAAAGATTTAGATTTTAGGAAAAACTGAAATTTGAATCCCAATTGTAAAATGTAACTCTAGTGCTTGATAATGAGAAAAAAAAAAACCACGACAGCCAAGGAGGATGCAGAATTGTGCATACAATGCAACTTACCCATTTTTTCGTTTATAGTTGACTTTCAGGGTGGATTAAGCATTTCTTTCAAATTTTATACGCATTTATTCTTTCTCTTTTCATCATGCCGATGACAATTGCACCATTAAAACTCACATTATTCAATCACCTCCACTGACAAAAAGAACTGAAAACTATCCAAAGTCTAATCTTTCAAATTCAGAGAAAAAAACCCCAAATTCTTCTAAGATTTATACTTTCTCAAGTTTGACAGTGACTCTCAGTTTAACTCAGAAAATACTGAAAGATACATTTGATTTTTAATCAAGAAGGTAATCTTATTAATGCAGCAGAAAAAAATAGACACATTTTAAAATGATGTGCTTATAGGTTTTAATACATAAGGACCCCTATCAGAAATTTGTTTTTTAAATCAATAAAGAAATATAGTAATTCTATCAGAGAAGCTAAGCTGAAGTAAAATATTAAAATACAACTTGTAAAAAATGCCATTTTTTCCAATGCAAAATTCGTCCCTTTTATGAAACCTGTTGGGATGTTTATATTTCTGAATGTTTCAACAGCTGGAAACAAACATTTTGGCTTTAACTTCAAGGAAAGAACCACCATTCTAGCCCCTCAGGTTGTTGAGAAAACAAGAAAGAGTGAATTCAAGGCTCTAAAACCAGAGGACACATAAAAGAATGATTTATTTATTGTTTAAATCTCATGACTACTTAATGCATGGGGTTGGAAATAATTGCCTTTTCTCTAGAAGAAATACATTCTTCTTCTCTTATTTGTGGTATGGATAAAAATCACAGTTCAGGTGTAAGTACTGTAGCTCACACACAAGTTATTAATTATTTACAATAGAGATGAATATGCTGGCTTCCTTTACACTTATGAGAATACAGTGATGAACTCAAAGTATGAGTCTACACTGAACAAAAATACCTTGAGTATGTATTGTAACAAAGCAGCAGATCTATTACATCCACCAAAATAATTAATTTACATAATCTCAGCCATATAAATAATACATACCTTTGAAAGATATGCTAAGAACGTTAAAATGTAAAAGCTACGTTTAGTTCTTTTACACAATCTCAGACATCCTCTAAGAAGAGAGTTGAAGGAAAAGAGCTCTGTTTTGCTGAGGGTTAATTCATGTGTATTTAAACTGTTTACAGCCTGGAGGCAGGGAAGGGGGGGGTGAGGAAGAAAAGAACATTTCCCTCCTAACAGCATATGCTGTTCCAGCCTCCTTAAATCTACCCAGCTAGCAAAAAGAACTCAAGTAAGAGCAAAGAAAGACTACTTTTCTGTCTGGGCAAGAAGATATTCATCGTCCTCACTGTTATATGCACAATCAAGCAGTCCCACAGCAGCAATGCACTTAGGAAAATCCTTACAACTGAGCTTCAAAATCTGTGATGCATCTGAAAAATATGGTTTTGCACTCCTTCCCTCCCTGCAATACCATGTGACAAGGACACTTAGGGCTTGTACTTGTTTATGCTGATTTACTGTAGGGTTTGGGATTGAACACCAACCAAGAGTTTCTGACTACTTACCCACTCTTCCTCATCGTACTCAGAATGATGGGGTATAGAGTCCTGCCTTTTGATCTGAGAAGGATGATCTTGCTCCTGTGAATCACCCCCTTCTTCTGCACTGTTTCTAGGCACAGCTGGTTTCTTGAGGACACAGCCAGGCCGGGCTGTGTACAGTGCTAAAAGGGCACTTCTGACCAGCTGATCCTTAAATGCATGCACAAATAACTCCGTCTAGGAAAAAAAAACAACCATGAACGAAAAGTTTAGATCAGAGAATGCAATACTGCAACCAAAGTGGTTGAATTACCCTTGGAAAGAGTGGATATTTGTTTCAGGCTGGCCTGAGAGGCAGAAAACAATGTAGGTCAACAAACAATGAAGAACAGTTCAAGGGTGTTAGGGACATCACCACATTGTAAAATCCCAGTGTTCTAAGGATTAACTCAAGAGTAGACTATCTGTCGTAGAGATCATAATCTTCTCACATTTTATTCAAGTTCCAAATTTCGCCTGCAGAGATAAGCCTTTACAAGAACCAGTTCCAAGAGTAACCAACCACTGCTCAGTAATTTCTGAATGAGTGTCAGACAAAACATGATTAACAAACTCAAGGATCTTCTTAAATAAAACCCACCATGCTACATTGCTGAGATTGCAGTACCTGCAAAAGCAGTCTTTGCAGAGATAAATTTTGGTACATGGGTATCAACCCAGATATCAGGGTAGGCAACGGCACCTGATTTCTAGCTTTATTTTATCTATGTTTCAAAGAAAGGACACCCTGAAGTAGTTTCTTCAGGTGTTCTGAAGATGTTATTCAATCACTGTATAATTTTTCCTAAATTCGTCTTGATGAGTGTCACAACTGGAGTTTTTAAAACCCTTCAACCTCCCTTTGTTATTTATCTCCCTCCCACCCCAACAAGAAAAGGAAAATTATTTCTGCATATGGTCTTTACCATCTCTAGATTGCCTCAACATAACAGCAAAGCCACAGAGACAATCAGCCGGGGAGAATCCCAATTTTGGTTACTTCAACAACTTTCAACAGGGTTCATCTGTCAGAGTGGGGAGAGCTGCTATACCACATCCAACACATCCCACCCAGCCTGCCAGAGCTCCTCTCCCCACTGAGAAGCCCAGGTTCACAGGGGATGATGAAATACAGTTCCATATTTCTTTCACAGCACAATCATCTGAATTTATTTATCCCGGATAAGTTGCCTTCCTGTTTTCCCAGAACATAGTGGATTGTCATGCGCAGGAAGATACAGATGCTGAAGTGCCTTTGTGCACACAATCTTAACTAAACAGGCACATGAAAAATATGTAGGTAAGAGAGGAACCAGCCTGAACAAGCTGGCACACAAAACTAGGAAATGCTAGAAATAAAGGTTGCCCAGCCAAGCTTCATGCAGCCCTCACACACTGCTTATGCAAAACCTGGAGAAAATGTAGCAAAAAAAACCCCAAACCATACGAGCTTCAAGTGTCATCATCTCAGATCCTGGAAGTCTTGCTCCTAGTTTCTGCACTTCTTACTTCTATTCTTATTCCATCCCTTTTTCTACTACTTGCTCCTCTTTTGTATACCTCTACTGCTACTCAACTTGTTTTTCTTGCTTTTCTGCCTCAATACTCCCTCAAAAGTTTACTGATATTTAGACAACAATGCTCTAAATAGTTGATGGTTTTCCTCAAGCTTCAGCTGCTGGGTTAGGTACTTGCTTGAGAAGTTTACGCTTTTTCCCATTTTCATTACGTTTAGAAAAAAAATATTTTTTATCGTGGAAAGGCTGAAAACTTTTGCTGCAACTAAATTTCAAAAGTTTTAAAAATAAGAACCTCAGACATATTTAAGCTATACTTTTTTAAAACCAAATTCAGGACTTCCTTCAGACCTGATCTGGGATTCTTTAGTGATTGGACTTAGCAATGCTACTCATGTCCCTGGCAATTTTACCATTTTTTCTCCTTCTTATCAAGTTGGTGCCTGAGTTTTTAAGAGTGTTTTTAAAGAGTTTTCTTATACGTAGCCCTTCAGGGCTGTCTCCGGGTAGTCCTGAATTGCACTACAGAACAATTTTAGTTTGCTAAATTTCCAGCCTCCACGTGGTGCACGCTTGGAAAATAAATAAGTCTTTGGCGAATGTTGCTATTAAATCATACCACTCTTTTCCAAAGAAGAGGCAAAATGTCTCAAAGACTCTTTTAAAGTTCTATGTCAAGAGAGTCAAAACTACGTTACTTGTTTATCCTAAGAAATGGCAACATCATAGATTTGCTGAGGTTTCATATCTCCTCTTCCCCTCAAAATCTTCTCAAGATCATTTCAGGTCTCTGCATCAGGCATGGCAGACAAAAAAGCTTTAAATTTGAGAAAATTGTGAGCGTTGGACAACTTGATGTAAAGCACGTCCACTAGGATTGCAATGTACATTAGGTAATGATCTGGAAAGTTTAAGTAATATAATTTAATACAAATATTTTATAGGGAAAATTAATTTTTAAAAGCAAATTGGTACAGAAGTGAACCTTCATTTTTTCATAGAGACTAAAATGCTCTGTAATTAAATTTCATTCGGGGATCCCATTGGTTTAACAGCAATTTACATTTTAACTGCATTTTCTAACAGCTCAATACAGCTAAATTTGCAGAACATCACTATTTATAAAATTGCATTGAAACCACAAAATAAGTCTATACAAAGAAATGAAAACTTTGCAAATTCTTTTAGATACTCAACTAAAGAATATTTCTGCAAACAAAGATAGGCATAGCTGGAAAATGAATTTATCAAGCCTTCTGCAAGCTGCAAATGCTGATACACTTGTTAACAGCTAAAGGCTTCCTTAATCAATTAACAGAAAGAGATGATAAAAGGTTACTCTCAGGAAAACACTATGGTAAATTGCAAATTATATACAGAGAAGTAAAACCATGCTCAATACGAGGAAATAAACTTAATTTAAGAAGCAGCAGTAGAATTATTTACTTTTCCACTTTCAATCCACACAGCCAGCCCTTCCATTTGTAATATAAATACTTAAATGTAATTAACATTACTGATAGCTCAGATATACTCACTACTACCTAACACTTTTAGAACTAATTATTCCATATATCAAGCTTAACTTTACCTTAAAAAAGGTGATATGCTTTTTAATAAACTTGTGGAATTGAATAAGCAGGGAAATAATTTTTACAGCTTCTTCAAACAGCTGTTTTATTTCTAAATTTCTATCAAGTTAAAATGTAAAAGCATTTCTTTTTTACATATAAAAAGTGTAGGAAAGATGGAAGAGCAGAAGAACTTCACGTGCCTCAGGAATACAAGTAGGCATCACATAATTCTATTCAGCAGAGCACGTCCCACTCCGTCTTAAAAACAATCAGGGACACTCTGCTAGTCTTGGTTCTCCTATACTGAGGTGCAGATTATATAGATAGATTGTTTTAGGACACCAAGATAATGCTTTGTACTGACTATGGGGGATCTAATTGCAATATCATGTGGGTTCACTCAGTCTGGGGGTTTGAAGTGCTATTTCCCTTCCCTGAAGTTGTTTCCTGGTCTTTGCTTTCCTCCCCATCTCTCTTCCCTTCTTTACAAGGGGCTGTCCATCCGCACTTGCTTCCTCAACAATGATCCAACCCTATTATTTCTCCATTATCCATCTTCTCCTCAGAGCAAATTTGGGATTAGACAAGGAAGCAGGTATTATTCATGCAGCAGTTGTTCAGACAACTGGATTAATCTCTTCCAAGAAAAAGGTGGAGGCTAGACAGACATCCATGGACTGTACCAGGTGAGACTCCTCCTCCTTTTGGGAAACTGTGTTCATATTAAATCCTGCCCCTGAAGAGCTGATATGAATATACACAACTAAATCACCAGCTATAGATGTAAAATATCTGTGACTTTTGCAAACTGAATGGATTGTCTTTTTTTGACCCTTTTCTCTAGTCAGACTCTCCAATGAGATATGGTTTAAACAGTGGTTTAGTTTCACAGCTGCTTGCAACCACTCTGAAATCATCCACTCCTCCTGCCCAGAGAGGCAAATGGCAACAGCTAACACACAAATTCCTTAGCAACCACACTTTGCATCTTCAGAACAAACACTTCTTTGTCTGATTTGCATTACCTGTGCCTATATATTTCTTTGAACTAACCACTAACAGAGCAGCTTCACTTGTTGTATGCACAGCTAAAGACAGCCTCCTACATGGAAAGGTACACTATAATTGCTACAATCTCCCCATAAATTCCTCTGTTTCATTTCCAGGCTGAATTCCGCTTTCCTGTATTATCCCTGACATTCACAGTGACTCCAGTGTTCTCAGAGCTACTGTGGATTTACACAGTAACCCAGAGCAAGTTTCTCTCCTCCATGGCTCCAATGCCATGCACCTTCACAGCGTGCGGCTGAGCTCAATATTCAGATTTGAAACTCTCCCACTGAACGAGGTACTGCTGGGATAACGGTGCTCAACAGACCACAAGGGTTGTCACTTCCCAATAGCTGAAGATATATTGAAATGGTTATGAACAGTGTTTTTAAGACATAATGAGATCACATTACAGAAGGGATGGCCCCTGAAGTAATGGAAAACTTTTTCAACCTCTCAGGTCATAGCTACATTGCTTAATATTTTTCAAGGATAACATATTCCATATGTTTAAAAGTACTACAGACTTCAGCTAATCTCCAATATCTGTCTGTGAGACAGGCAGAAAATATTAACTTCCTTAAGTTGGAACTAACCAAACTAAGATGAGGAAAAGCCTACAGCTATAGAGGAATATAATATGAGAAAGAGAATTAAAATTTGAGACCTCCAGGTGCCAACTTCCTAGCTTCTTCCAAGTTGTATCACCATTTCTGATCATGCTATTATTCTAAACCTTATGCACCAACCTGGCTTGAACTATCTCCCACAAGCAGCAGCTTGAAGTATCACAGAAAGAAAATTAAAAATAATGATTTATCATACCAAAGAACTATTTATAATAAACTAGTCTGATAAACCCCAGTATGTGGCCACTAGAGGACAAAAGAGACACATGAAGTTAAATTATTACACTTTCAAATAAAGACAATCTTTATATATTTCATTACATTTCTATATGGATAGCCTACAAAAATGCTAAATAACATTCTTTTTCTAATAGCAACATTCTAAAGCTTATTTTTGCAGAGGTTATTTAACATTTCCTGATGCTGTGAAAGTCAATTTCTGCAGAAAAAAACCCCAGCAGTTAGAAACTTGGTTATTCCATTTTCCATTGCAGTGAAGATTTGAATCTTACTTTTTCTGAAAGCATCTTTAAAGAATTCTTCAAGCTGTCTGGAGAACGCTGGCTTGCAGAACTAAGCAGCAGGTCTGCATGGCTTGATATAAGAGGTTGTAGATGATTGATGTTGCTGAGAACTTCTTTTGCCTTGGCTGTGTTTTCAGGTGAATAGTAAATACACTGGTATCCAGTACTGTAATAACAGAGAGAGTCACATAATGGTAAAATAATTTCTGCTAATTAATAACAATGCTGAATGTGCTAAAAACCTTACCACTACTTTTACAAAAAACAATGCCAGATATCTGAACTTCGCTTCATTGAATGCTCCTTCCTTTAAAGGGCAAAAACAAATCCTTGCTTGAATAGTAGCATAGAATAGACTGCCCATCACCAAACAATCCAAGTAGTACTGTTCAACCTAAAAATTCCTTTGAGTGACTGACCTGAACATATTTTTATGTGTTTCTTTTAAAAATTGTCATTCTGGAGAAACAAAAGGTTTGACCAAGTCAGATAATACTCACAAAGAGCATAAGGCTCCTTACTTTTCCAACTGAACTCCCTAACACATTATTCACTACCTCAATAGTCTTTCAAAATGAGCCATTAATGTTTAATTCATCAGTGGCCCACACTATGTTTTAGCATCACTGATGTCCGGCAAGTGGTGACCACCAGAGTTATCTCAAATAAGAAACAGGCGTCTAGTCTGCAAGAAAAGACACAGAAATGGGGTGTGGCAGCTAATTACTACAAAACAAATGCATACTGCAAACTTCCTAGTTTCCTTTCAATTGTTCACAAACTACTGCAATTCTTTTGCAGAACTTCTTTTCCTATCCCTCTTCTTCGTCTTTCCCACTCTCTCACACCCCATCACTTACTAATCATGCAATATCCTTTTATACCATTATTCCCTAATACCATTTCATGCACACAACTACTGGATCTTCACTGTAGTATACAGCTCCTCACCTAAACCTTCTGTTCATAATTCTTCCCTTTATAAAGCCCTGCTTCAGTCTTTCAGAGAAACTAACCAAAATCTTTTATAGTTTCATATTAACCTATAATGTCAACACGGGAAAAAATGTAACCAAGCAACTCCTGGCACATCACCAATGCCAAGGCAATGTACATACTAGTACTTTCCAGTCGGTTCTATTTGTATCTCCCTTCTTTCATATTCTGTCCTTTAATCATACATACTTCAGTCTCTTCAACCCTTTCACCGTTGTTTTAATTTCTTTCTTAATTTTCTTAATCGAGACCTGAATTTTGACACTTGTGCAATCCTTTGAACTTCATGCATTGCTTTTCATGACAGATCTCTTCACTTCCCCTTTTCCCCTTTGTGTCTTCTAGTGTCCATTCCAGTTCCTTCTCATTAGTTTTCTACAAATTGGAAATTAAATTTATTTCAATAAAGGACATAATGCAACACAAATTCAGAAGTCCAAATGAAGTCGCTTCCATAAAACTTAAAAGGCTTTAAGCATCTTGGCAGATAAGGATAGATTCAAGCAGTCTTAAAATTAAGCCTCTTGCTTAGATATTTTGCAGAGTTACAGTCCCAAAATCCACAATATCCCATTCTATTTTTCTGTCTTTCACCAATATCTCCATTTTTAGATACAATTCTTTGTAGAGACAGTCAGGGTGAATGGCATCTGAGTCATCAAAACTTTGCCATGATCAGTCATGCTACCAGCCACATCAAAATTACTCCTCAGCTCCAACTCACAGTCCCCTACATAAGTTACTAGACTGTTGAGTGAAGTGGTCAGAATTCTGAGTATTTTAGCAAAATTAATCATATAAACTCTCTTTCCTAATGAACTGGTAAAAAAAAAATAAATCTCTGTCCCTCCAAAAAATGAGGAAATGGCCACAATTCTACCTTTGAGGTGGCAACACTTCCAAAGTCAGATCTACCTCTATGGCAATTCTCAAGCTATCAGACTTAGTAGACAAGGCAGGGACAAGTCTGTGTTAATTGTATTGAAGACACAGTCTTAAAAGTGTTGACACTTCTCTAATTCCCCTTCAGGCTCCTCCCTCCCTTTATCAAACAGCCTTTTTGCAGGCTGAATCTGGCTAATGCTGTTATCAAGCTCGCCATGCACATGCTACCTTCTGGGATTTCCCTCAGCCTTTAATTCCCTGATCATTTCCACGGATCTCCCACAGCTCTAAGCTTTGCTGAATACTGCAGCAGAAAAGCTACAGGCAATGCTGTAAGACAGAGGGAAGAGCAATACTAAATCTGTGGGCAGTTCTCCTCGTAATAAAGTAAATCATAGCTTTTAAATAAAGGAAGCAGGGAAGAGAGAATGACTCTCTCTTCAGAATCAAGTGTATTATCAGACTTCATTATTTGGCTAATTTTAACATTTCCCAAACCCCAGAAACCATAAGACAACTTCAAATATTTAGTTTCTTTCACAATTTCAGGGCAAATTCCTCTTTCCCTCCAAGAAAGTGTGTCAGAAACAACATGTTTGGGAGTATTTGCAGTTTCTAATTGTTGTGTCCCAACATTGTTGAATCTAAAACTAGCTTGAGATTTTTGGAGGCCTTACTGTTCATGGAAAGACATTACTACTTATAATTCAGTGAAGTTTCCTCATCTGTAACTACTTTTAGAGCTTGCTGACACATACAGCTATAGTATATAAGAATTATTACTTAGAAGAGGCAGCTGCCAATAGAACTTATCGGCACATAAAACTTTTCACAGGTGTCCTAAGGCACAAACTAGATGAAACTTTTGCATTAGGGTAAAGGTCACATGGGTAGGTCCAGTGCAGGAACTCAGCAGCATTATGAAAACCTACCTTTGATATGCAAATTACATTATTGCACATGTACCTTTTGAAAAACTCTAAAATAATGTCTTCTGGGTTAAGTTTCAAAGCTTTCACTGAGCATATAAAATCACACTTGATCATTTCCACATATCGGCACCATCACTGACTATGAACACATCACTGCCAGCGGTCATTTCAGTTTTAAAATTGCTTTCAGGACATTGTCATGTAATTTGAATAAATATTACATTGACTACATCTGCAATTTTAATCCTAGATTAAAAAAGTTTTTGCCTGAGAATAGATACTGCAATATGCTAAATGTCTAATTTTTAATGACACTCGGAGTTACTCCACTCCTGCTGGTAACGGTGTAATTTGTGTGACTGAGTTAAATTGTCACCATCTGGGACTGGGTTAAAATCTTTCAACAATGAACATTTGACCTTACATTTTTCACAGTCAAAACCCCAGACATTCACATCAACAATACAGTTAAAACATAGACAGCAAGTACCTCTAATCCCAGATAACTCTGAGCTTATATATATTACTGAAGATACCAGTTCAATGGGTCTGTCCAAACTGGGAAGTTATGATCAAAAATAAATTGCTACATAAAAAAAATTTTAATGATTCACTGTCTCAGTAAATAAAGTTGAACCATATGATCAGAGTCGAGGTTATGAAAACAGGCCTGAGAGAAACCAGAAGTTTAAATTAAATTTTTTTTTTATTTCCTTAAGATTCCCTTGCAAATTTGGAAATGCTAATTTTGAATACTGAGGAAAATGAAATCATATTATTAGTTCTGTCTATGATGTTCAAATCTCTATGAATCCTTATCTCAAGGCAATGGCTAAGGCTGGACACATAGACCTTTTTCTGCTGTTCTTCTATGTCCTCTTCATTCCTAACCGATCCGTGGAGTAACTCTATATCAATGCCTTCAGCTGGTAATGGGACATGAGTTTCAGTGAAAAGAAAGGTCAAGATTGCCTCCAGTCCTTGAGAGACCTAAGCAGGACAGATGCCACAGCAGCACAGGTGAATCTCATACTGAATCTTCCTAGGAAGACTCACTCCAGAAAGGCTGAATGCCTCGGGAAAGCTTTCCACAGGTCTTCAAATTAATTTTAGACTATCTTTACATTGGCGGAAAGCTGCAAGCAGCCTTTAATGTAGGGGAGAATCTTATTCTGGGGAGGTGAGCATGGTTCTTACCAGAAGGAAAAAAGTTATCGTGCCCCACCACAAGCCTGAAGTTAAATGGTGCCTGCCTTTCAGTGGAGCCGTCTCCTGGCAGCCTGCTGAAGAGAGGTTACAAGAAAAAAATGGCAAAGACATGGATCCAGTCTCCTCCTGCCCCTACTGGAGTCCATATAGATGGAAGTTTCTTGTTCTCCAAAACTCACGATCCTAGCCTTGGCAGGAAAAGCTCCCACAAGTCCTTCCCTTCTTTTACAGCCCCAGTCTCCTTTCTTTTATGCCCTCTTAAGGAAATGCTTCAGGCAATTCTGTCCAGAGTGCCCAGCAACTGGAAAATACTGTGATGAGAATTTTATATCTCAATGAATAGCACAAACTTCAGCAGTTTCTCATCTAAACTTTCACGCAACCTTAATACACTGATTTTATGGTCAGGGAAAAAGTGTTCATCTCCATGAAGTCTGATCTGTCTTTCTCACACACATGTATACATCCAAAAAAGGGGAAAGTGAGCAAAGAATAACACCTCTGTGAAAAGTGCTACATGTTTTTTGGTTTTCCTTTGACAGTAGAGATTAGAACAATTAGTGCAAACATAGATCATTATTATTGCAACATTCTGGGATTTCCTATGAAACAATACTACTTCAGGTTCCTCAGAGAATGGAAATGGGTTGAAGGTTATGAAATTTGGGTAATAGGAGCCCAGGAGACTGCAGCATTAATAAAATCTCCGGTAACAGGTATGTTAGTGAAGGAGCACACCTCATATCTTGAAGAACAATCTAGGCCTCATCAAACAGGAAGGATGTTTTTAGATAGTTCAAAACCAAATTAAATTATTATAGCTTCAAAAAAAAAACCCAACAGTATTGTTCCACTTTTAAGCTTGTGCTAATTTAAAACAGGATAACTTTCAAACAGCTTGCTAGAAATTACGTATAAAACCACAGTGAATCACAGCACCTAATACAGCTTGTGGGACACTTCTGTTTTTCTTGATGGTTAGAACTGGAGCATTAAAAAACTTGCAATCATAAGTCTATGTGTTTTGATTAAAAGAAAGATGGTTGAATTAGATTTTAAATAAGAAAAAAAGCCCTTTGTGTATCTTGAAAGTGATTTATGAACACTTCAAGCAGTGAGGCATTTCATGGGTATAACTTACAGAATGTCTGCCTTAAATGTTCCTGCACAACTGAGCTTTAAAAATAATAATTTGCTGTGCCATCTAGACTGTTGAGAAGACAAGCCCTTCCATGTGCTGGAAGGAGAAATAATCTTTACTAGCAGGCCAAAAGAAAGACTGCATCTGAACAACTTGACTGACTTTCTCTTTCAGCTAGAAATAGTAAAAGAAAAAATAAAAAGAACAATCCAATACAGCATAAAGAAAAATATTCTGAATAAACGTATATCCTAAACATGTAATTAATATTCTGCAATGATTTCCCATACCTTAATCATCACATTTTAATTATTTGAAGTGCTATCTTACCTAAACAAAATTTTTAAAAAGCATCAGTTGTTCTTACTGGTCTTATGAAGTTCAATACTAGCTACTGAAGGGACAGATATACTAGTCATGCCTTATAGACATGACTGATGTTTCTAGTGGAAAAGCCTTTTATCTATCTATTTTTTACAGATAAAAACCAGAATGTGAATGGGTTATAAAGCAATGGAACGGGCTTCAGATCACATACCATAGAGTATTATATTTTTCACCTGGAAGAAAAGCTTTTCTTGCTCTTCTTTCAGGTCATATTTTTAGAAATCTGCCTTCTTTTTTTTTCTTTTAATACCACCTGCTTGATGGTAACAAATAAGTGAAGAATTGCAAAAATATAGCCTTTTTTATAGATATTCTTATACAATGCCTTCCTCTCTGTCTGCACAAAAATGTGTATTCTGCATAAAAGAAAACATGCCAGAACTATCTTCAGATGCACATTTTCCACATTATTCTGTTTGATAAACTTTTATAAAAGTTGTCTCAGTCTTGTTTTGATTCAGCAATTGCAAATGCTACCAGATAACAGTTCCTCTTGTCTGTAATTCCACAAGTCTAGGTTTGAGCAAGGAATATTCTGTGATATGCCGACACTGTTGAATATTTCAATAAACTGCTCTAATAACCAGACTAAAGGTCAAAGACATGCAAGGTATTTTGTCATGTCTTGAAAGTACCGGGATCAGCTTGAGAACTAATCTCTTCTCACATCTTCCTCTAGGTTTTCAGCTCACTTAGCCTAGAGGAAATGGCTGCTGAATCTGCACTTTTTTCTGTTCATTCTGTATTCTGACTGATATTTCAAGGTGTCACGTCTTCCTTCAACCAAATAACCAGAAAAGCTGCCCCAGTTGTAAAACAAAAAGTTTAAATTGTAAAAGCTGCCCCTGGAAATGCTGTGTGTCCCCAAAGCACTCTCATGCAGCTAAACAAAAAGGCACATGCAAGATAATGTTGTTGTTGCCACAGTGAAACAAATTTCTCCGTGGTAAGAATGAGAATGGTACTTTTATGTATTTATTTAATGTAGACCACTCCTGAACATTCAAATAAGTGAGATCACATTGAGAGCTTGCTTGCTCCTGTTTTTCAACTCACACAAGTTCTAGTTGAAGGGGAAAAAACACAAACCTGTGAAGTTTTCTCTGAGCTGTCCTCAAAGTTAGTAGGAAAGATGAATTTTGGAGTCTTCCTCCTTTCTATTTTGTGGGAATTCATACACTAAGTGACCGGTTCCTTGGGTCTGGCAAGCAATTAGCTGAAAGTTGCAGTCCTTTTTCAGTGCATTTTCAGTGCTCAAACTTAAGTTTGTTAGAGTGACTCAGGTTTTTTTTTTCGGAAGAGTCTGACAGGATAGTAACATAGCTACCCTAATTATACCATCCTGAAGACAGACTTCTGCTCTTCCAGGGTAACACAGAAATGCAAAGAAAGCTGCACTGTCAGAGAAAAGGTCCGGTATCCTGCCCTTGAAAATCACCAAAATACAGGTGTTTCTGATGGATGCAGCAAAATCTAAGCAGCATGGCAAATGTAAGGTGATGTGTAAGCACTTGAAATAGGTATGAAATGCCTTGATAAAATGTACACAAATCTTTACCCAGTGCTCCCAAACACAATCCTTTTTCAACTTAGATGTCTACATGGTGGATGCAGTGAAGTAACAGTGAATGAAAATGAGAAGAGGCTGTGCTGCACCAAGTATCCTTTGCCATCCTTGCCTTCTGACACTGCACAGGAGCTGAAGAAAGGAGTCTCGCCCATCATCTCCTCTCCCCTGTTATAGGCAACTAAGAAACAAGGGCACTGTCTAGTCAATCCTGTGAGATACTGCAATATGTGTTCTCCCAGGAAGAACTCAAGACAGACTAGTTCTCTTCCCTATATGGCATTTTCCCTTTTTTCTCCAATGACGAGCAATCACAGAGAATATTTTACCTCACAGCTATCCTCCATTTCTGGGAGGATATCTGCCAACATGGATATGCTGCAGAACTGAGCACGTGAGAAACAGTTAATTTTCTGAAAGCCGAACACTGTGAGGACTGGAATTGCAAAGTTCTTTATATCACTTATGACTCCAATTTCTTCTTAATTAACATAATAAAACCTCACTAAACACCATTGTAACTACATTAATAAGATAGTAAAGAAGGAGATAATTTAGAAATTATTTTAGATATTTTCTTCAATGGAAAACATGTACTTCATAGGCCTCCATGTGATGGGGATAAGGCTGCCTATACCAGTCTGCTGACAGCAGAATATTAACACACAATGTTCATTGAAGTGTCTTATGTGATCAATGATATTCATGTTTCATTGGCAAGGTTTGACATCAGACGTGGTCAGGGAAATTTTAGAAGATTTAACAGGGGTTTTATGTTATATAGTGGAAAACCCTCCAAAACAACCCAATAATACAGCTTTAAAGCAAATATATCTGCTGGTTTTGTTTGGTTTTAGTATTGATGCCAACTGCTATTCAACCTAGAAGTCAACATTAGATTTTTATAATTTCCCTTTTAGTTCTTTATGATATTGTACCTATGAAACTTTTTGAGCATTGAATACAATAGAATTCATTTTCTATGGAGCACCATGATGATTTAAATCAGAGTCCTTCCTGCATTCTCTTTCAAATGCTGTGACACTGATTGCATGGGGTTGGCACTGTTAGTTGAAGAACTGAGCAGTCACAACTATGGGTGCTGCCAGTGACAGCTGTGGCTGCTTGAAAATCTTAACAGCCATAGCAACAAACACAAACACATCCAATTCTTAGTTAGCAAAATATGCACCTAACACTTTTGTACATGTTCAGCAGTTAACAAAGCATTTGAGTACCACAATGAAATGAAAACTTTATTTTTGCTTAGTTTTATTTTGGTTTTCTGAAGAATAAGAAAAGTTTCTTACTTATTTCACAGCTGCACTAAAAATATTTTTCCTTAACACATGCCCAGGGCTGTCAGAAGTAAAGATACTACTTTAAGCTACTGTTTCTGTATTGAAAAATTGTCTACAGCTATGTTCCTCTTAGCACAAGAATTGCCAAAGACATACCTCATTTTGAACAGCGTGTTTTCAAGCACTGATATACCTCAAGCTTTCTGAAATATGTGAAGAAAAAACTCGAAATTTTGAATCATAGAATCATTAAGATTGGAAAAGACCTCCAAGTTCATCGAGTCCAACCTTTGCCTGAACACCACCACATCACCAAGTGCTGTTGTTTGGTAAACACTTATAGGGATGTTGACTCCACCACTTCCCTTGGAAGCCCGTTCCAATGCATGATAACCCTTTCCATAAAGAAATTCTTCCTGATGTCCAACCTGAACCTCCCGTGATGCAGCTTAAGGTAATTTCCTTTATTCAAAAAAAGTCTTAACTCTAAAAGCAGGCTGTGCTTCAATTTTGTAGTCTAACAAAGCAGGAAAGATAAAAGAAATATTGGATGAATGCAATGTCCAATTCCACTAGATTTTAAGCTTCCATGTATTCAGGAGGGTAAATTGTTTTGTTATTCAGTGAGCTCGTAACATTTTAATGCAACTTTAATGATATTTTCCTAGCTACTTGAAAGAACACTTACTTTCTTCTTTCTGCCTCAAATTTACTCAGTAGTTTCCGGAGACCACCATTCTTAAATCCTTGGAAATGCGCTGCCGGGGCTCCCACGGTGATGACATCATACAAAGCATCTGGAATGGGAGCAGACAAACACAGAGATTTGAATACGCCTGTCCCCAAGGCATGGCAACACTGTGACATCTACTCTACAAAACATGAGGACAGCAAGCCTACATTATTTCCAAGAAATAATTGATAATCCATGTCTCAAGGAGGCCCAAGAACTAATCAGTCTTTCCATGTAGCCACCTGCACACCCTAGAAAGTTCACCTGATTTATGGCTACATCTAAATTATATGCTGCAGTGTAGAACAATATTCTAGCTCTGCAGTTTACAAAGCTGCCAAGTAAATTGGCCCTTTGTGTATTTCACTTTATTACCCCTTTCATTATTTAACTTGTAGTCATGTTGAGATGCACAGATTCAAGCATTTTAGAATCAAAAGAGATCATTAAAAGGGAATAGTCTGACTCTCTGAATAATAGAAACTACAGATTTACAGCTAATGATTCCTGCATCAAGCTTATGCATCAAGCTTATGTCTCCTGGTTGAGTGAAGGCATCTCGTTTTTAAGGCATCTAATCTTGATTTAAAGACATCAAGTGACAATGAATTCACTGCATTCCCAGAGAAGTCAATCAGACTAGTAAAAATCTCTACCTCTTTTCTAGTTTGGATTTGTTTGGATATAATGCTAATGGACTTCCAGATATAATGCCGTTTAATGCTAAATTGAAAAGCCCTGCTTTATGACAACAACTTACTTTATATAAGTATTTATGAACACAAAGTCAGTTGTTTTCAGCTGAAAAGCTACGAGAATAGGAAATAAAATCATACTACTGAAATTCTTGCTGAGACAACAGTGTTGCTGCTCTCTGTATATACCTGATCTCTTACGACATACAGGACGAACTTTGTGTGTGGATATATGCTTACAGAACTAGAGATGAAACATCTTTTTAAAAGGAGCCTGTGATTGATTGTCAGTGCAGAGATGAAGATTTAATTACATCCCAAACCACAATAATTATTTCTTCAAAGTTTAAATTTACGTTTGCACTAAGCAGTACCTGTTTTGTACCCAAGCTTACTGCAGTTATAAAAATGCAGTTTGGAATGCCTCATTCTTAAAATGTATTTCTAAAGGAACTATTAAAGGATGTTTTTTATTAACTGCTTTATTCATCAAGGAAGCTTGCCATGTAAATTAAAATTTAGTCCTCTCCTAAAATAGAACTTTTCTTGCATTCTGATGATAAATATCCCTAGAAGCAAGAACACTGTACAAATGATTCAGTTAATGAACTATGCTTTACTTCCAGAGCTGACTCTCAGAACATATTTGCTCAAATTGATTTGAACTCTAATGAATTGGTAACTCTTCAATTTCCACTTAAAAGGAGAAGTGACATAATTTCATTAGCCTAAGGTGAGCTTCAAGATTCTTAAATAGCCCATTCTTTCAGGTCTTAATAGAGATTTATCCATAATACATAATCTTGGGCTATTAGAGCTCCATCAGTACTTGACAATAAGTATTCTCTTGCTTAAAACAATAGTTGCTTGAAACCAAAATAAGAGATGAACTCATCAGGTTAACCGAATAATGGGTTCTGAATATGTTTACAAGCAACTGATTAAATTACAGGAAAACATTTAAAAGACTAAAGCCTGCTTCTGGCTCTGTTTTAAAAATAAACAGTGACCCTGCTGATAGTTACTTTGGAGGGGGGATTTACCTCCCCTTCATTCATCCTGTGGCCACTTCTCAGCATGGTCTAAGAGCAGCTGTTTGAGACACAAACACAGCCAGCACAGCTGAGCACCCACCTCATGTAAGTGAACACAGGAGAGTGAGGATGGCAAAGGAGGAGAAAATGTCTCCAGCTCTGGTGATGGGCACAGGGCAATCTCTCTGCCACTTTCAAGAGCACAGTACACTGGAGAGTGCTGCAAGGCTTGGGAGGAACGCCTTGTGATGTGCTCCACTTACACATCAGTGGAGCTCCTTCTGAAGGACATGCAGTGTCAGCACCAGTGCACTGGTACAGAAGTGCTCCAGTAACTCAGAGCCGTCACCCACTGCAAGAGCAACCACTGCTGACACGTCTCTGCACTGAAGATAGAGCTTAAAATGCAGCAGAGAGCCATATGAGTGGTATCATATTGTCAGGAACAGCCCAATCTTCGAATTTGAAGCAAACCTGCTTGCCTTCACAGGAGGCAGTCAGTGTCTCACACTGGCAAGATGCAAAATAAAAATCATTTCACTTCACCAAATTTATTTTAAACAAGCATACAATGTATAAACAGGGACAAAAGCAAAGCTATGCCAATGTATAAATTTAACTCCCGTAGTATGATGAACAGTGCAAAATGTGGTGTTTATCAAATGGATAGGGATACAGTTATCCCATAAGGAAATAGTATTTTTCTCAAAGTTGTTCCTACTGGAAGTTTAAACAGACAGGTACTTTCTATTCCATGTCAGTACCCAATAACGACCCAAATCAAAGTTCATTAAAAGTCAATCTGTTATTAAACGTGTCAAACAAAAAAATATCAAGTATCAATGTGCATATACATGATAGATGGGATTAAAACCTATTCTGCATTGCCAAAATTACGACATCTGACAATGTAAGAGTTCATGAGAGCTTTATGGCTCATCAGCTTGTAGAATGGCCACCTCTGTGAATGTTTACATGCTTTCTTTTTTTATTCTCCCCCTTCCCCTGTCAGTCTCCTGGTTATATTCCAGGTACCATTTGATATATGTCAAGCAAAGCATGAGATGAGAAAGACCAACTTGATGTCAAAGTGCTGCCTACTCCAGACTGATGGGCAATTGCTAAAAACTCTTCAAACTGTACATATCTAACACAAGACACAGTGAACATTAGTTAAACAACAAAGAGAGAGTTTCATAATTTAAACAAAGTTCCAAATTTAGAAGACAATTCTAACTTATCTCTTTCTGTGCCCTTTTAGATTATGGATTAACCATGTGCCCCAAGCAAAGTGGTTTTGGAGGAGAAAGGAGAAAATTCATAAAAAACAAAACTCAAGTACTGTAAAAGTTATGGGTGAATGTCATATTTCTTTCCACATTTTTTTTATTTAGCAAATAACCATACAGTGTCCTGGTCTCAGAGAGGTTTTCTTGAAAAGACATAGTATTAAGGTTCTGGTCACCATTACAAACCTAAAAATGCTTTTGAGTTAACTAATTAACTTCAAAACATTAACTTAAATTAAATTAAAATCTGTGCTGTCACATTATGTCACTATAAATGCCCATGTTGTTAAAATGTTTGGAGGCACTGCTGTTTAGTAAAAGAAATAACAAAATATTGAACCAATAGAGTATCTAACAGATAACTGGAAGTCCCTATGTTCCAACTTGGAAGTGGATGAACACCAGCCTCACACAGTATAATCACTGTTTGTACCTACTATTTTAAAATCTGCTTAAATGCAGAGTGTATTAATAGGGCAAAAACCTTACAGAGTGTAATTTCTGTGTTTGTACAGTGACAGAAAATTTAATAGATCTCAATTTATCAACAAATTATTCACTGTGTTATGATTTGGCCACATGTATGTATCAGTATAATCTTTTATCTGTAAAGGATGCTGCTAAAAATTATATGCAAGCAGCAGCAATGAAATTATCTATTAAAAAGAATCACAGATGACATCACAGAAAATTATTCCCCTTTCCAGGAGGTATTAGAAGTTTGCAGTATTGTCAGCAACATTAGTAGGGATGTCTTCACTGAGCAAATGCTTTTGTGGCGCAGGGTAGCACTGTATAAGAAATGGGATATATTAAGTTTAGAAGTAATACTGTCCTTAATGCAACTCACATCACCTAGGCTGGTGACTACATCCCAGAAATGTCTAGAAGGAAAAGTGTTGTACTGTGCTCTATCACTGTCTCTGGTGGCAAACTGGAGAGGGGGGAAAAAAAGCCATCTTAAAACAAGAGAGTTAAGACTGGCTTTTACATCACACTGACATTATGGATCACAATGAAAAATTAAGCTGATGCCCGAGTAGGATGTGAATCTTACTGAACATTGTGCAGTGTGTCAGGATGAATCATGACAGTATTAGTTCTGCACTGCTACAACAGAATACTTTTAACCATGCATAGGTTACCAATACATTTCAGTGAACACACATTCTGAATTTACTTATTTCCTTGAAGTGTCATGGGAACAAAATGAGCACAACATCCCCAGAATTTATTTTTAGAAAAGAACTTAAAAGAAGTTTGTTAACCACTCCTTAGTTTTGCAAGATCTGCAGTCAGTATCCAAAACTTGTGGCTTCAGAAGATGAGGCAGAGAAATTCCTTGCACAGCTTTAACTTAGGACCTGATTCCTAAATTTCAGCTCAGTCTCAAGGTTTCTGGTCAATCTCAGCACCAGTATGTCTTGGTGCAGGCTTTGGAATTCGTAGCAGAATGGGGAAGATGGGCATGCTGGTCACTTCCTTGACCTTATGATTTATCTACCTACCTTATGATTTACCTATTGTGGTCCTCAGCTGTGGACCTCAACTGAGTACATACTCAGTTGCTCCAGAAATTTTGCAAACAGCAGTCAAAACTGAAAGCTTTGGTTTTAGAAGCAGATGCACAGGCATAAGAGAATGAAATTAAACCCTTCAGGAAACCCAACAGGTTCCACATAGATGCACACACACAAAAAAAACCCCAAACCGAAACAACTAAACTAAAAAAAACCAAACCCACAACAAAACAAACCAACCAAACCAAAAAAAAAAAAGAAACCTAGCTTTATAGAGCCCATTAGACAAAGTGGAAAAACTGTACAGGAGTAGAGACTTTTAAATAATGAATTTGGAGGTTTGATTTTGATTTTATTTAAAAAACAGTCACCAAACAAACACAAACCACAAGCAATAATCTAGTTATACAAGAAAACTTCTGTATCAAGCCATACTCCAAGAATCTTACAAACAAGCTAATACTGTACCAATCTTCACTGACTGGTAAAATGCATGCAACATGAAATGAATCTCAGAATTTTCTTTAAAAGTCACTGTATTTCTTGTGATATTCTTTTCTCCTCAGCATTCTTCCAAATCCATGTAAATCCAAATTGCACACAAATTTATCTCAAAAAAATTAATTTAATACTATTACTTTCCAAGCCTTTCATCTATAGCATCTTTATGCCCCACTTACAGAGTTTAACAAGACTGTTGCCAGTATTCTACCATTAAGGGAAAAATTCAAAATGGCTGAGATTCAACTCTCTAGACAGCACACCTTTCAGTTCTACTGTGGTTTTAAGTTTCACCTGAAAGCATGTCCATCTAATGCTCACCATTGAAACTGGATATATAAAGATATTTACATCCTGAAAAGGGCTAAAATGGAAGCCACACCTCTCAGTCGCAAATTTAACTGTATTTCAAAGCACACTTTGTCATACTTGGAGAATTTCTGTGCAGAATATACTTTACCTTTCAATCGAGGACTATGCACATGCATTCTTTGCAGATGAAGATTTATTGGGATGAATTCTAGTGTTTTTTCTCCTTTGCTACAGCTTGATTTGAAGGAAGAACCTGAAAAAAACCAAAAGTTTAAAGAATCATTATCTTAAACACACAGATGTTTTGTCTTCTTTTTAATGCGAGGACAATACTTGTATGTGAAGAGTCTTCTTTAATTTCCTTTTAATGTGTAATTGTATATTAGGAGATGAATGGTTCACTAACTGAGTCTCAGCATGTATCCATACTGGAAGCAGCAAACCAGCTTTTAATTCACAGAACAATCTAATTTTTTATTCTAGGTGACAGATATTTTTTCCTGCTGTCTGAAATCAGTCTGCAGTCTGCTGGAACAATGTCGCAGTTAATGTGCATTATGTTTATTCTGTGCCGAAAACACAAGGGTGCTGAGCTATAATGGCATCACATCTTTGCCAAGTAACATTTTTTTCTTCAAACAGAAGTATTATATTGACTAGGCTATGCACTCTTCCTAGAAAGCTCAAATAAAGAAACACGAACTATCTTAAGGAAAGCTGTAAATTAGTTTTCTTTCTAAAAAGCCAGAATCATAAGAAAAAAAAAAATCTGGCTGCATATTTCAAAAGGATGAGACTATGAGTAACTCTATGGTGGTATAAAGGAATACAATTAAAAGTCTGACAGTATGAAAATAAAATTCACTTGGAGATACTTGATACAGAATATATATAAAATAAAAGAGTGTAGATTAAGAAAGAGAGGTGGTCTTGTCTTTTCACTCAGGCAGCGCAACATTTACACAGACCATTTCTTCAGCATCCTATCATTTTGTCAACTATTAATCATTAGAACTAAAATTCCTCTGATGCAGTCAGACTTTTTAAATCATTTCTGTCAAGGTTCAACAGTTTCTTGAAACACAGAAACAAAAAGGTAAAAGAAATATTTGAAATTCTTCAAATTCTTCTTTTGGACTTGCTCAATAAAGACTTGCTAGGGTTTATCTGTTGAAACTGCCATAGATTCCAAGAGGACTAAACATTGAGCCTCCCCATGCAAATCACACTGCCAGAGGGCACCAATGATGCTCCAGACCAATCAAGTATGCTTAGGCTGTTCCCTAACCTTAGTAACTTAAATTAATAATTTAACACAGAGGAAGAGCAAAGGTAGGAAGAAAAGCAATTGACAGGAGTCAAAGCTTCAGATCAGACAGGAAAGCAGGGGATGCAGAGTGAAACCAGGAGCTTGTTGATGATGTAGTGGGAAACCTGCATCTGGAAAGTACAGGAAGACAATTAGGGGGGTAGGGAAGGGAGCTGAAACTATCAGGAAAGAAATGAGAGTAGTGCAGGCAAGGAGACTGTAAGTAATTAGAAAACAGAAAGGGCGCAGATTATTTGTGAGAATTCAGCTGAGACCAAGATGAAAGCTTAAGGAATGATAACTGAGACCTGAGACAAGGAAACACTGGCTGACTAAGAGGAGAATATGGTGACAGCAGATTTAAATGGACAGGTAAAAGAAGAGTAGGAGGGAGAATAGGAGGAGAGCCTGCTCTCAGGAGTACACTTCTGTCCTGAGCAGTAGCAGAACACATGCAGCATCGCTGAGTCTTGTTACTCCTCTTTTCAGGGAAGACCTGTAAAGCAAGGAATCCTTTCCATCCAGTGCCAGAAACCTATGGTACAAGAACCACTCACCTGCCATCAATTATTACATTTGCTTAGCACTGCAACAGCACTCCCACCTGGACTACAGTCACCACCCTCAACCAGACTGCAACCAACACTCTCACCAACAGGTTTTCCCTCTCCTTTTACTTTTGGACTCAAGGGGACCACGTGGGGCTCAGCATGGGGAGGGGGGCCCAACGAATACCACTCTGTTCACACCCCAGGGTGCTGGGTTATACATCTGGGTTTTGTGGGTTAAAGCCAATTGTTTGTCTGTGTAATTGTATTTATCGTATTATTTTTATTAAATTTTTATACTGACTTATAATCTCTTTTGAGTTGGGTTCATTTCCCCCGCTGGTTTACCTTTAAACCAGCACACTAACTTTCAGTATAATTTGTCTGTTTTTAAGTAACTTGCTAAGTTGCATTTAAGTACTAAAAAAAGTTTTATTTAAATACTAAAATAACTACAGTCCCTGTATTAAAACAGTTCTTGTTATTATTGCTGCAAGATTAAACTCTTCAAAGTTAGGAAATATCAGAATACAGAAACAACCTTCATCTGACATCCATCTGAAGAGGAACTGTGAAATGGCCTTCAATAACATATCACATACCAGCTTTTCCCAGTTCATTGAATGTTTAGTGTCTTTGCTCCTCACTTTAGAAGCAGTGATTCAATATTTTGTTTCCAACTTTTACTTTAGTATCTGAATTAGAACATATTGCTAAAGCCTCACATAAAGGCAGGATTAGTTTCCTCAAACCTGTCTACTATATGTGTAACAGCAGTCTCTAAGGGCTTTACAAATATTTATAGAATAATTTTAACTGGCTGAGATAAAGGGTTATAGTTTTGCTCATCCTAATGTCAAAGAATAAGCATTTAAGAAACAATGAATCAACACGAGATACAGAGTATTTCATTCTGTAGAGCACAAGTTATAATGCAATATCACATTCTGTTTTGGAAGCACAGCCCCCAGTGAGCTGAATTACATCCCTAAGTACCGAGTACTTCTACAAAACAGCTTGTGTCTATTGCCAGGCTTCCAAAAAAGAACAACACACACTAACCACTTCTCAAGTCTGACTTGCCTAGTGCCAGATAGGAACTTTGTGACAGAGGTAGGGATAATGTCCAATTCTCAAGAACAGTATTCAATTGCCTTAACCTTAATTGTCTTTTTTTCTCCTTTTAGGGCTGGATGAATAATAGATTTTTTCAGTTAGATAACTGAAACGGAAAATGTTACTTAATTCTTACAGATTCCTGGTATGTTTCCTTGGAAAAAAAATACTTTGTATTCTCTAAAGTTCTCACCCATTTTCGAGGATAAAAGTGTTTGCCAAAATAACTCAAATTTGAAATAGTCTTCAGTTCCTTAAACCTCCATTTTCAATAAATACATTGCTAAACCAAAACTGCCGTCTCACACTAATGCGGTCTCCTGAGACTTTCACAGCAATCTCTCAGTTTCAAGAAGAAATTAAGTGGTCTACTGACAACAGCCTTCTCCACTAAATTCCACAAACAGCTCAGTTGAGTGTGAAGTAGGTATTATTCAGAAAACCCAACATGTGACTGTATAGGAGCAAGGTGGGAATATTTTGGAAAAATTTTGTTTGCAGACGATATTTCCCCTTCTAAACATTTCAACCCAAACTCAGGCAGCATGCTGCCTAAGACAAAGTAAGATGCCTGCACAGGTTGAACTGAAAAGCAAAATCTTTTTTGGCATGTGTTGAAATATGTGACCTGAAAAATCTAAATTAAAGTTGTGCTCACATTCCTAATCTTAGCAATTTCTACTTAGTGAGTACTTCAATTTCCAGTCTCTACTATGTTTTCTCAACATAACTATTTGTGCAACTGCAGTATTAAGTCAAATACATGTCTGGCTTGCTTTTCTTATCAAAGACTATAACCTTGTTTTTCAAAGTTATAATGTGTACTCTTTATAGAGAAGAACTGTCACGAATGGGAGTGGAAGAGAAACCAAGTCATCTTGGAACAGCAATGAATTTTATCCACATCCACCCTGTTCCTTTGGAAAAAAAAAAAGGCAGTAGGGACAAAATTCTTAAAACTTTATGTAGGAAAATTAATCTTTGTTACACAGAGAATTGCAATTACTCGTTGCAAAGGATCTAGGCAGAAAAAAAATCTGGTTAAAGGCAAATAATGGACAGCAGAAACACATGAAAAAACCTGTTTTAGATTTTGTTTTACTTTTGGGCAGCCAAATGCTACATTGCCTATAGGATCAAAATGTAGATTTGAGGTTCCAGGCTAGTTCTACATAAGTATTCAGAATAAATTCTACCCGCCACACACACACTTTATAATTAACCTCTATAGAACAATTTTAAAAATGCAATCACTACCCAGAGGATTTATCATTTAATTTAATTGTGATTTGATAAGAAAAAACACACTATAGTTCAGGGTTAAAGTAAATATTGTTTTCATTAGAAGAACTGGGCTATTAGTTGGATTTAGAATGTGTTCATGTCCCACTTATTACAGTAAATTAAGTTCTGAAATGTTCATGTGACTTTTCACACAAGATGCAAATCAGGGGTTTCCAAATATAAACAGGTATTTTAGACATTATTAATTATTTGTAAGGGGGAGAAAAAGGGTTGTCAAAGAAATGAGATTTAGTGTTGGCCCCCAAAATAACACCTCCTGATTATTTCTCATTTTCACTACAATTATTAGGTTGTTTTGATTTATCGTTTTGTTTTGTTTTCAGATAAATGCCCCTACTCTTTTTTACATGTTCTAGTCCTGTCCTCCTCAATAATCCCAGATTCCCAGGCCCACTGCAGTTCTCTCAAGACCCAGTTAAGACGGGTCATTTAACATTACCAACGCTTTATAAAGTCACTTGGCACAATGCAGGTCTTGTAGGATTTCTGTTTAATAGATGACATTGTTTATTTTTTTTTTAATCTCAAAAGATCATTTCAGTATTTTCCCACAAGTTATAATTATCACATTGATTCCTTCATAATATGTATTTATTGGCTTGCTTATGATACTTTATGGAGTGCTTTCAAAATGTAATTAGCAAACCGTTGAAAACATATACATATATATTAGTTAAAACAAACATAGGAAGTGTCATACTGGATCAGACAGTAGTCTGCCAAAATCAGAATTGGAACATTCTGATAATGGTAAACAATCATAAACACGAGAAATTAAACATTTGCAAAAAAAATGCAAAGTATTACACATCAGTTAGTGCAAGAGATGAGTTTTTCTCCTCCACAAACATTTAAGCAGGTGATCAACTGCTTCCAAAATGCTTAATTCCAGTTAGAGACTGGATTTTTTTCATACACTAAAACAAGATTTCTCTTGTTCTTGTGACCAAGAATAGTATCCCAGAGCAATCTGGAATGAGAAATACCATGCTCAGTCCTGCATTAAAAGATGATGGCTAAAGGATAAAAGCACAGTTTTAATGCCTGTTTCAAAAGAGAAAGATGTGTGTCTCACCTACTAAATGCAACAGATTCATTATAATAAAAGCAAATACACCTAACTATCTAGATGAAGAAATTATTCTATGTATTTTAGATGTATAATGAACTAAAACCTGATTGCTCCATTTCTCAGTACACACACAAAGCAATTTTGTTTGAACTACGTGAAAAGCTGGAAGTAATGAAGGAAATACTGCAAATCCTTCATAAACATATCCTAGACATTTCACAAGATGCTATCATCATTTCAACCTCTATTTTTAGCAATATTCAGAACTGTAATGTATCTCTTTCTCAGAAATATTCTAGGCTGCACAGTGTTTATCTCTGACATCCATGCATATCATATCTCTACACACACAAAATTGTGGGAGCAAGGCCATAGTGGGAACATCTAATGGTGAGAGTATAGAACAAAGTATAGAATAAACAACCAATAATGGCAGAATGGTCATCGAAAACATGTATTTGAGATGGTGAGTGTGAAGACTGGTGTTAGAAATCTGACACCAGCAAGAAAACAGCAACAACAACAAAGTCTTTTTAGTAATTCACAACAAATACGCCCATTTCCTTACAGAACATCTCATAAACTGGGCAGGGGGAGGGCACACCAGCAGGAAGAGGCAGAAACACACGCAGTAAAAAGACAGAAAACTTTGTTTGCTCAAAATACAGTGTGATTCAGGAAATAATTCCAGTAGGTTATTTTCGTAAAATCAGTGATTGCTACCTGTGTGCTTCCCAAGCTCCGCAAGAGTATCCTGGTACATGCTCAACATCTGATCACAGTGAGCAATTACACTTTTGCGCATGTTGTCCCAGTGAGGAGCAAGTTCTCCCAGGTCTTTAAGTTCCTGATTCCTGTACAAAAAGGCAAAAAGAGAAGGTACTAATTAACTCATTAATCCGTTAACATTCATCCAAATCAATCCAAAGCAAGTTAGTTACAAAACATCAAAAGAACTTCCTAATTGAAATAAAATCTATTTTCATGCTGCTTGTAAGATCTGCTTCTCAGCTCTGTTTCGCAGCTACACAATAAAGAATGTTAGTGAATAATGCAGTAATTTGTACTCAAAACTCATTTGTTATAAGTGCAATAGCCTACAAACTGAAATACTATTCCTTTCCTGGAGGTAAGAAGGTTTCCAGGCTCCAGAGAGCTGTGTTTACAGCAAGTAACTTTTTGTGAAGAAATACTAAACACCATTGTAAAGGCTACGAAGTTTTCTTCCTTTCCAACACTTGCAGCACGATTGCTTTGAGACACTACTCTTTGGATACTTTCCTAAACATCATAAACACATTTCTAGCAGTGTTTCTACATAAGTCAGTTTAACCAACACACCAGCTCTCACCACAGTTCTTTAGCATGCAAAACAAAATACACAAAGCAAAAAACCAAACCACAACCAGTCCCCTAAAACTTAATCTCCAGCCCTGCAGCTGTGTTCACCAGGTCAAAACAGCAGTGCTATGGTAACCAAACATGTCACTGGAAATCCAAAAGGAAATCCTTTAGTAAATTATCAGTTTTCCTGTACACTCTTGAGAGCTGACCTGAGCGAAATAGAGATCACTTTAATTTCCTGCACAAACAAGCACAGCTACAGTATGCTGGGATTTCTCTTTGGTTTTCCCACTTGCAAAGTAAGTTTATGCTATACCTATCCCAGGGCCACTTCGGAGGACCTGCTTTTAAGGAAACCAAAAATGAAACATCTCAAGTCTTCAAACATTTCAAATTGTTCAGTAGAAAATTTTTGCATCACAACCAGTTTTCCTCATTTTCCTCAAAGTATCAAGAAAACTCTTTCACTGCAATTCTTGGAAGTCTCCAAAAAGACTTCCAGGGGGCAGCTCTTGCATACAGAAAAATTACAGAAGAAAAAAGGAAAAATGGGGGAGAGAGGGCAGTAAGAGGAGGGAAGGACCAATGAGCCTTCAGCACAGGAAATGTAGAGCTACACTTCTGATCATTAGCCAAAAAACTCTTGATATTATTTCTTGAACAGAAAAGCCACACACTGGTGTTTTCCCCATCATTATTAGCCTTGCTTTAGTGTGAACAGTATTAGAATAAGCTATATTGGCATAATTCTGCTCCTGGTTAACATGACAACCAAAACCAAACAGACTGCACTGGAAGCAGAATTAAGGCATTTTGTTTATACGTGTCCTTGAAAGTATTAAAATGTAAACAAACATACATGAACTCATTGAGAGTTTACTAATGACATATGATTGCTTTTTTCTATTTCATTCAACCTGAAGAAGAGAAGATGAACCAACTCAACTTTCCTTCATCAACACAATCTGGCAATGTTGGAGCATAAGAATCATCTGCAGTAAAAGGATAAACCCACCATTTTCAGTGACCACTTTCCTTACAAGTTTTTAGCAATTTAACATCAGACACCCCATTAAATGAAAACCTCAGGGTTTACTCTTAAGAAAAGCTTCTATACCTTGTCAGGGTATACAATTTTGTTTATTTACAGTAAAGATATTTTGGCCCTTAATATTTAAACTGTCTTATTTAATCATTTTAGCAACAATGTTTGGACCTGGCTGATCTCCAGAACTTTACTGCTCCTCCTATATGGGAATACGGTATTCTACCTAAGAATTATATCCCCACCTCTATCTAAGCCCACACCTGGAGCTGCTCGTCTCAAACAACGGCAGGAGTAGAAACCTTTTATCTCAGACTAAAATATCCAACCAAAACCAAAAACTTGTTTAACCAGCTGACTGTGAGTTAACTCCATTGACACCAACAGCAATGGGAAGGGAAAACTCAGATCCCACAATTTATCTTTAACGTGTTTTCAAGAAATATCAAATCCTGCTCTCATCGTTGCCGACAAGGCTTGCATTTGTATCACCTCAGAAACACCTACGCATCACTGAAGTAAAAATTTAGCTACTAGTATGTCATAAAAGAAGACACATCTTATCTGCAATGTTTAAATAAAGTAAGAGTGCAGTTCTATACCAATCTAGAGCATATGTAGCATGGAAACTTTAAATACTACCTTTTCTGAATTTATTTTCATTTAAATATACGGTAAAATCAAAACCATGAGATAATAGGATTAAATGGCATAGACACTTTCACAAAAAACAGCCTTGCTGCACACTTCATAGCTTTATTTTTTTCTAATGGAATTATAGAAGACATAGGATTTAGACAGTATTTTATATCTTGTGATTTTTTACTGTTTGTCACTGCCATTGTTGACTCAATACAATTTTGAGTTATGGCTGAAAAAAGAATTATCTTTTTTATATCTGAGCTCCATCAACAATATTAGACAGTACCAAGCTTTGTTATCATTATGTGAAAGGACTCTTCCAAAAGTAAACAGAGTGAAGAATCATAACATTTTTCAGATTTGGAAGTTTATAATACCCACAATCTTAGAAATTTTTAATCTGTTTTAATAATACTATGATACTCGTATCAGGACTTATTTAATTGAATAACTTTAAAAATACACTTCACAAAAACACATTTCAATCAGTCATTGTGTCAAACAACAACTGCGCTATTAAAAAAAAGTATTAATATTTATAATATTGGTTCTAAGAAGGCAAATCGGTTATTGATCCAACTTTCCAGTGTAGCCATGGAATTTTGAATAGCTAATCAACCAAGCAGTAAGCTCAGAGCACACTCAATGTTGTTAAAATAGAGCTATTTATCATCCTATTCCCCCACTCCAAATCCTGTCTCAAAGTCTTTTCCAGATAATTGCACTCATCACCATGACAGATCTTGTGCTCAGCATCAACTAAAACTCATCTTACAGAATGAAATCCAAGCTTTGTCTGCAGCTCTTTGTCTTTGTCTTGCTGCTCAGCTCCTTAAACTGTCTCCTGGATAGTATTTTCTGTCACTGTACAACGGAAACTCCACCCAGAAGTGTATCTTAACTTCCATTGTCTCCTGCCTTGATTAGTTCTCTATGTTCCTTGGTTGCCTTGGCATAATCTTGCCCCACTTGTGTCTAACCAGAATATGGACGAAAACTGTCTGTCCTGTTCCTCATTCTGCACCTCAAATATTAACCAATTAGCTTATTTTTAAGCCTGCCTTAGGTACAATCTGTTTTTCACATCCATTCTTCCCTTTAGTACACTAATTACACCAGCTTTCACTAAGCACTTCTCATTATATTTGGAAGCAGTTCCCCATTCAAAAGTGTAAAATCTACCTGCTACCCTCTCTTCAAAACCCTTTTCTGCCATTATGGCAGAAAAATGTAACCTTGGATCCTGATCCGTTTGCATACACAAGGTTGATTGTTAGGATAAAGATTAATGGTCAGTGATGCTAACAACAATTTTAAAGAGCTGAAAAATTGTAAGAATAAGTTATGAGATTTCTCAGGATCCCACCGCAGTTAGAAATGTTGTGAAGCCTCATTTCAAGCTCCTACTCAAAAATCAACAACTTTTTTTTTCTCAGAATGATTTGCTGATTTGCACAGCTACAATCTGTGGGCACTTTGCCCTTTAGCAGACTTGAGCTTTCCCCAGCCTTGACTGATGGCAAGTAGAGCCATTGCACAAGTTGTAACACTGATGTGTAGGATGGTTTAGGAGGTTCTGCACCTGCTACCTCACCAGACACATTTCTGAGAGTATTAGCAGTTAATAACTAGTGCCATTAAACTCCAAGTAAAATTACATGCAATTTTTTTGTTCCAAGGAAATGTTCAAAAAAGCCCATTACCAAAAAATGGTTGAGAACTGATGGCTCAGATTAATATTCTGCCTTTTGATTTACCTACTCATGCTTTTTTTTTATTTCTAAGAGCACCTGGGTGCACGATTATAGTAAACTACTAAAAGTACCTGAAAGAGGCACAAGGAATTTCCTGTATGACTCACGTTGATAATTTCTACTTAAACAGCTCCTGCTTTGTGCCAGGCACTTTAATGACCATAGTAACAGAAAAGGACTTGCTCATCACTTTGGATACAGGGACATAGGATAGAGGAACAGCTTAGAAGTCCAAAGAAAACATATTCAATGCTAAAACACAAAACACTGATTTCTGCAAGGAGAACTTTGAATGAGTCGTATGCCTCATGTTACAAAATTAATTGAAAGAAATGTCAAAACTGAAATCATGTTTTCATTGAACATGCTTTTGCAAAACAGATTCAACAGTTCAGACACCATTGTGGAATGCACGGTGAAAACCTGTGGTCAGTGACAATAACTTAGAATAAAGCAAAACATCAGCAAGACGTTAAGATGAGCAAGATGAGTGAGAAGGGGGAAGTCTGTCAAAGAACTTTCTTGGATCTGATTACTCTGTCTCAGAAAAGGGAACAGCAGAAATAGCCATTTGCATCATTAAAGACACAACACAAATCTTCACAAATCGAAAGATGAAGTTGAAAAGATCGGTGTAATTAAAAGAAGAGGAGATAATTAAGAGGACATATGATAAAAGCACAGGAACCAAAAATGCTGCACGAAGATCAAGTAGCAATTTTTTTATACATGCAGATTCAAAAATCCAGTGATGCAATTCCCAGTGAAGTAAACATGATAAATTCAAAATGAAAAAAATGAAGTAATTTTTGCCTCCACCAAGCAAAATTAGCTTCTGAAATCCACTTTCACAAAACATCAGAAGCAAAGAGCTTAGCAGGACTCAAAAGAAGATGAGACATTTCTGCAGATCATATTTGCAAAAATTTTATAATATTATAAAGGCATCAAAATCCTGCATATTTATCAAACAGGAGCTTTGGAGCAAATATACAACATAAGCTTTGGGGTATGACTCAATCACTCATAAGTAAAGGAAGCTTAGAAGCTTCCTTCTAAGGAAAGGAGCACAGGAATTATTTTTCCTAACAAAGTTTGCTTTAAAGTGTACATGTTTATGGATAACCATTTCGTTTTTATTTTTTGTGTAGAATAGAAGCAGATAAGATTACTCTCATTTTTCTTTAGCACAAGTTATGGTCCTGTGATATACAGGCAATAAACCCCATGCAAGCAATTCAACATTCTCTCCAGAAAGAAAAGAATCATAGCCTTTTCACTATATTGTTTCCAAAACAGACAAATAACTACTAAGGAGGATATAATCCCTTCTGGGGAAGCTACCACAAAAATGAATAAAAGCATATTTTTCTCTCTTTCATAATAGTTTTCATTTAGAACCTTTTGAAAATAGTTACCATTTTCATCTTCTTACAGAATTTCCTAAAACTATTCCAGGTTTTAGTAAGTCTGACCTGACAGGCAACTAAAAATTACAGTGTAGGTTGTGCCTACCTTTTGGATGTCCTAAACATTTGTTTAAAAAAAAACCCAACAAATAAAACCCCACAAAAAATCCCATCAAAACCACATGAGCAAACTACTCAACCCAAAAAAAGCCAAGCCAACAAATACATTTAAAAATATTTTAAAACCTGTTTTTCAATGTATATATGGAGAATAGAGTGGGATTTGCAAAAACTTGATAATATTTTATGCTATTCCTAAGACCTGAAGTTTTTAAGTTCCTTTTTCATTTCTATCCACTACCACACCCTTTTTATTATCCAAAAGTGCAGACAACATATAAGCTAAATTAAACCCACTTTCTCATTCTTGCCTTAAAACTCCTTCCCTTCCAAACTCTTTCCCTTCCTTGGATAATTTATTACCTGGATTTATCTCTGAAAGACTCAACATCTTCAAACAGCATGACCATTTGAGGTTAATTCTATGATTTACATTTAATAGCAGAGGATAATTCTCCTGCATCAGACATTTGCAGAAAGTCTCGAATTCAGTAATACTGAGAATGGCATCTCTGGAATTTACATGTTAATCCTAAATTATATTTTAGTAGTTAGCAATACTGTATAGAATTTTTAAGGGTTTTTTTGTTTGGTTATTTTTTTTATTCCTATTGTTTCATCAGAAAACACTGGAGCTAGCTTAAGTCAACGTTGCTTCACTTCGATGATATGAGCAAAATAAGTAATGTTATGTAGAGGTAACTGTCATGAAACAAATGAGGTGATGTTACCACATTCCAATGCACTACACTGTCACATAGGTTACATATGAAAACTCCTCTTAGACTTTCACAGAGACCATCTTTTCCAAAATTAGTGGTGAACAGCAAAATCAAGAGGACAGAGAACTATGTAGTGTTAATATATTACAATATTTTATCCTTTATTTATGTTTATATGCTTATATTCCTCTATGCAGCAACTGGTAGAGAGTAAGAGGAGAGAGGTTTCACATCCCTTTTGATGTACAGTGGGATAAATACTGCACATGCATGTATTTGAGCTATGTTTTACTGACAAACCTGGGAATTTTTTAAGTGTCAAAAAGATTATTTCTATGAATATTCATGCAAGATACTTAGTAGAAGTAATGTTTTGAAAGTCCTTAGTGTGTAGGTGTATTAACAGTGCCTGTCTCAATGTGGTTGGTTCAAACAGCTTCAGAAGTCACGGTAGGTTTACCCCAAATCACTTTTATTTAATGCTATTACCTCTTATCAATACAATGGGTTTGCAATGCAACTGCTCTAAAACAAGTCATGTGAAAACTAACATGGAAAGGTCCGGAAAAATCAAAGCCTACTCCCAACACGTGGTATTTCTGCCTGGGGCTCCACTTCTCTATAGAAGTTGTGCAATAAAAGGAAGTAGAAAAACATACATCTTTCAGACAGTCTGAACTTTGTCATCGTTCCATAATGTTACATGAAAGAAATAAAAACCAGACAGACGGCACAGATTTGCACAAAAAAGGCCATTGGTGATGGACAGGACAGTCACTCCTGATGCAGGAGGAAAGTTTGAGTATGCTTTGTACCCTGGAGAGAGGGTTCAAGTTCAGTAATTTATCCAAGAAATTTGTTTATGACTTGTGATCACAAATGCCATGGGCCAAATTGAAGTATAGGCGGAATTTCCTTTCAGCCAAATCTGAGTTTGGTTTCAAGGGACTCAAAAGAACTTCAAAAGAATCAAGAACTCGAAAGAATCTGAAAGACATGTGCTGCAGCTTCTACTATGGTCTCCTAATTCTCCTGCTGTGCTGATCCAGTTAAGCCAGTTACATCTACAACTGCAAGCTTCAATTATGCGAGTCAACCAACTTCCTGAACAATCACTGTAAAGTGAGTCTTTTTTATAATCATTAGGTTCAAAGAACTACTTGGCTAATCTTGCATGACATATTTAAAATATCTGGACAAGATTTGTGTGAAGACACATTAAAACCAGGGGAAAGGACTCAATGGAACATCTCAAAGAGGAAAAAGAAATAATTTAATAATAAAAACCAGCACAGCAGACTGTATGATCCTTATTAGAACAACAAAAATTACCATATAACTCCCATTAAAACTTCTTCCAGGGAGGTTTGAATGAAAAAATCTTTAATGCATGCATTTCTTTCAAAACATTATTTCATGCTGAAAACCAAAGTTAAAAATCCTGAGTGGTTACATACTTCAGAGTATCATGTCAGTAAACCAAATTATTTGATTAACAATGAACATTAGTTTTATCAAGAGATAAACAATCTGAAAAGCTAACAGAAAAGGGAATGCAAACTACAATTTAAAATGCAATACTGAATGGGATTAGCACTTACTTGCATAGTTTTTAAAGGTAATTGCTCACTGTACTGAAGCCCCAATAGGAACAAAATGAAACAGGTTGAGGATGATAAGAAGTGGTCTCTGAGACAAAAATATTTATTCTTTTATACTAATTGGGGAAAAAAGACACAGAGAAGGATACTCCAGAAGAGAATAGCCTGAAAATGGTACAATTTAAGTTTGGTGTAAGTTAATAACTAACATCTTCCTAACATGTTTTCCTAGCTCACAAATGTAAGGACTCCACAAGAACAGACATCTTTGTAATTATTTCAAAAAGCAAAGCTGAAGCTCTGATCTACATACTTATATGATGATAGATGACACAGATGCCCCCATTCCCACGTTGTCTCTCTTTCTTTCACACCCACATTTTCTACTATGCTTGACCAGCTTAACCACATTGGCAGTCAGGAAAATCTGAACCACTTCCCTCAATCTTTGAGCAACTTTTACTTCTGTTTCTTTCTCAAAGTTTTTCTATATTTTGGTGAGTATTGAATAATCATGGGGGGAAAAAACCAAAACACCAAGGTGATTCTTTACTAAGAGTTTATCCAAAGAGGTGAGTTCTATAATATGAAATAACAGCAAGGGTTATTATTTGCATTATGCCTTTGGAGAGAATATTAGAGTAATAGTAAAAGTGGTTAAAGCAATCCTCTAACATTTAAAAAGCATTTACCCATGGGGCAAACGAAAATCTGGGAAGTGCATGAACTGTGCAAGTCAGCATAATCTATTTTTATTGCTTACTAAAAAAAAACCCAAAACCTACATATTAGTATTCTCAAACAAGATGAGGCTATAAACGCCTAAGCACAGTATTACATGAATAAAATAAAGCATTATAACAATTCATAGGATTTTTATAACCCATCATTACCATGCATAAGTATGTACCAGTCCACTGACTTTATTAAAATCAAGATTCTGGTCTCCCACATGCTGCTCTTTGGCATAAAAAGATCATACAGAAGCAACAGATGGGGTAAACACAAAAGAAAAGAAGCTCCATATTGCAGGACAAACCTCTGTAAATAATAACAGGCAAGCCCCTCTGATGGGATGCAGCACCAGCTCACAGCTCTCTCACACGTGAGATCAGATGCCCGTCTATGTGCAAGGCAACTTTCACAGGGAAAGAAGCAATATTTTCTTCTACATCATCCACTATCATTGGAAAAAGAAGGCATTGTTTTCAGGGAAGCCCTGGACTGCTTAAAATAATGGGTTTTTTCCACAATTTTATCAGCACAGCTTACAAGGATTGAAGGAGAAGCTATCATTTTAGTCACTGCAGTGGGAATTTGCACATACAAAGGATTTTGAGGCACTTGTGTTCCCTATCCTCCTTTTCTCCCAGGCCATACATATTGTAATAATTCTCAGATGTCCTTTCTGCCAAACATGAATCAAGATTTCAAACATACATTACTTTGGCACCCTTTTCTTAAGCCAAGTAATTTACATTAGCAAGAGGAATGTGATTTTTATTCTCATTGCTCCTTTATTAACTACAAACTTGTCATTTTTCCATTGCTTGCATAACGTTTATCTGTGATATTAGACACAAAGCCAAGCACACTATAGTGTTGTTCACACCCTGGCCGTGCGCTGCTTCTTTATAAAATGTTAACTTTTCAGAATATTTATGTTGTTAGCCAAATGTTGACCTTCACAGATTTAAAGTCATGACCACACTCTAGCACAGTTCATTGCTCAGAACTTATGAGGTCACTGGAGTCCTAAAAATTCTGAGTAATCAATTCTGTTGTTCAGTTACAGCTGTAAATTTTTAGCAGCCAGAAAGATCACTGTATTTTGCCCATTTCATACTACAAATTAATATTTTTAGCTCATCACTTGCATGATTCCAACTCACAAAAATAGAATTTACTATTGCTTCTTTTTCTTCTTCCTTACCTTCTCATATCCTCCTTTATGTGCAGATTTATTAGTTCTTTAGGAACGTGGAAAGAGAGGGTGGTCTCAGCCATCTGTTCCCGGATCCGCATCCACTTGTTGTCAGAAGTAGGGAATCTATATAACTTACAGATCGGGTTTTTTAGCACTGCAGAGAGGAAAAAGATATATCATTGCTTTACTGTGGTTATATGAGTCTTTGAAAATTTATGACAACCATTTCACGGAAAAATAATACATTATTTTCCCCCTTGCTTAAAGAATTAATTTTAGAACCATTACAATTCTATTAAAAATGTTGAATTTTTATTTAATTTTTTATAGCAGCATGTGGAGGACAAAGTATTACTAGTACAGTAGATAAATCACATTTTACCAGCATAGCAGGCAACCTGTGAATTTAGTATTTCAGTATATATTATACTCTTTTTTCTCACATTTAAGATACAGTTAAGAGAAAGAGAATGCACAAATAAACTATGAACACACATACAGTCCCCACCATCGCTTACCACCTGCTAGAATCACAATGCTAATAAATTGCACAGAACAAATGAAGCATGACTCAGAGTTTAACTGTATCTGATGCATCTTCTCTGTGATATGCACACACAGAAGTCATTAACACAAATATAATGGGTGCATCTACATCACAGGAAACTTGACCTTTGTCTGGTCCTGAGGATGCCATTTTAGAGTTACCTTGATCATTGGCATTGTCAAGAGACTGTCACTCCATAGAAATAAACACATCAGTCCTGTCAATATGTTACACATGCTGTTCTCAGATCACCATTGTAACTTGACATGGGAAAATCATGTTACTTGGTTTCTTTGAAGATTATGCTTAAAACCTACCATGCTTTTTATTTTAAAGTTCTCCCACATTGGCTACGCTTCCATTCAGATCTTACAACGATGCACCATAATAAAGGTGGGAAATTTCTACTGTCTCCTTTCCATCTTTTTTTTTACCCTCCTCTTATTTTCCCGAAAGAACAGATAGGGAAAAAGCTCAGAAAAAAAGTAGTCCTATTTGACTACTCTGATAAGCTTACTTGGAGACAAATGATTGTCATTTAACACACACATCTGCTGTTTCCTAACACAGAATGACTTTGGACAGCCATCCAAATCCTCCAATGGTACCTTTCTACAAGCCTCCCGGTAAAAGCTGCCTTACAACAGGCTCCCATTGATCTGCCACTGAGTGGTCTATAACTCAAAGGAATGCATTCCCCATGTGGGCAGCAAGGAAACTACTGCTGTCAAAATGACACCTACTAACAGAAATTTCAACTTCACAACTCACTGCCACCATTAATGCTTATGTAAGCTGATTTATAGAGAATGAAAAACACAGACCAAGACATTAAAGATGCACAAACTGTGCTGTCTGTCTAAGAAAACTTTTTTAAAAGAAGTCCTTTAAGAAACAGGACTAGAGATTAAAAGATAGCTGTAATAAACCCATTGCTGGCAACTCAAAGAAAGAAATGTTGTAAGTAATCATGTTTTAAGTAATTGTAGGTGTATTGTTTTCTATTCCCATCACTCTATTGAGATGTCTTTAATCACTAGTCTTTGATAAAAAAACTGGAAGCTTTTTTAGAGTCATTTTGCCTTTAGCTACTAGTGATTTTAGTTTCAAAAACTAAATTCTGACTTAACTGTTATGAAATAAGCCTCAGATGCTTGATAGCTATGGCAAATAAATAACAGATTTTTTTTTCTACTAACACCCCAAATACCTTAATGTTCAAGCATCTTTACAGCTTGAGAATCCTCTCCACACAGACTTAACTACTGTCCACTACAAAAAAAGCATCTCCAAGTCCTGTTCCTGCAATCAACTTACACCCAGTGTCTAGGCTTTATTGTACCACTTGATTAAAATATGCTGCAATGCATATTCCTTATTTTCCTCCTTTTTTTGCTGAGATTCTTCTAATTGACAAAATCAGTTTTGTCAATAATATTAACAGTTTCTATCAGTTCACAAACAGATATATGGCATCAGGGAATGTAAATTTTCAGATGCCAGGGAGAGCTCAAGAAACTAAGGGCTAATTCAGGTCTGCGCCCTTAAACAGAAAACTGCCAAACCAACTGATAATTTTGGTTTGGGTTTGTTTTTTCCTTTGTGCCATCTGCTTAGTAGGAAGCAGGCTGGTACTTATTACCAGGACATCTCAAATGATGATTCCACAGACACAAAAGACTCTTCTTCTTTATTTTGCTTTTTTATAGCTACTTCCTATAAAATTTATCAAAGGATGTTTTTCCAAGAACAGCTCTTACATTTGCACTCAGAGCACATTACACTGAAAAATTCACATTTATCTGTGGGAACCTAATGCACATATGTAGCTGCACAATCTTTTTCTTCCCATCTCTCCATTTTCACCACCACCACCATGGGAAAAAACCAAAATGAAAGAGAAAACCTGTCAGTACTGCAGCATGACAGCAAGGGAGACTAAGAATCACTCTGAAAATATGGATCCAAAGTTGTGACTTTTATCATGGTTAGAATTATTAAACTACACTTCAGGTATTAGCTGAATTTTCAGGTCTTTGATTCAGGTCTGAATTTCCAGATGGGGATAATCTCAAGTGAGTTGTAAGTTTTAAAAAAATGGTCAAAACATCTCTCCATGGGTTTAAGAAGAAAATGTCATTTACAAACTCAGAAAAAAGTCTGGGAATTTTTCACAAGGAATCAAAATAGTTCCAATATGCAGTATTGTTAAAGTTTGAGGTTGTCCATAAAAGCCGCACAATACTTGATGTTTTTCTTATAAACAGAAAAACCTCAGAAGTATCTTCCTTTCCAATTACAACAATAATTGCTTTCTAATTACAGCAAGTTATCTAGAACAGAATTCTAGAAGGCATGTAAAACCACCCAAACAGTAAGACTGGCAAGACTAGATTTGGTTTTTACAAAAAGTAGTTATTAAAATGAGTGAAGGTTTCATAAAGGTAAATCTTCCTGTATTTAGACAGTGATCATGAGAGGCATTGAAAAAAGTGAAATCCACATGAACAGTCATGGTTAAAAAAGAGAAAAACCTATTTTAAAAGCTTTTCTACATAGCATGAAGCCTAAAAGCCAATGCCATATATTTAACCATCCATATTTTTACACATTCATTTTTTAATTTGAAGACCTCTGTGCTTTTTATTTCATGCAATATCCTATAAGAAAAATAAAAAAAATAATCCGCTTCCCCATATGTAAAATAAAAAAATAATAATCTGTTTTTATTTTTGTTCCCTGTTGAACATGGATCAAAGCATATCACTGTCATATACTAATTTACTAAGAGTGTTTCTATTTATATCTTCCTTTGTAGCATAGGTGTATTAAGCATATTACTTTAGGAAGAGTAATTGCAGTTTTCTTAATTTTTGCTTCATTTCAATTGCATTTATTCTCTTTTTTATTGTAAAGTACAATTTGTTTACATGCAAACAACTGGTAAACTCTCCGGTGTTATAAATAAATAACTGAATTTTGAGACATAAATTCAGTCTCTTGGGGTATAAACAGAATAGTGATCAGGCTCTGAAATACACTACTCATTCCCACTCACTCAATAAGCATCTCACAACTCACTTGAGGGCTGCGAGTTCCCTATATTACAGATTTAAATTTGAGAAGAATGCCAGTGTGAATCTACCCCTACAGGCTTAAAAGATTCACACAGGGGTATTTTTTTCAGTTTCACCGTTTTGAAGGCCTGATAAACAACAAGAAACGGAAAGTACCAGAAATCTTTACAACAGTATACACATGTACTGAATATACATGCACATGAAATACATGCTGTACTGTGGATAGTTCTGTATGTACACAGCGGGGAAAATACTGCAGGCAATGTTGATGTTATCAGGTTCCCTGACACTTCTATCACGTTACTGCTCCTGCTTCTTACCCTTCAATCCTTGTTTTCAGTTGCCTCCACTTCTGCCATACTGAAATTTGTCTGGCTTAAACTGATTATTTTTTGTTGAATTTTCAGTTAAGATGGTCCAGCTGCACAGAATGAAGCCAGAAATTTGCACAGTTCTGCACTTTATAAACTTGAATTCTGACATTACATTTTTTACAGAGCTGTGCATTTCCCCATATCCATGGCAATGCAGCCAGATCCGACAATGACATCAGCCTTGGGAAAGAAATCTCAAAACGTAAAACCTCAAAACTTGAACTAAACAACTCACACATGCACCAAGGGTTTACCTTTACTGAAAACTGTTGCATCCTTCCCAGCTTCTAGTACCAACAAAACTGCATATGTCATTCATACAGAGTGGAGGAGTACATTTTTGGCAGAGCCAATGTGTGCTGCAAGATGCTTAAGGGCAGCCCAGGTACTCATATGAGAAATCCAGTCTCCAGGCAACACAGAGCGCTTTAATTCACATGAAGCCCAGTCATGGAGTCATGCTGGGGGAGAAGTCTGGTGGGTTGGGTAAAGAGGCTGACAGTATAGTAGGGGAGCTAAAATTTTCTAAGAGAAGAAATTGGGAATTCAGTAAAAAGAGTGGGACTGACAAAACCTGGAACCAGTGCCTGGTGTCAGCAGGAAAGCGGAGGCAATGCTGAGGTGAGAAGAGAAAGTCACAAGCACAGGAAACAGACTGAAGAGTACGTATTTACTAGAATAAACTTCCTGTGGCTGCAAACTCTATCCAATATCCTGCATGCTGTCATTTCTTGCATATGCAGCTGCAATTCTGCTCTTTCCCTTCAATTCTTAAAAAAAAAAAAACCTACAGAAAAACCCATCCATGATATGTTTGATTTTATAAACCCTAGTAATGTCAGGTGGGATTTTGGCTTTATGTTGTGTGTGTGTATATGAGAACAACAAATGCCAAGTGCTGTCTAGATACACTGTGGAATAACATGCAAATACTCTTGACAAAGTGATCTAGACTTCAGTATTCATAAAACTGACATCTACCTTGGAAATTCCAATAAAATACATTCCCTAAACTACAGCATTTCCCCATCCAAAAGAACTCAACAAAAAAAACCCCAATCAAACACACACAATGGAGGCAGCAAACAGGAAGAAATCAGTTGTGAATCAGCAACATTTTCTCTGAACAGAAATGTAATTTCTTTAAGACCCACTAATCTGGGTGACATTCGGAATCAGAATCAAAGAACGGCTGGACCAAATTGTTCAACTGGCTCTGTATCTTGTCTCCAAGAAAAGCTATAAATAGATACCTAGAGATGCAAAATACTCTCCCTACCTCCAGCTATTTCCACTTCAGGAATTTCTGGAGCCAGATGTAGTTCCTGTACATTCAGTAATTCTCAACTAACATCTTTTCACAAACATATCTAGTCTCGCATTGAACTGACAAAAAGAAAGAGCAGTTCAGTAGAAGAAATTTTTCCCCTGCTTCTGATCGATTCTCAACAGGTCACAAAAAAATATTACAGCATTCAAACATATATGGAAAAAATTTTGGGAGGGTTCTAGTGCTTCCTTTAAACTGAAAAACTAGTTGGATAAGTCTGCCCTATCAGAGAAGTCATATGAAAAAGTTTCAGCAGAGGTTCTAAAACTTCAGTAACATTTCTCCTCAACTGTATGCAGCAAATACACAGAATTCTTGACAGCACTGTGGTTTCAGATGACCCATATAACTTATTTGTGACACTGTTACTGCAGAGTAATGGAGATTCATAAACTTGGGCTAATAAAACTTTTATGGTGCAGCATATCAGCATGTAATATTTCTCAGTATAATGAAAGAGAAATAGATCCAGTTTAACACCATACACTCAAGCCCAGAGTTGACCTAGAACTGAAAATGCCTTGCCAACAGCTCCCTTCATTTTAGGACACATAGCTTTCAGATCAAACTGAAACTGCCACTTTCATCAGCTATGGGAGAGATTAGTTCTCCCAGGTATTCAGTTACAAATAATGCACAATTATTTAACAGAATGCCATGCAATGACATGCCAGAAACTTATGATTCCATGTCCATGGAAGTCACTGACAGACTTGAAAACCATTTGGTAAAGATGTAGGAGATGGAAATTTTAGCACTGCTTCAGATAGCATAATTCACATGTATTTCCTCGTGTTTCTCAGTAAAATGATACTGTCACACATGCATAAAACATTAAAATACTGAACTTAAACATCTGTGCAACATTTGAAGAGCATTTAACAAGCTCTGACGCAAATCTTCATGATTTCCTCAGGATCTGACATAGCATTGCAACAGCCATCTTCTACAGGTGTTAGAAAACTTACCTGCATTTAATGAAGGCAGGTTGTCTTTCCCACTTATGCCTTCAGTGGCCGTACATTCACGAACCAATGCACACTGCAAAAGAAATACAACCATAAATGCAGCAAATTCAGCTGTCTAACAAATCCATAGCAGTTTATAAACTGGGGGAAAACCATCACTGATGATGTAACTTCCCAGCCCTTAATTATAATTTGCTTTTTTTTCTTTATATTTCTGTTTCAATATACTGTAACACAATCTGAATTACAGCTGAGAAAATGACAAAATATGATCAGCCATTCCATAATAAAACAGAAAGGTTTCCTACCAGTACAGTGGCAGAAGTGTGGAGAGCTACTAGCAGTTTAGCTTAATAAGTATATGTATCAAACAAGAATAAATCACTTATGGTTTAAAAAACTTTTTGACAAGTTTTGTGCTTTCTAAGAGGTTTCTTTAAGCAAGGCAGTTTTCACACGCATAGTGCGAGAAAACACTCCATTAATTTTTAAACAAGGGAGAAGTAGGAACCACAAAAAGTCTTTAAAATGTGCTCGCGGTTTGCGATTGAAGTAATTTGTTATACAAGTGAACTGGAAGATTTCTTTGATGTTTTATTGAAGAATCAACCAGTGTACACCTATGTTAAACTTAGTAGGAAGTGTATTTTTAATGCTCCTCCTCCTCCCAGTAATCAAAAAAACCCCAGATAGCCTCTAAAGGTGAGAGGGAGCTCTGTCCCCAGGGCTTCCCCAGTTTCTCTAAGTTCTGTTGTACAGCTTAAAGCAGAGAGCAAGACCTGATGTACTCTCTACTAGCTGATATCTGAAATTGAATTTAACCATCACCTTCCCCTTCCAAGAGAAATTCCCTGCACATAGTTTATCTAATGAGTCAGAAAATCTAGTTCAAAACTTAATTATTTGAAGTAATTCAGTAACTGTACATTCTCACAATTGCATTCTCACTACAAAGATATGACTCTATAATTCAACTAATCTGTACAAACTAAGGATTCTTTTAAAGACCACAGAAAATACATCTGTCACAAGGCTGTTCTTCCTTGACAAGTATTAAAACCCCCTAGAAAGATGCTATTAAAGCCTTCTGTCTCCCCCAGGCTAGACACAGTTCATTAATTACATCTCAAATAATTCTGAAGAGTCTCATTTCACATTTTGAAATGGAAGAAAAGAAAAATGAAAGAGAAGGCTGTAAAATCAGCTCATGTTGCATATCTCATGGAAGTTCTATACTTCAGAAAGATTTCACAGAGTTTTTTGGCTTCTTTGGAACTGGTACTAATCATTTATTGTTTTAAAAGGGCATTGAAGTCCTTTGAGACGAATGGTGAAAAAAAATTGTAAAATCTATCCTCAGAATGTGACCCAAAAACAGACAGGCTTGGCTGAGCAGAAAAGATATTGAAAACAATGTCTTTTTCTCAAAAAGTACAGTTTTATATATTACTTCCAAACAAAAAATGCAGTTCTTCAGTCTACATTCCCTGTGGTAATATTTTTTTTTTCCATGAAGAAGAGAATTCACCACAGTGTTCAGCAGTACACCATCGTACAGGGGCTGCATTCTCTGTCAGTGCAAGTGGGGCTGCAGAACCAGAGATACCACGAGGAGGCAATTCTGTACAGGTACATCAGTTGCCATCAGACAGGGGACCCAGTTAAAGACACCTTTTTATTAGATGCAAATAATTTAAACCCAGATTTCCTCATTCTGAGCAGTCATTCCTGTATCTCTTCCAAGCTCAAACCTCTTGTCATCGCAGAGACAGTATATCCAGTCCACCCTTCCTCTGTTGGTTCTCCATTCCTCTCAAACCCACTCCCTCTGTATCATATCCAGCTCCAGTCCCCACTGGTTTTCCCTGCAGCAACCTGCCTACTTCAAAGCTTTTATGGTTTTTCTGAGCCCTTCTGTCCTTCCTCTTGTCCCTCACCATGAACACCGTGACTCAGAAGCCCTACACCCTCTGGTAAACTCTGCCCTGTGCTCTGAGGCACCACTGCAGTGCTCTCCTTCCTGCTGGTTTTCCCCACTGTTGTGTGCTCCCATGAAACGCAGCTAAAACCTGTCCCTCTGCAAGGGAATTCACCTCTTCTTTGGCTTGCCTGTCATTCTTTCCAGTTTTTCAGTATTGTGGGCACAGGTTGCACACAAAACTCAATGTGAACAAGACTTCAAGGGCAGAAAACAGAGCAAGGAAAAGAAGTCATATTTACAGCATCTCTATGGACAGTTTTTTGATCACGAGTGATTAAATATATTCAGCTAAGATCCATAAAAGCTATTTTTTTTCCTAAAGAAGGGGAGAGACTAGGAAACTCAGGTTAGAATATTACTCTGTGTATCACAGAATCAGGTGGGTTGGAAGGGACCTCCGAGATCAAGTCCAACCCTTGATCCACTACCACCGTGGTTACTAGACCACGGCACTGAGTGCCACCTCCAGTCTCATCTGAAAAACCTCCAGGGACGGAGAATCCACCACTTCCCTGGGCAGCCCATTCCAATGCCTGATTACCCTCTCTGTAAAGAACTTCTTCCTAATACCTAACCTAAACCTCCCCTTGCACAGCTTAAGACCATGCCCTCTTGTCTCACTGATAGCTGCCTGGGAGAAGAGACCAACCCCCACCTGGTTACAACCTCCTTTTGGGTAGGTGTATTTTCATGAAAAATTATTTTTAGTTTAGGGAAATTGTGTACATAGTACTTTACTCCAGAAATTTTTTATTAAGTTGTTAACCCAATTTGAAATTAGTATTTTAGACATTTGGTATGGTTGATCATTTAATTAACTTGTGCAATAAACTGAGCTTCTACCTTTTGATCCTGGGTATCTGTTGTGATGTGGTCTGTTTCCCCATCCTCCAGTTCTCCCATCTTCACCAGATTGACTTCAATGGTACCAACAGCCTTTCCACCATCAGAAGTTCTGGGGAAAAAACCAAACAACTCATGCCAAAAAAACCAACCCAAGCATCAAATTCTTTCAATAAAAATATTATCAGTAAACATTTAGTCCCCTCTTCATTCTGCATAGCTGCAGTCACCTGTATTAAATTCATTATTGGCAATCATAAACCAAATATTAACAGTGAGGCAAATTCTTCATGGCAATGAAAGTTTTCATCACAAAACTGAGGATGGGTAAATGCTATAAATGAATCCATGAACACTGCCAAGTTTTCAATGTAGGCATTATTCTGTCTGTGGACTACCAGAGAAAGGACTGTGACATTGCACCAATACTCCATTTATGACCTGCAATCCCACTGCACAGGACCTCACTTTGTTTTCTAACACAACCTGTGAAGAAAGGACATACTGAGTATGAATAAAAGTCCTGTGAAACCAAAATAATGAAACTAATCTGAACGTCACTTTTCCTTTTGTAGTCTTTTTGCAGAGCAATTATTCAGAATCCATCCCATCTCTTGAAATATAAGGGAGATAATATAGTTCCAGGTGAATTCCTTTATTATCATCTCCAAAAAGAGTTTATTTCTAATTAAGTAAAAACAAATAGCAATTCAAATTCACATCTCCACAAAAACAGTATTGCTCACTACCTTTTGGAAGAGACAAGGGTTTAAACTCTAAAAAGATACTGAATGCTTTCTCAGCTCTTACTGGTAGCAAAGCACCAAGGTTAATGGCACAGTCTATCTCTCCTGGCTTATTCTGAACAGCTGGATTTTTTGAAAGGAAGGAAAGAAGGGTAACAGACCATTTAATAATAGTGAGGAAAGTATAACAACAGGGACCAAGCAAAATAGGCAAAAGGAAATGATGAGAAGAAGTGCATCAGAATTTCAAAAACACAGAGAGGAAGGATAATAAAAAAAACCCTGTTTGGGGCAATGCTGCGTATAACCTCAGTAGTGAAAATGAACAGTGATGAAGCAGGGCAAAGGAATAGACAGAAAAGTGATTAGAAGGCTGGAAATAAAAAAAAGGGAACTTTTTGAAACAGGAATATAAGAAAAAAGTGTTTCCCATTAAAAACTGCTACATTCCTAGGGCAATCCGTGCTGCAGGAAAACATCAAAATCCCCTTCAACACCAACGCCCTTCCAGAACTTCAAAAAATAGTCCTCACATTACTTTAGCAAAGAAGGGAAAATCCCCTAAACACCTTTATCCTCATTTCAGCAACCAGGAGAAAGTCCAGTGCAGTGCTATATGGAGGTGCCAGTCTCAGCACAGCCCAATTCCTGCTCCCACTCCCAGCACTGAGGGCCCATGAGCAGCACCACACCAACAGGGATTGTCTCCTGCTCTGCATCAGAGCAGGCCCAGGTCAGCTTTCCCGTGCTGCCTTCTGCCACAGGCAGGCTTTCCCAGAGCACTTGTGCCCCAGGCAGGAGGACCATGTCTCTGCCTTGAGCTCCCACAATTTTCCATAATCTGTATTTGTGCATGGAGTATAAGGTCTTAATTAAATCAGAGTACGCCAGCTCTTTACACTGACTAAAACTAAGCACATACGTTGGTCTTTTCAGGCCTGGATATATATTTACCATGCTAAATCAAAACCTTCATGTCCTACAGTAAAGTCTCAAAAAATGGTTATTCCCAAGCTTCAAATTTAAATAATAATTTTGGTTGCAAACAATTAGGCACTCAGTAGAATCCACCTACCTTGCAACTATCCAAATACATTCTCATGTAAAACCTTGCAAAATAAACGTAATCCTTCATATTTTACGTGTGTCACTCTAAGCCAAATTTAATTACTGACAGTAAAATACAATAACAATTAAAATTAACCAATTCCAGACAGCCTCGGAATCAAAGACTAATTAACATTAATTAACAAAGTATGCAGAAGAAAAGTAAAAGTTGTGTTCAATGTCCAAATAGTGTTTATGAGTGAAAAGACCTAATAATTTTGAAATGCATGAACTTCAGTGTCTTCTGAAAGAAGAACATTCCCTTGAGTTGCTATAGCTTAGTGGTTTGACTTCATTTGTTTTCTCATTTTTGTGTCAAGCCAGCACACAAACTAGGCTATGCCAACAGATGGACTACAGCTTCCCAAGAAGAAATGGAATATAACAGACCTTAGCAAAACACATATACCTTTAGAAACAGAGTAAGTGTGTGGTTATAAGACTGAAAATTTTTTCAACTGCTAAACTGGTCCTGATCAAAGTGTTAAGTGGGAGACATCATTACCAGGATGACTTTAATATGCAATAACACTTCGCTGCTACCCTGGTCTAAAAGGAAAAACCTGCGTTCATTTGACTTCCAGAAGTAACGTCCTACTCATTCTTTTTTCAGGGAACACATTTTTCTGAGGCCAGAGAGACCAGCAAGTCTGAGACTGACCTACATAAACCAGATCTGATTTAAGACTACATCAGGGTAAAATTAAGAGTATAAACAAATGCTGAGCAAAATGGAGCTCGGTTTGCAAATTAACTGATAAAAGCCAACATGGCATGTTGCTGCAGTAAAATAAAATAAAAATGGAAATGCTAGTTATGCTTTCTCAGTCCTTGTCTCTTTTTCTTTAGAACACTAAATATTCCCCCCTGCTGCTCTTATTAGAGGCTTGGCCTCAGTATGGCAGTGAGCACTGCATTGCTTGCCTGCATAAGGAGCAATAGGTACTTGGAAGCTTTCTTCATACATGTCTAAAAACAATGATTGATCTAATTTCACCTTTTTCAACTATTTTCTTCTCAGAATGACTCCTGTAATATCACAACCTGAAACATGCAGTATCTGCAAGAGAAGGTAATGCAACAGACTAAAACTAAACAGTGGGACTGTTGCATTATAGCTGTACTCCTTCCTCCAGTTCTTATCTTCCCACATGGAAATATGAAAACATAATTTTAAAAAAAAAAACAACCCCCAAACCAAAGTTCCTTTTTAATGCTACAGGCACACAAATCAACAAAGAGTTCTAAAAATGCCCAGGGCAAAACTGTCATTAGCTGTGTCAGACACTGGGGTTTTAAAACTCCACTGGTGCATGACATTCCTCAAAAAGACATGTCATGCATTCAAAACTTTCCAGCAACATCATGAGATTAAAATTTCACTTGAAAGAAAACTAAAAGTGAGAAACAGAAGTGATGCAGTGGGAAAACAAAAATAGCCTGGCTATCATACTTAAATAGGATAAAAATGTGTATTATTTTACTTTGCACTAACAGTATTGTGCACACACACACACATATATGGACACACTTCACATAATATGCCTGGAAAAATGTGAAGAATATCTCACACATACACACTGTTCAATAGAGTATCAGGAGAGTAATTAATTGGTTTTAGGATAATTCATAATGCATTAGGATAGAATGAGCTTATTTGCTGTAGTTTAATAAAGCTGAAAAGTGCACTCTGCACTCACATGGTGCAGTGAAGATTGTCCCTGCATCGAATTGCTCACAGTCATCCAACAGGAGATACTACAGCCCTGCAAAATAAAGGATTGCACCTTGAGAAATCTGCATAGGGGCAGCAGGGATGAGGAATACACAAAAAAGAATTAGAAAAGTGTCAATGTGAAGAAGCCCATATAAGGCACAAAATCTAGCTGGCTTACAGAGTTGGAAAATTGCCAATTATTTTAGCAGCCTGGGATAAGGAGCAGAAATCATCTCATGTCCATCCACAGAGCAGCTACATTTTAAATAGATTTCTTTACCATCCCAAGTCCTTAAGGATCACCAGGTCAGTATCAGGGAAGGAGTTAGCCAGGAACAACATGTGCAGCAGGAATATGTGCCCACCTTACTAGTTCTGGACATAGCAGGTTGGCCCAGGCACGGAGAGAGAAAGAAGGTAACAAGTTAGTGGTGGAAAAGAAAGGTAGGTGGACTGAGTACAGCAGTCATTTGCCTTCAATGCTGATCTCATCAAGTCGCATTACTGAATGTTGAATATGCAAATTTAAGCCTGCTAATTGGTTCCCATGGCCATACACCTTTCTTCCAAAAAAAAAAAAAAGGAAAAAAAAGAAGAAAAAAGGTTCAAAAACACAAAGAAAAAGGGAAGCAGACTGCGTATTTGCATAGCTATGTTAATTATAAATGACAAAGTGAGTTACTGCGTGGGTTACTGCCTGAAAAGCAAACTGCATGACTGAGTCTAGCAGACAGCCCCTTTCTCCAGTGCATAATACAAAATAAATGTGATTAGCACAGAGTAACATACAGATTGCCATAAAATTAATTTCTCCACTGATGCAATATATTTTGAAATATCCAAGCACAAAACTATTGTACTTGCACAAAGAAATGTTTATTCTGTGAATTCACAGTGGAGTGTACTCCAATTGATACCGCTTTTAAACAAGTCCCCTGGAAACGACATTTTGTTGCATTCTAAGGTAAATAAACAAAGTCTTGCAACGTTAAATTCCTTCCTTTTTTTTTATTTCAATGTACAGTTGATTAAGCTTCATGTCAAAACAGGTTTCACCTCAACTGTATTGGAGATTTGCCTGACTTACAAAGGCAAGCTGTTGTTCACCAGTTTCCTCAGGTGGATGACATAACATGAAGCAGCCAAGAAACAATTTCAGGATGAAGACCAAGTAAAACTAGTTGTAAGCAGATTTCTACTGAATTTTAATAGAAAAAAAGCAGCTATAGTATTTTATAGCCATCATTTGCTAGGGAAGTTATTTCAAGTACATAAATGACTGCAAAAATTACTGTGCCACTTTCAAATTCTCTCTAGTTAGTTAAACATTGTGAATGTAACTATTACTGAAGTGCATTTACATGTTTTCTGGCCCACTGAACTGGTGTTGGGAGGGAGGGAAGTTAAGAGGACTTTCTTTAATGAAGTCTTGAGTTGTCATTTTGAACTTTCCAAAAATAAGTATGGTTTATCTCCTTTAGTTAAAGGAAATAAGTTTGGTCCTGTCCAAGAATAATGAAAATAAGACAGCTGAAAAAAGCAGATTGCTAGACAAATCTGTATTGGACAATATCTGTATTGTCCAAGAGGTCAAGCACAGGCACACATTTAAAGAAAGTCTGTACAGTACATGACTGACAGGCACAATCTCTCAGATAAACTATATGGGCTAAGAAGAGCCCATCAGATGTACTTAATTTTTCCAGAGAACACAAGAGAGCACTATTATCTTTTTTCCTTTGCTGCTTCTTACATGTAACTCACTGGAAACCATACCAAAACTGCCCAAGCTAAAGAGGACTTTCCTGGAAACAGGCAAACTAACACCACAGGGGAAGCAGCTAATGGAAATACTAACTGCTAGCTTTACAAAAAGCCACAGTTCTCAACCAAGCAAAAAAACCCACCCCATTATGCTGTTCTTAACAGAAAGGTATGGCAAAAACATCCTCTAAACTGAACCTAAAACTTAAATCAACTGAAAAATACCACCATCAGTTTTAATTACTAAACTAGCAGACAGTATATGTAACTCTCATTTGCAGAGAAAAAAGTATGCTTTTTTACAGAGAAAATGTATGCTTTTTTTTTTTAATTGGATACACTATATCACATAGTCAATAGTAAGAAATATTCCCGTAATGAATAAGGCTTTTGTTTTATTCAATAGTCTATTTTATCCCATTCATCATCACAACCCGGTGAGAAAGCTGGAAGCAAGTGGTGTTGTATTTATCATGGCAAAATTAAACACTGAAGTTTACGGAAGGTAATTCTGGTTTCATAAGTTTCGTATTGGAAACTGCAATCCCAGGTCTCTAGCAACTAAATTCCTCTGCCAACATCAGTTGCGGACTTTGTCAACACTGAAGCAATTCTACAAATTGACCTGCCCATGTTCTGATGATTAGCTATAGGTGCACACATTCACAAGGAACACTCAGCCAACCAGTTTAAGGCACCTTTATAGAAAAAAAAGGACGATCAAAATAAAAACTTCTTTTGCAGGGGTTTTGTAACTTATGTCCCTCATCACTGTTAGGGTACAATGGTGGGAAAAGGGAAAATTAGAGCACAGTTTGTCAACAATAAGGAATTCTAGACGTATGCCAGCTCTCCACAAAGTAACAGAAAATTACAAGAACATTCTTTAAAAATCACTTTTATATTTTTACATTGTACCTCAGAAAGACAATGGCAAGACATAATAACTAAAAAAAGAAAAAAGGACACAAAGCAAAACAAAACAAACAAAAAAAAACAGTTAAAAAGTAACCAGAGTCTATAATTACACCAATATTTACAGGGCACACCACAGAGCTATTTCCGGGTCCTTAAATCTCTACTTCAAATCTAACAAAGGAGTATCTCAATCACAGGCACTCCCTGGTAAACTCCCATCCAAAGTATATCAACAAGAATTTAACAGAATTGCATGCTTTGACAAGTCCCTTGATATATCCTGTATCCTCCTGAAAGGTACTAATATAATAGGGTGATTAGAGAAAAGCAAGCTTAAATTAGTAGGCTGCTCTGGTTAAGCTGCCATTGAAGGAATGTGGATAATTTCTATTGATTTTCTGCTGCTGAATAGTCACAATCAGGAAACAATCCCACATTTGAAAGGTGAGGACTTTTTTTCCTTCAAAAAAAAAATCCAACTAACTAAAAACGACCATTTACTGTATCTGCAAATTAATTTGAATTGGTACATTTGTGTTCTAATGTTAGCTGAACAAAGAGGACATACAAGACTAAAAACATTAATTAAAAGCCAATTTATTGCTCATGAGTCACCCATTTTAACTTTTTGCTTACCAAGTAAATTGCTAAGACACAAAATAGTTCCTCTGAAACTTTCCTGAAACTTTACATTCTGTCAACTACTGTGGCACCTGTCAGAGGCAATCTTTCAGACCAAGTTCTCAATATGTCAGTCATTGAGGCAAAGTTTGTCCCAAAAAACTAGAGACAACTTGAATTTCTGTATGAAATCATTTATCTAGCCACAGATTTCCATAGCGAGTAGTAGGTTCACATTTTATTAAATTGGTTTTGCTTGTTAGACAAAGTTATCTGCTTGCTAGGCATGGTATTTTCTGTCTTACGGAGAAATTAAAATCAAAGCATTTTGTTAACTTGGCCCTGTAAACTACACACTCATATGCAAGTACTATTGTTGAAATAGGAAGGCAGGTGCAGTAACAAAATCAAAATACTTCAAGCAGTTTCCATTTCAAAAAAGTGCAGTGTCCTTGACACAGTGACAGTACCAAAACATTACTGAATGGGTCATAACTTGGGCCTTAAGCCAAATTAAGGCTGGCTTCATATGCACAGGATAACAAATGTAACACAATTTTTCTACAGAACCTATGTACAATATCACAGACAGAAAAAATACCAGTGTCTCAGTTCTCCTAGTCACACCTTCTTTTCTCCCAAAATGTTGCCTGTACAGACATCCAGTGAGTTTGAGCAGTTGCTCTGTGAAGCTTACCTGTACCTTCCCACTAATCCCAAATAAACCCCCACTGAGCTTGCAAAAATCAGCTCAACAAAATCCCAGCACTGTATAAAGCCCAATGAATTTATTCTGAAAATCACCACCTAAAAGGTTTCCCCTAACCTTCAAAATGTCTTGATTTGTATCTTGATGTATCTTAAGCCACGTAAGACACTTTTTCTTCCTTCAGTGCACAGCTTTAAGGAGTATCTGTTCAGCCCAGCCCTGGGTTCTGAACACTGGCTCTGAGTCTCCTGCAGCTCTGTGCCATCACTAATTAGAGTTGTACATCACACCCCCCACCCTCCACAATTTCAGTTTGACTGCACATCAGTGATAAGGTCTCCCTTGAGCCTCCTTTTCTCCAGGCTCCCAGCTCCCCCAGCTGCTCCTCATCTGACTTGTGCTCCAGACCCTTCACCATCTTTGTTGCCTTCTTTGGATGAGAAATGCCAAGGGTTATTAATTCAACTTGGTTTAAAACACAGGAAAACATTTACCTCAGGGTAAGGGTCAACTGTTGCTCCTTTGATTTTACCAGATCTCCTACTCTAAAGGTGGCACAGCCCAGGAAGCTTCTCTAGAAATCAAAGTAGAAAGAAAAGATAACATATACATTAATTTTTCAATTGTTACTTTTTTGGGTCTCATACTTGGAAATCTTTCTTTGGTACCTAGAAAAATACTGCATTTCAATATAATAGTTTGACGGTCTATCCAGTAGAAATTTTTTATGCATCCATAGCATGATTATCAGTTAATTGTTAAAAATCTGGTTTTATGGGCAGAAACCTTTCTTTTCTCCATTACGAACAATCTGACAACCTGACAAAATAACAGCTTGTAAGATGTACAGCCACAGGAAAATTTTCATTCAGTACAAGCATTTGCATTTTGCATCTTTTTTTTCTATATTTCTAATTTCTGGATTACGAGAAGTGCTAAGTTTTCAGTGTTTTACCAGAATTGTTCTTGCTATGGTTCTCCCTGAAGCCTTTGGAATTACCATCTATGTATTTCAAATATGAACGTATTTGCAAAGAAGGTATTTTTAAATTGAGTTCAGCACAAGTTTATTAACAGAAACAGTGTATTTCTTTAGTTTATGGTAGTGTTTGTAAGTACCTGTTTCCTTTATTTCCAATGCAAGGTGGATCTATTCATTGCAGTACAAGTGCAGAGAAATGTGTTAATGAAACTAGAATGCCTAAAGTTAAATCAAGCTATACCACTATATCTTTTCCTTCTATCAAAATCACCTTCACACAAAAAAATAGTGCAAAGAGGAAAAAGATTAAATCTTCTTTTGCATTTTGGTTACTTTTTAACCTCTGCTCATATCCTGCTGCACATTGCTAAAATCCCATTTGGTCAACTTGGCCAACAGCAGTATTCTTGCCTTGGGAACAATAGAAAAGAAAATAACAGCCTATGCATTTATCCTTCAAATATACAACAGCATATCACTTGTTCTGAATAAACTGTAATGAGATCACAAGATTATGTGCAATTGCTGCAATAAAACAATAAGAACTACACAAAGTTGAATTTTTATTACACAACACTAATTTTACTCTACTGTTGGAATGGCAAAGTAAAATTCCAGGCTAAATTATATACATTCTTGGATATATAAATTAAAGAAGAATCAAGTCACTCTGAGTCAACACGGGCTGCACACAGAGCACAATTTTCCCCTTCAGGGAAAAAGAGAAAAGAAACTGTTGCTACTGAGAAATGCAGTGAAAAAACCCGTCATCCTGCTTTCCTTTGGGAAAGCCAGCTGGATACTGAGTGTTGGAATGTGAACAACAAAACTCTACACTAAGATTGGCTTTCTTCCATATAAAATGTACAGTTCAAATCTCAATTCTGAAATTAGGTAGGCACCAACACCGGTCTCCAGTTGGGTAAACTAAACTATCAGTTATGGCTTGTTCCTATCAACGACACAGGCTTAGATTTCCTATGCTTTTATTGACAATTAAAGCAGCAAAGGAAAAAAACCATAAGTAGAGAGTCTAAGGAAGGCTGGGAAAACAGTGGATTTGGAATATGAAGTAAGGAAGAAAAAAAGGCCTGTAGGATATATAGAGACAATTAGTGCAGCCGTACCAGCAAAGATCACAGTTAGTTTTCACTGCGACACACAGTGATGCGCAGCCTTGCTAAACTGAACACACAGATAGTTCTGTCTTCCTTTAGATCAATCAACATGATGGTGTTTCTTCACCAAAGCTCTGTGGTCACACGGCCAGCTCAGATTATTTATCTTCTTAGAAGAACATATCCTTCTTAGTACAGTAAGAACACATCCCCCAGCACAGAGTCTATATGGCAGCCTTTATTCTGGCATTTCATGACATTTGAGTGCTTGTGTTTGAAACTTGACCATTTGGAAAGGGGGAAAGGGATATTTGGAATGAAACTGATATAAGGTTGGGTCACCTGGGGCTTCTTTCTGCCGCACAACAGAACTATAAATCCATTTAAGGATCCTAAGTCAGAGTCCTCATACAATCAGGGCCAAGAACACTGCTCTCTTACACAATCCAAGAGCTTTGGATTGTACCCACTAACCATCTCTGAGTGCCACATCTAGTTCTCCAGGGTCATGAAATTAAACATGAATAATTTTATGGGCTTAAAACTGTCTACTTAATTGTCTGCTTTATATTTTTATGTTTATTTAGAATAAAATTTTCTTTGCCTGACAACACAGAAGTATTTGCAAAATCAAATAAAATTTTAAGTTATCCCATGACCCAAATGAAGAGAGTTATGCTAATGTTCAAGGGTTGTAATCTCAAACAATACTGGAGAAAACTTTTTCCATACTGATTTAGATGCAAATAATCTACTCTGGGACCTGAACTGGCAGTCTACAAACTGGACATGTGACTTGGAGAGGCTTGAAAAGTAGGCTTTAAACAGAATTGCTGCTGTAATGCTAATTGCAGAGTAATGTTCCTCTGTAATTTTGCAGTGTTGTACTTACAATTACAAATCTTAAGATAGGTGACTCAAGTAGTTTGATGAATAATCTCAGCTAGCCAAAGAGAAAAGTCTCTAGAATAGCTATATGAGAAGTTGAAAGACATTGATTACTTCGCTAAGGTTGAACTTGCTGCCAAGCTACAGATTTTTCTAACGCTAGTTGAAGTCTTGAAAACTATGCCAAGGAATCACTGAAAAGGCAGAAAAGTCAATACCTTAGGTTAAAAATTTTAAAAAACAGTTATTTTACGTTTTTGCAGACGTAGACCTAATACTGCACCAGATGGTTTTTGGTCTTTTAGACAGCTCCAGCAGGACCAACATTTTCCACCCCATGAGGTGTCCATATTATCTGGGAGGTTTTAGCCTTCTCAGACCCAGAAATGACATCCCAATACCTTTGTCAGAAGTTCTACATATCTGCACGTAAAAATAAGTCCTCTATATATCACCAGTGCAATTTCTTAAAAGGTAAAACAAAGGCAACTCCTACTGCAGAACATTTACACTGCACACACCAGAAGGCGACAGGCCAGGCTCACTGAGGCAATGCCATTCCAAGCTCTCAGTCTTATTCAGATTGCTTGCATGGCAGTAGTGGGAAGTTTAGATAGTTGTGCTTGCCTCAGGATAACTGCAGTTGAAAAGGATTCTTGAAAAAGATGTGAATGGGATCACATCAATCACTGAGACCCTCACTCCTGGCTCAATTGTTTTATTCATTTAACCCAACTTCTGCTATTAAAAAAGCTTGTCAGCTTCTGTTTAGCAGTGAGTGTCTGTGTCTGCTGATGAAGTAAAAAGAAATTTAAAAAAAATTAATTAATCAAAGTAATTGCTTACCCCAACATCTGCTCTGGGTTCCTTGTGATCAGGTAGGACACTGGTGCGGACCTGAGGGGCAGGGGGGGAAAAGCAAACAAAATATTACTTTTTTGTTGTTACATTCCAATAAGAATGTGAGAAGTGTTTATGCATTTCTTTCCTCATAGTTATGACATTCTGGAGATAAATTTAAATGGAGATATATATGCATATATAATTTAATAACAATTAATTTAATTGAAATAATTTAAGCACAATATCTGCTGGCTCCTGTGGAGAAAGTCTCTCACCGCTACCCATTTATCATTCTGAACTTTCCTGATTCTCTAAAGGGAGAAAGGCTGTGCTCAGTAGTTCCTTTCCTAAAATCAGACTCTTTGGCTCTAACCTGAATGACAGAATTCTTCATCTAGAGGTTTTTTCTGGAACCGAACTTTTCAATCACAAGTGAAAGAACACAGTACATTAAAAGGCATTTTCTCCAGATAAATACTTGCCTTTGTCAGCTGATCTGCAGCAGAAATCCTGACCCCACTCTCACTCAATGTACGGCCCTGCCTCCTCCTCCCACTTGTTGAGCATCTCTGAGCTGACAGATGTTTGTAGGCATTCACAGAAGAAAAGCCTCTGAATTCTCCCCTCCACAGGACCTGCAGTTGTATTTTCTGCAAGGTGGAGCTGCCATTGTACTCAACTACTTCCATTTCACATGAACAAATACGGGACTTACTTCTGTATTTCCCAAAATAAAGTACAGGTTGGGGGGGGTTGTCTTTAGTGTCTATATAATTTCATTGTTGAGTGGTGGTTGAGAACAGAGAACTGATTAAACAGTAAAAAATAGAAAAAGTATAAGAAAACCTCTGTAACAGACCTCTAACATGGCCTGTCTGAGCCAAAACAGCCCACTGGAATAACTTGCTGGTAAAAGCAACACACGAGGGAGAATGTACTGAGCATCCACATCTGTTTGATTACCTAGCCTAAATAACATATATTCGTTTACAGCACAGCCCCACAAGGGCAAATTTTTGGGTTGGTTTCCAAGTAAAAGTCAAACGCATTTTGCAAATCTCTCAGCAAAAGACTAATTTTGTCCATGCCCCAAAAATATGACCCTCAGTTCTTCTATTCTAGATGCAAATTACTACACAAAAAGAAACCTTTCTTTAAAACAAAGATAATTTTAATTGTCTGGTTTTTATTCTGGTTTTTATTCTAAATACATGTTGTTAGAAAGCACCAATCAAAAGTCTACCACAAGACTTGACAATGGAGAACCATGGCTTTTCTCAGTCAGCTCTTATCCCCTGATTCCCTCCACTGAGAAATTTTTTCCCACAAAAGCCTGAAGATAGTAAAAAAAAAATGCTATAATTAGTTTAATGAGGGCCAGTATACTTTAGAAATCTGTGGGAGTCCTCACTTGGATTCAATTTTACATTTAAATTTTCCCCAATAACATAACATCAGCAAGTCCAAGGCATCTGGCTTTCCACAGAAAATGAGTACAAAATTTTCAGGGCAACATTTGTATCTGAAATTTACCTTTAAATGCTTCCATTCACAAGTTAAAATAAGTGCTGATATTTCCTTGCTGGTGATGCATATCTTACCCTTTTGGAGCTGGAGAAATAACTCAGAGCAGATCTGCTTCTTACAAGAAAGATACGGTATCAATGCCAGGCCAAAAATGCTACATTATTTTAAAATGCTAAAAAGCTGTTCCATGTGCTAGCCTTGAACAGGTAACACCTGGCCCAACATGCAAGGGTGGTATTTTAATTTTCTAATTATTATAGATATTTATTCAAGACCCACAAACAAATAATTTAAGAATGAACCTTTCTCTTCATCCCTGACTTATAGGAAATATATTTGTAACCCAGTAGCAGTTTAGCAAGTATTTTAAAACGTGTGCATGTTTTGCATGATACTAAGGTGTGCTTTGGAGCAAGAGAAAGCTCAAGTATCTTTTATGCTTACTGAAATCAATGGATTAAATCAATAGAACACACATTTAAAATCATAGAATATTCATTCCTTCTTTTGCTGGATGAAGTCTCAATTCTGGAGAACATACTTCTATTTTTCTGACCCAGTAGAGAATTGGAAAGGGATGCCAACACCTGATTAACCTGCAGCCTTCCATATAACAAAAACTTATTTTTTAATTCCAAATGAAGTTAAAACATGGAAACAATTTCTGTTGGTTTTTCGAATACTTTTTGGGTTGGCTACATGTTTGTTTGTTTTCATCTAGTTTTAACCACTTTATAACCAGTAGTTGTACAGCCAAATGTAACACTGTGGTGTTTGGTGGGACTGACATTAGACTGCACCTCGTTTCTCTCTGATATACATTTCTTTTTAAAGGAAATTGGGTGTCTTGATCCAAGTGTGTGTGCAAATACATATAACTTTAGAAATAGTTTTATTATTTAATATTTATTAAAAAGAGAATTCACACATGTGTATGTCTATACATACATGGGAGCTGATTCCTTTAATGTCTATTGGTTGAGTTCCCAAACAAACTCTCCTAATACTGCAATTATCAGGGTCCCATTACGAGGTGTTCATATAGGCCCAAGCAAACCTCATTACAAATACAGTCAGAAAGCTTGTAACCAATTATAAAACATAAGAAACAACTCAAGTCTAGTCCCAATCCACAAAATGAAAGAGGAAAAAAAGGAGAGAAATACAAAGGATCTGAAAGACAAAATATCCTCCCAGTACAGACTATGCTGAATTGGAAGGGACCCACAAGGATCATCGAATCCAGCTCTCAGCCCTGCACAGGACCATCCCCAAGAGTCACACCATGTGACTCTACTTTTTTAAAACCTCTTCATAAACCAGCTTTTCCCTAATGGCACCAATAGTATTCTAGAAGAACTACAATACATAAATGCAAACAAAAAGTCGGATTTTAATCCCAAGTAGCCACTACTCTGTTAGAATTTCAGTTCTCATTAATTATTTTAGATTTTCCTGAGAAAAATGCTAACCTCTCGATGGTGAGTTTATTCACAACTGGGGTAAGACCACAATTCACTGTAGTAGCACACACTACAGCCTTACTCTTCCAGACAAGAGATGTATGAAGAGATCAAAAAGATGTGCAAGAAAGACAGCTTGTAACCTAAGCTAAATGCAAAATGTTTAGGGCAAGTGTTCATTCAGTGATTCTGTTTGTCAAATAATACAGTTATCTTGTATACATCACAGCTGCCTGTACTAGGAAGAACACCAGGGAACTACAGTGAATATCATGATACATTTAATTTTATTGAAATGTCATACAGAACAATATGCAATGAGTAGTTATCCTTATACTTTCTAGTACATTTATCGCAGACATATCTGTCCAATTCCTCTAGGCATAAATGCTAAATTCAGCTTTAATTAGCTGTCCTTTAGTACAAGGCAGTTTCATGTGATTAAAAAGAGCATTTCTTTCAGTCATTTGTGGCAGTCTGGGCCACATCCACACACACTGTCAAAGTTCAGAAAATTGAATCATTATCATTACTGAATCTTTTGTGCCTGCCCTTAATTAAGGCCTTTGAATTTCAGTTTATGATTAAAGGCCATGTTTGGCTGGCACTCATGTTTTGCAAACAAATAATGCTAGATCCTTTTTTTAGTTACTCTAGATTTTACTCCATCAAATCAACAGTGGCTTCCAACGATTTCCCAGTACTCACTGCTGTTGGCTGCTTAAATGCACTACTCTGTCACCACTGTTACATGCTTCTGGCATCTCATGACAACTAAGTACAAACCACATCAGGCAAGGCATAGGATAAAAGAGACTAGTGAAAGTAGTTACTGAAACATTGACTTATGCTCTTTCAATACAGCACCTTCCAGGAAAGCATTCACAGCTTCAGTATAACTTCGGCAGTCATGTAGGAACACAACATGCAAACATTTACCCGGGTGTGCTGTGGGACCATGACCATCTGCACCTTTCTTTCCCCCACAGGGAAAAAGGACTCTGATCTCTGCTAACACAGCCACCACAACTCCACAGACAGCTGCTATGGACAGTCAGCCCCATCCTCACCACCACTACCTGCCTGCCAGGCAGCACCACCCATCAGAGTCAGGGAGAAACTACATTTCTTGGCACTTTTCAGTCTGAGAAGTTGTAGTTTCATGTATATGTGCTGGACAAGCTGAAAATGCTGAAATTGCTGCTGGGTTCTGCAACAACATCGGTCAGCTTTTATAGGATAGGATCCATTCCAGTGCATGCAGCAAATTAATTTTTAAAAGAAGATATTGTACATTCACCAGCTATTTATTTTCATCATATAGATTAACAATTTGCTAAATAGTTCAATCAACATGTCGTAGTCAGCAAAGTAAAACACTTCCATCAATACTTTGTTGGATATGTGCTTATTGGATGGAGGACAACGCCAATACAGTAATTTTCCAACCTTTAGAGCATAATTATTTCTAAGAGTCCATATAAAGCAAAAGAGAAAATCTTTTCCCCTTAGGCACGTAAGCAGTATTGCAGGGTTTACAGTTCCAGTGGAAAAGTTGCTGTGCAGAGACACTAATAAATGTTAAAAATTAGTTAAAGATGAAACTAATAAAGGGAACGTAAGCTATAGCAACTTATAGCAATGCTTTTGCAGTGTTATAATATACATTATTATTATCTATTATTTAAATTCAAAATAAAAATTATAAAATATCATATGCATACATTTCCCCACTATAGATAGTACTGCATGCATAGGGAAAATAATACTTGCTGTGCACCAACTTGACAGTTTCATGTGTTTATTTATCTGAAAAGGTCAAACAGAAGGACAGGCCTATCTGTGTATGACTGGATACTCTTTAAAGGCAGTGTTTGATCATAACTCTCTTGCAGTGTGGAGTCAGAATCTTTCACTTGTGCAGAATTGACACTATGTACGAGCTCCAGGCACCCTTTTCAAGACTTAATATGAGGATAATAGAAAACACATACTTCTCAGTCTCTAAGAATCAGCATACACTGCTTGTTATGCAGACTTCTCTACAGCTGAATATCTTTTTCTGTGTAGGCTGCACCTTTCTATGCTTTCTAGAGAAGAGTAATAACACATGGCAGAAGAGAAGCATTACAAGATCCCCCTGAGCAAAGAGTGAGGTTAACAGAATTTAACAGCTTATGTAGGTGCATAACTAGGTGTATGAACAATGAGCAGAAAAGCATGAAAGTCTTCAATATTTGATTACAAATACAGTTTTGTTTGTTTATTTTTACAGTTTGGGCATTTGATCAGAACTGCCTTAAAAAAACACCCACAGTTCAAAAAAAATCAGATTACTTAAGAAATCCCTGTGTACTGAGTGCACCGGTAATACCAACATAAAATACAGCAACAAAAAACATACCAACTCTGCAACATCCACATGGGAGCTGGAACAGACCAACTGACAGAAAAGATCTACACATTATGAGTGCTTTGGGGCATGCTACAGAGAGTCAGATCTGACCCAGTAAGACGTCTTAACTCAGTCTAATTGCCAGCCATACCAGAGCTCTACCACTTTGCACTGTGCCTCTATGGAAAAAAACACCAACCGTATCCATACAAAGGCTCAGTGTAGCTCCAATTCCAAGAGGAGGCTCCAGCTTGGGTCCAGGGCCCAACTCAGCATGGCTCACAGCTCCAGCTGCTGACACTCAGTCTGAAAACTATCAAACACAGCTAAGAACTGACTGTACAGGTGATGTGCTAGGAGGAAAAAAGGCAGCTCCCATTAATGGTCTTTCCCCCCAAAGCACTAAGATCACACACACAGCTTCTTCCTCAGCACGCTCCAAACCTTAAAATCACAAAGCTGAAAAGCACACATTTGGAAAAAAGTTGTAACAACTCCCTCATATTGAGGTCTATTCTCTTCCACAGCTATTCATACAATAACTAACTAACTCATGAAGGTAAAGTCCTAAGTTTGATTTGTCTCTTGATGTCACTGGAAATAAGAAAAAGATGTCAAATTTATCCATGCAAACCTAAGTCATCTTTAATACATTTTCGGTGTACACAATGAAAAAATGAAAGGAAGAAACTGTTTATTTACCTTGTTAACATAGCACACAGCATGAGCACTGGATTCAATTTTTTTAACTTATTTGAAACAGCTTTTTATTTTCTACAGAGAAAGATCTGTCAGCTGTAAGGTTATATGAGAGATTAAAAGTGACAGAGAATAATGGTCTTTATAAATTAGAGATAATTAACATTTGAGTCTTAGCATCATTAAAAATAGATGTTCTTCTGCTACCAGTAATTAATTTGCTCTTTATTGAAACTTGGGGTACAGATACTCTGCCAATATCAGTTGCTGCAGAACACTGCTTTTCAGGGAGAGGGAAAAGTCACGTACTGCTGCACCCAGTAAAGTCTGAGCTAAGAGTCAATGCAGACCTGTGCTGCAAAACATTCTTGTTTTGCATAGTGAGCTCACCATCACTCCCCTCCTGAGCGGCTCCGAGCAAAACATGACCTTTGCACTGTGCTTTCAGTGCACAACTTGCACCCAGGAAGAAACACCTACAAGTGATGGTTCAAGCACTGCAGGGATCTGAAACACCACCAGTTCTCAGCTGCAGTGACAGGGAAGTGCCACAGCACTCACCTGCTTCAAATCCCTCCCCAGGGATAAGTGCTGGCTGACAGAGAGCATCGTGTTGCTGTTTGGTTGGATGCTTATTAGTCAGCTGCTTTTTTCAAGCAGTCGAATTTTTGCAATCAATGACCACTAGCAGCAAACTAATGGAAGTGCAGGCTTTTTCCTCAGTCTCTCAGGTTTTTTGAACAAAGCCCAATCATGTGAAGCAGCCTTCTAAAGTCTAAATAGGTGCTGAATATTCTAGGCATTTCCTCAGTTACAATTTTAATAAAATATAATAAAACAACCTGTTTGAAGTCCATAGCCATTACAATCAGCCGGCAAGCCTTTCCCCTTCCCCATCATAATCTCCAGGAATGACCCCCTTAAAGTCTGTTTCATACTGGGAACAATCTGCAAAATTTGAAAAGTAAAAATCCCCTTCAAAGTGCTCCTGATGTCTGCTCTTGCCTGCTTTCTTGCACTGCAAATTCACAGAAGGTAAAATCTGGCTTCTGTCAGCAAGCTACTGATGCAGCATTCCTAAGCTCTTTTGGCTATTCATTTACAAGGGCCAGCCAACAGGGAGTTCTTACTTGCTCAAATCCAAATACCTCAGGCTGGTTATTGCAATTCCACTACCCAAAAATCACTGAGACTGACTCCGCAATCCCAAAAAAGCAGTAGTTAACCGCAGCCAAGGAAATCCAGATGTTCTGACAAATTATATCCCAAAGAATACTCACTCCAGAATGATTAAGAAAATATGACCTAGGAATATACATAGGCTTTTTAATCACACTTTTTCACCCCACTCCCCCTACACCTAGCTGTGCATATTGCTTCTGGAAAATGTGACTATCTGGCAGTCTCTCAGTCTGTCTGTCTGTCTTGCTCCCCTGACGCAGCAGACTATAACCCAAGCGTTCAAGCAGGAATTTCAAGGAAAAAATGCCCTTCTAGAATGCAAGATTTCAGCAATGCTCACAGGGCCTGAGGCAGCTCGGTAAAAAAAGAGGAAAAAAAGAATCTCATTTCCATATGAGTATCAGAGAACCTGTGCCAAAAAACCATGCTAGAGAAGCCAAGGAGAAAACTTGTACTCTAACTACTTATTTCAGGGGAGACTTGAGAAGATACAAGCCAAGGGTGGTGAAAAGCACATACAGTTGTCTGATGCACAGCCAGTCAACTCAGTCTCTCTTCAGCATATGACGCACAACACGAATTAAAGCAAATATTGCTGGACTGATCAGGTGAGCTCAACAGCAATATAAAATTCCTAGAACATGATCTTCTGCATCAAAATTTCAGTAAAATTTGCACTTTGACTCTGAATATCTTGACAAAATAAATTGAAATCCCTTTTTTCCTTTACTGAATAAACAGTCTTTTCTTGAGTATGCTAAAATCTGCATTCCATAACTTGTATCTATTGCCATAAAAAGCACATAAAAACCTTACTATAAATTAAACACAACACCATTTCCACTGATGAGCCAGTTACTTACAATAAATAGGGTTTATATTTGCATCTTGTAGAGGTATTTCCAACACGCCCAGTTCCTCAACAGATTGCAACATCTACTCAAATGGCAAAAGGTTATGCAGGTATTAAACACAGAAAAAAAGATCTTGCTGCCTTAAACAAGTTCAGAGCTTTCAATACTCTGCACAAACTATCCCTGTCTTCTGACTCATGGGAGGAGCTGAAAAGGAGAACTCGGAATTTCAAATGCAACTGGAGCAGTCACATCTCCCGTACACACCCCTCCAAAGTTCCCTCTAGAAGCTGGTGTTATCCCTCTGTCAACATGTGAATGCACAGCCAGCTGGGGACCTTAAATTCAATATTTTGAATGAGTTACTTTTATGTGAGGTACTGAACTAACCAAATATCAGCTCCCACAGAAGCAAAAAGTCATCATAACATTACCAAAAAAAAAAAAAAAACAAAACAAAAAAGAGTTGAAGATTTTATATCCCCTATTGCTTGTTTTTAGGTAACTTCTTAACAAAAGTTTTTAAATTTTAAAGTGAACATTTTAGAGCAATTATGCTCAGCGAGTCAGTCTCGACCTTCTTCATTTCCCACTGGGTGTCTCCCACAGGGAATTCCAGCAGTGGATTTTCCCTGAAGTTACTGCTACATGCAGCTGCAGCAGTGGCATCACCAGAAAGAACTTTTGTGAAGACTTAAAATGATCAACATCAATTCCCTACAGTTGTGTGCCATGTTTACAAGCAGGGCCACCCATTCGGATACTGGACATGGGTGAGATGTTGAGAGATGCAGAGGAAGCCGCATATGAGAGAATATGAGCAGAGTACACATTTTCTGACTCCCCTCAAAAGCAGTCATAAAAGTCTGAAAAACAACCAAGAGTCTGATATTTTCAATAAAAAGAACTATTAGCAACACAGGACTGTAAAAACCTTCAGGTCATTTGTTTTATATTTTACTGTCACAGACATCACATAATAAAACTCCCTTCCCCTATTTTTGAACTACACCTTGAAATTATTTTAATTTCTTCTCCCTCCCTTCTGACTAGAAGGTCATTCAAAAAAATGATTGCAATAATAGTTCAGAGTAATTTTCTAATTTGTTGCCCAGCATTATTCATGGGGAGTTTATACTCATTTGCTCTTCTGCCAACATGGTCTTTTAGCTAAGTAATTATTTTCTGTTCCTCAGACTGGTCTCCTGATGTATTAATAAGAGAGGAATCATATGCCATCTCGTACTTCATTTTGTTAGGATAATAAGCCAAGGTTTTCCAATTCACTGTCAGACAATAAGCTCTCCATTCCCCAGATCATATTATGTGTTCCAGTCCTATTCATCTTTCTTGAACACAAATGATCCAATTACTGACAGCTTTCCAGAAAAGGCCTAACTTGTGTATATGGAACGGAGCTCCCTGGATTCATCTGGGAATCAATCCTGTTTGCCTCTCTCCACTGCATTGGATCTGCTGCTCAGTCACACTTTGAACAACCAATTTACCTGTGTTGTCCTTCACACAATTTGTTTCTGATGCATGAAGTCTTTGCTCATCCAAAAAGTTCATGTTAGTAGAAAAACACAAGGTCATGTACTTTGAGACTACTGTATTTCATCCTATTTCTATTATTCTTGAATGAGTGCCTTGAAGCAGTTCCATGGGTAAAGAATTGTATCAGCTTTTCCCTTCGGAGAACTAAGGGAACTTTCTGCACACAACAAATTTTTCTCTAATATGTGGAAGCTGAAGGACTCACATAAATGTCCAGAAAAGCAAGGAAAACAATATTCATCAATAAGGACTTTTTTTTGTACTTATGACTGTTCATGATGATGTTTAAAAAGAGTTGAGGCTACGGTCTGGTGGTGTTATTACCTAATGGATGGTAATTCACATATATTTCGGGCAACTATGGGTAAAATTGCTCTTCAGATTTACTGAGGTAGAAGGCATAAAAATAGGTTAGACAGATGAGAGGGAGCACATAAATTTTGGGGGGGCTTGCTACGAGCTCTATTTGCTTTGCCTTAAAAGACAGGATCTATCTATTAATAAAAGTGCATTTTAACAAGCTTATAGCTGTACTTCCATAGATAATGGCCCTTCCAAGCTGTAGAACTGCAGTACTGTCATGAGAACTACTATTGTGTCCAGGGCTCCCACGTGTTTCATCCATATTGCTATCAATCCACACTTGAGGGGAGCAAGGAATTTTTCTCACAAAAACCTCCAGAAGACCCTGGGAAAAGAAATCTCCCCAACTACCCAAATATAAACACTCCCAACTATCCAAATATAAACATTTCCAAAACTGTCTACAAAGAAAATATGTACAAAATAATTTTTTCATTTGACAAGGCATTTTGTTCTTGGACTAAAACAGTTAAACCTGCATAACTGGAATTAAATTCTTAAGTATGTAAATGCTAAAACAAATAACCTCCTGATCAGACATCTTTAAACAAACAGACAGTCTTTGATAGTGCTCTGCCCTTTGCACAACCTCCCTCTCTTCTGACATGAGAAACTGAAAGGGGGTTTATTTATTTATTTATTGAATAAATTCATTGCTGGCTTTAGAAGTGGTTTCAAGACAAACATGCCATCTCCCTCACAATCTAAATTAGTTTCTGCTTTAAAGGAAGAAGCAGGTATCACTGAAAGCAGGTATCACCAGTAGCACCTTATTGTACTGTGTAGCAACCTAACAGCTTTGTACCTAACAAGAGAAGGTAAAAAAGCAGATATCACACAGCTCCTTTGGTCCCTCTTGTAACAGGGACAGGTTTATATTAAGAGCATTTCATTTTTCTATCACTGATATCATATTCACAGTCACTTCCGCATAAAATGCACATGATTTTGCTCTCAAAACCACTTTACAGGAAGATTGCTTTTCCTCACCTGAGTATGTGTCACTGTGCCTAATTGCCATATTAAGATAAACCCTTTTTCAGCCCCTACATTGTCAATTTTAATTTTTTTAAGCATAACTGCAATCTGCAAGGCATGGTAATCCTTGTCTCTAAGCATGATAAAGCTCTTGCAGAGATGTTACTTAAAACCAAATAAGCTATGAGCACCCTACTTTCAGACTGATAAGTAGGCTCAGGAAAGCTGATAGTCATGGCTGCCTGTGCTAAGTAATTAAATTCTGATTCTTATTCACACCTTGTGCATCATAAAGACATCAGGTATTTATTTCTAAGTAATCATTTTCTTCTCTCAGAATTTATATTCTGATGATGCTAAAAGAGCCTCAGGCTCAGAATAAACATCAAGTATATTTAAATATTTTCCCTACTCAGAAAAAATAAAATAGAAAGTGGTAATTTTCTGGGATTGTTTCAATGATGCTCTAGCTGCAAATAAACAGAACATATTAGGAACAGTATTCTCAGCAAAGATGTTCAGGTCTGAAATTTGGCTATGCTTCTATTTCCAGAAGTCATTTATAAATTCTTTCTTGCTTTTATCTTGCATCTTCTTATTTGGAAAATCAGCAGGATAATGTTTTCTGGGAAAGATTGTATCTGTTATTAGACAAGCTGATAAAAGATGAAAACAGACACTTTTCTTAGCACATGAAGTCTCCTTCGGGAACTCAACAAAGCTTGTGCTCCTGAAAAATTGTATATTTTCTCCATCATATTTGCTTGTCTAACAAAAGGCTACCTACTCCTATGGACCCTTAGATCACGCCCAAAATGCTGTTAAGTTATGACAGAAAACAGACGCAGCCTCTGTGGTTTTCTCTGATGTTTCCAAGTCAAGCCATCTCCATTCCAGCCCAGTAGACATATTTTCTGCAAAATATCCAAATATCAGCCACAACACTACAGCTTCTTAAAAATTAAGGTGCCACAACCAGGTGACAGGAAAGTTATAGCACAAACTTTGGTAACAGCTTTCCCCCCCTCTCATATTTTACACACTTCTTTTTCACTTTTGATTCACAGGATAATTTTTCACCATCACATCCTTTGTTGCTGCCAGCAGTGCTCTGCTACCATGACAGTGCTTGCTGACTCACCATTCACTTCCTCAGCAAGCGACATGAAATAGTATTGGCTGCAGAGATTTAAAGTCAGTATTGTATCTCAGGATACATACAAATTGACACCAGGAATGGGAATAGAAAATTTTAAATAGGCAAGTATTTCAATGCCACTGAACAGAAACTCCACTTTTAAAAAATACTCTGTCAGTAAACAGCCTTAGCTAGAAGTATAGCTCCTAAAAAGTCTAATTGGTTTGGGGAAATGTATGATATTCTTTATGATTTGAGTTCAGATCTAAATAAATCAGCTTCTGGAAGATACCTGCATTTTAAATCATTAACAATTCTCAGAGAGATCAACATAAATATTAGAAAACATTTAGAAAATGAGCCTACAGTAAGAGTAGGGGGTAAATAAATCACATGCACATTTTAGCAGGAAATGTTTTATGCCATGCAGATTAGATGACACAGATTTGACTTCTCTCTAAAAAAGTCCAAGGAACAGATACATCTTGCCATAGATGATGTAAACTTGCATAACTTTTAATGGGTCACTACAGATACTGCAACATCTTGAGAAGGGACTTTTGAAAACAGGTAGAAGATTTATCTGCTTAATAAATTGCACATAGTCTATACTTCCAAAAATGTGTTGGTAGACTTATGTATCATAAGGCTGTATGTCATAAGCTGTATGCATCATAATTCATCCAAGTATAGAGCAGTCTCCCTTCTTCCACACTCAGTAGAATCTTTTTCCCTGACACAGGGAAAAATTATTTATAAAAGAAAAGCATTTTAATACATGATGAAGTATATGAATGGTAGTTTACATGTGAAAATATGGTAATCTCTTCAGCCTCAGGACAGGCTGTGATGTAGTGCCCTGAACTGCAGAGCATCCTATAGGCTGACAGGATAGCAGTTGTTCTAGAAAATTAATGTTTAGAGGCTTCCCCTTCCACAATTTGTATCCAAAAAGGGAAAATATATACGCAACAAAGAAAAGCTTATAAGTGAAAGGGTGTTGTATTCATAGAACATCTTCCAACTCATGCTACAAGTTCTGTATGAATTATTACGGGCCCTCTGCATCCAACGTAACTATTATAGTAGAATCATAGAATCATTAAGGTTAGAAAAGACCTCAAAGAGTAGTTCTCCAAACTCGACCATCTTGTAGGTGGGTCCTTCAAACAAAAATCAGAAGCAAGACAAATCCCCACTGGACAAAAATGCATGAATTTTTATCTGACTAATTCTAGGAAACATTTCCAGACGTGAACTAATTTAGCATAAATTGCTATGCTTGTGTGCCAAGTTTTCTAATAAACCCCGTGCAATTTCCAACGTTAAAAAAGCCACATTCAGCAGCTGAACTGTACAATTTGATTCAGAAGCAAACCACAAAAATAAAACCCCAAAACCTTAAACCAAAACCACCCACAACCCCTCCCCCCCATACATATTTATGACTTCTATTTCTTATGGTAAAGGTAAGCAGTCAGCATCCTTATCTAGAACAGTAAGAGCCACATTTACAAATGACAAACAAAATACAAGAATGTAATGAGATCGATGAATACCAGAGCTATTGGGACAAACTCCCCTTAATGTTTGTAATTTATTCCACCTATGTGTGGAAGAAATGAGAAGAGGATAAAATGGCTGAAAAGAAAGTGGATACATAGAAAATTAAATTCAGAATCAGTCACGTTAGGGTAGTTATAAGACTTGTGTGTCATACTTGCTCCTCTAGCATCAGCTACTTGAAATATGTACACGGGGGACTAGTTATTTTGACGTTAAAAATTCAGTCTCACCAAGTGATATGGTATTTTTGAGTAATGCCCCATTTTATTTATTGCTCTCATGTCAGATCATTTTATTAATTAATAAAATTACTAAGAAAATGACAGAACAAATAGTTAATTCTGTTGTATTATAGGTTGTGTTATATATTGTATTGGTTTTTTCCCAACAATTCCCAGAACAATGTTTTCACTGAAGACCACTAAGAAATATGGATGTAGGATAGGTAAAATTACCAGATAAACAGGCAACCAAAAGTTGTTAGTATTCCAAAGTAAAGTTCAGGAATATGAGCAATGGGTAATGAGGAGAGGAGAGAAAGGTCTTTTTTCAGGAAATCCCTGTATTTCAAAGCATCATTTCAGCAGCTCCCAAAATACCATTGCTATCCCAAACATAAGCACAGGAGAATTTAAAACACAAATAAGAAAAAAGAAATTTTTAAATTTTAAAGTCAATGTATTAATCTGAGTGAAAAAGCTTCCTTAATGATAAATGACACTTTAGGAGAATATACATAACATAGTGGGAAGAGAGTATAACTTAACAGGGAAACAGACATTTTATAAAAATCATTTGAAACTCCCTACACAGAAGTTTACTACATCTTTCTGAAGATTGAGAAATCCCATCCTCACATGTATTCCTCAATTTGGTGATTATTTCGCACATCATCATAATTTGTTTGAAACACATACTGAGACTTTTCCCCTTATCTTAAGACCTCCCATAAAGTAGGCCTAGATTTATCCTGTCCTTCAGACACAGTCCATTTCACAAAAGAAAGAATAAAAAGGGTCAAAATGCTTTTCACTATTTTGAGTAGCAAATGGAAAAATACTTGAAAACTCAATAGGTTAAGAATTTAACTAAAAAAAAAAATCAGCAAAATCAAAATAAACATTCACACACGTATTTGCTGAAATTTGCTATAATTTCTTCTATTTGCACATAAACATAACCAAAATTAAAAACCATCTTTATTCAGAGGTACAAGAATGAAAGTGAGTGGCTAAACCAAAGTAAATTCTTTATTTATACACCTTCAGTAGACACAGCCTAAAAGAGGTTCATTTCTTTCTGTTGCATTCTGTGATTTCATGAAGTCACTCTGCTCAGTTTTAAGCACTAAAGATTTTGAAATAATAACTAATTTAATACTGTTGCAAGAACCTTAACTCCAACGTTGTCAGCATAAACATCATCACAGAGCAATTAATAAAATGCACTTCATTTAAGTCCATATCTCCAGTTTTTTAAAAGATCAGAGTGGAATAAAACCAACATTAATGATCTTCAGTAGTCACTCCCCACAAAAACTAAAACACGCTTGGGCTTATTTGAAAGTCCACATTTAAAAATAATAGCTGAGCATTCTTTTAAAAGGAAAGCCCACCACTGATTCAAAGCACATGTGAGGCTTCAGCTCAAGATTATGTTTGGATTAACAAAATGTGCGTGACAGGTCTGATTTAAAGACTGCAGCTTAAAATTCTCATCCTCCTACACAGAGATCATGGCACAGGAAAGCAGTGAATTATGCACCACTCTACACCGTCACCTCGCCACAAACCTGGGAGCAATCCACAGTTGCATATATCTCAGGAATGACAGTTTAAGGGCACATGAAGGTCCCCCAAAACCCCAAGAATTCTCAAAGTTGCTCTGAGCTAATGGTACTTCCCTCTTCCCTCATATACGAGAGAAAAAAACAAGAGCCCTTGAATGAAATCCATGAAGAATGTTTCACAAACACAAGTGACAGAATTCCAGACCTCTGCAGGGAGAGGGGAAGCCCAATCATCACATGAAATAGCAAGCCAAAAATCTAGAATCTTATGGAAATAATGTTCTGATCTACATTCATCTCATAAAAGCCATCTAGTATCTATTTAAAACTGAATACCTTTGCTCCCTCCAGAATTGAGAATCTGTGCTACTGGAGTCCATATTGTAATTCCTGGATACCAATACTCTGCTCCCCATGTCTTTTCATTTCTGTCATGATAATTTTTGTTTCCTCCCGTCACAATTTAATTCAACTGTCTATTTATTTTCCTACATAGCATCTTTGTTCTTAGCACAGAGCAATTTCTTCCCATGGTGCCACAGTGAAACGTGTAATTCCTGAAGCAGCTCCTCGCTTAATACCTCACCGTTGCTCACAAGAAGACACAGAGAATGGTATTTTCAGCCTCTGTCAGAGAGAATCAATTCAGACTCCACCATACTCAAAAAACACCCAGACTCTGCTTTTCTTCAAAACTCATATGCCAACTGCAGTGTATTTACTTCCTCAGGTCTTTTTTCTCCTGGAAGAGAGAATGATTTCCCTTCCCTCAACAATGAGCTGAACGCAGAGAGCTGCAAGACTCTGCTGAGGGAAGCTGATATTTACATCTCAGCCTTGACAGCACTAGTATGGATCACACATCATAAGCATTTTTCCAGGATTTATGGACTCCCCTGAACAGAAAGTTTTCTTTGCTGGTATGCCAAACTTCCACTCTTTTCCATTTTTCACTACCAAGAACTTAACGCTAAAGTTTGCAGACATTTTCTTTTCCAATTAGAAATTATGAAGTTTTTTAACTGATGTGTAAAACAAAAATAAAATTTACCACCATTTTTTATATTAGAGATATAAAAAGGAAACATATATAAGGAAATCCCTCCATTAAAAAAAAAAACAAACATTTCCCTTTTGTAGCTTTATTTGTAAACACAGCTTACAGAAGCTTTTGGAAAAAATGCACTGCTGCTGAAGGACTAGTTTTTGGTGTATGTTTCTTACATGGATTATCCAAGCAAAAGAGCCTATTTACTTCTAACTTCAGTTTTTACTTTAAAATACCAGTAATCCATAACTTATATTCACATACACTTAGTTCTTCCAAAGACAATGTTGAGAACCAGCAGTTGGAAGTGTCAGTGTCACCATTATAATCACCCTTAGTTCTGTGGCCAAAGAACTATTCATTCTTCTGGGTTGCTGTGTGGATTGAAGATCATTTTATAACCATGCACTTCACTTGACAAGAACACTCAAGAGAGCTCCTGCCAGTACTATAGCTACCATCAACAACCAAAGAAAATAAACTGGAGAAAAAAAAGTTCAAAAAGCAAAGTCTGGCAGATTATTTTTTCACTGCTAAAAAACAGTCTTTAAAATGACAGAGAATTATTCATGTTTTAACCTTTTGTTCATCTACTGTGTTACAGATGCTAAAGATCTCTCAAGGGTAGAGCTACTATTCTTGTTTCATTTCATTTAAGAAATAAGGACACTGTCATCTCAGTAAACTACTCTTTCCAAGAAAGAAAATCTGCAGACTGACTGCCATTTTGTCTTGAGAATATTTCTCTTACAGATAAGCACCAGTGTCTAATGAATATCATTCAAGGAAACCACACTTCCTGAGCAGAGGCTCAGTTTGTTTCCAGCAGTGCCTCCATATAGAAAAGCAGCAACAAAAGCCACTTCCAGTTACGCACTTCAATTGTATTCACAGCAATATTTTTTCCTCTCACTTTTTTTTCTCCCCTGAATTTCCCACATCCTACGCTGATAACAAACAGTTCCAATACACTCTTTATAAATCCTGCTCTGCTGGCAACCGATGAATCATCTGGCAAAATAATTCCTCTCGCGTGCAGGGCACAGATAAAGGTTGCCCTGTGGCTCAGAGCCAGTACAGCACATACACTTGCTCTGGGGACACTAGGAGTCAGCATGGTTACACTGAACCCCTTCTCAGAAAAGGGCTCTACTCCCTTCTGCATAGTTTTTTTCCTTTTGTCAGCAACCAGAAATTGAACTAGGCTTTGTGCTCGACTTAGAGCAGCCTGGTCATCAAGTTCACGTCACAAAGGAAAGTCTCTGCTTTTCTAAACCGCATTTGCAGACTTTTTGTATTAAAGCCTTTGCAAACAGCATCTGCAAAGTTTCAAATTCAAAGTGATGGAAGTTCACATATATGCCTTTTGGCTTTATTTTAATACTCACCACAGCATGTGGGCAAGCATATTCCTGTGTGTTATATACTAGCATTTATAATAGGGTTCCTAGAAATTCTTTCTTGTACAAATATTTATTTTCTGTACTTACACTATATATGTCATTTTCCATGAAAACATACACACACACACACACACACACACACACACACACACACACACACCAGACCACGCTAAGTGATTGTTCTGTAATCTAGTCCTGACTTTCCTGCTTTTTACTTACAGAGAATAAAATCCGTTCTCCCCCTGCATGAAAAAAAGATTTCTCACAAATGGCTTTGTGCTCCTGCAAATTACAGGAATTCCTGCACAGTAGATCAGGAGAGTCTCACACCCACACTTCAAATATAATAAAAAAAATAAAAAAATCATCTCCACATGTTTGCATATTAAAATAAGCAACAACACCGCACTCAAAATAAGTGAAAACAAGTTGCAGTAAATAATTAAGGTGAAGCCTCCAAGCAGCAAAGTAGGACAACATAAAACATTTCAGTGAAGGTTACTCACAGTAACATTTAAATTAAAGGCAGCTCAGTTAGGTAACTAAATGAAATCCTAGCTCAAATCACATTCCTTTTCTTCATACACAGTAATACTCCATGGAACTCCCACCTCAGTATATCTCTTCCAGCAACAAAGGGTTAATAAACCCAGAAGCTGTGGCAAAGCTTTGGACACCAATTTTCTGTGACAGATCCCACTCCATTTCAGGTAGACAGATGAACTCTAGACACAAAACCATTAAAAGAAAAAATCTGTTTCTACTGCCTTTATTACTGTGTGCTTTTATACCTTTGAGAAAGGAAAAGAAACACGTTACAGTCCTGTTATTTGGTTTAGCTGTTGAGAAACTGTTTTTTAAATTATAGCACACTTGCTCCATCCTAGTCAGAACTCTGCACGTAGAAGAGGTGGGGGGAAACCAGTAACTTTCTCTTCTCCCACAGCCCAAGACTGCCAGAGAGACACCAAATTATTTACGGGGCATTTAGCTGCAGAAAAATAAAAACATTCCTCTCTGTGACTGATACTTTCACAAGGGACACAAACAGTACCAATCCAGAATTCTCACTGCCTGACCCAGTCAGAAAGCCACTTTTGGCAGTGCTATGCATGCTGCTTTTAGGAAGAGGTGAAAAAAGTATGCCCAACCAAGTGCAAATAAGCATGTTGCACCAGGATGAAAAAAATCAATTCTAATGCCATTGGCATCCCGAGGAAGAAAGAGGAAACTTAATTTGTCTACTCAGTCAGATTGCAGATCTCTAATATCAGAGTAGGTATCAGCATTCTCTAAAAGCTGGGATAGCTTTTAACCAAGAACAAAGGGCTCAACCTGAAGCTTTTGAAACATCCCAGACATGATGCAACGATTGCAGGTGGGAACATCCAAACCAAGCAAGGAGTAGTGTATTAAACACTCCAAACAGTTCTAACCTTCTCAGTATTCCTCTGCTTAAAACTAAAGACACAAAAAATGGCAGGATTTTGTTAGAGAAGAGAGCTTCCTTGCAACCAAGTATTGTTGGAAAATAAAAAAGGGTACACTGATGGAAGCAGCCTGGCATTTTTTACAGTATCTTCTGTTAAATGAGCAAGTTAACTATATAACACCCCAGGTTCTTCTCTGTAAAATATCTAGGTATTTCCACCATTTTATTGAGTCAGAAGCTTCTCTTTACCCAGCCACTATATTGGTGCTTGGCATCTTCAGACGTTAAGCTTAGTTACCTGACTCACTGATCCTAGCAAAGTATCCAAACATATTTAAGCTCATGTAGTGCAGGTAATTTTGTAAAAAAAACAAATCCTCTGCAGAACAGATATTAAATATTTGTGACTTGCCTGTGATGACATAGTAAGCCTGGGGCAAAAATTAAGAACACAGGTTCTTGTCTCCCATTCCACATACCACAGGATTACTCAGCTTCCTTCCTCTCTTCACAGTTGGGGGCATCCCCCTAACGAACACATTTATCTATTCTAACCACTGTACTATTTTAATACTTCTTCAAAGTCCAAGACCTAATTGAAACCATCCAAAAAAAAAAAACAAAAACCAAACCACGTGTGCCAGCCATACAATCCAGCTGGGCAGAGCTACATTAAAAGCTGGGCTATTCAGAGACTCCTGATGTGTAACTCCCACACCATTTCTCATCCAGCATAAATCTCAAGTGATTTATCTCCTCAGAGGATTTAGAAATACTGTTAGCAAAACACAGTGGGCCTCTCAGAGCTATGAGCATCTTCTTATTCTGAAGAAAAATCTCTGTCCTGACTAAGGACAGAATACAGACTAATATAAAATAATTGAAAGAGCAACAGTTGCTTAATCACCTTTCTTTATAACTTCAGATCATCTTAATAGACTAAAACCAGTTACATGAACTAGTTTTGCTACTAAGCCAGTAGTTTAGGGTGTTTTTTTCTTAATGACAAATTTAAAATTATTTTGGAAAACAAAAATGCTGAAGTAGGATGTGGTGAAAGAAAGTATTATTCTGTACACCCTTTTTGCAAACCTTTTTCATTCAGACTGGAGAGTAGCAATGTTTTCAAGGATGATAAACATAATAATTTTCACTCCCAGTTCAAAATTTTGGGATTTGAAAATGGGTGTCATGTAAACGAAAGTTTTGCACCAGCTGCATACTTCATTTTTGTTTCCCCCCTAAAAGAAGCAGGAAATACCATGTCAACACTTTAAAAGTGCAAAATGTCTTAATTCCTTGTATTTAACAAGTATCTTGTTGATGTTTCTTTTATAATGAGGCTTTGGCATATCCATACCAAACTGAGCATCTTAACTCTTAATTTCACTTCCATCTCCCACTTTCCTAAACACAATACTAAGCAATGCAATAGTATCACCATCATTGGAACAAACTGCCACTGCAGTTACTTTACTGCTAAGGCAACACACAATCTCCAATAGTTACCTCTTTAGGAACACCAGTACACCAGTCTAAACTGCTAATGGCTATCTTCTTCAAAGTCAGAAAACCAAGGGAATAAGTATAAAAGGAAACAAAAAATTGATGCCAAAAAACTTCAGAATTTCTAGACCGTAACAAAAAGAACAAAATTACACTATTATTTTAATTAACTGTGACACATTTAATCAAAATAGTCGTTTCATCAAAATTCCCCTTTCATGGGAAAATGGATTCAGCCAGATGCTACATGGCAACAATTCCGTAAGGAAAGCACAATTTGAAAAAAATTTATTGTAACAGGGAAAAAGTCAATAAGTGTAATGAAAAAAATGTGCAGTTTAACAGGTATTTTACAAACGTGAATATAAATACTCTGTGCTCTTTGCAAACTAGATTAACTGCTTAAAACAATTAAGGGCTGCTTCTAGTTGTGTCAATGTGAATTAGAAGCAGACCTAGGGCACTGAAGTAACAGCACTGCAAAACCAGGGGCTTCGGGTCTATAAAGAAGAATCTAGTATAAAAAAAATGGAACTTTATGGAAATTAAAGCAAATAGTAAATTCTGATTTTAACAGATAGAAAAAAATGTGGTATTTACATGGCCTCAAATGGCTTCGCAAAATTTTGGGGGAAGGGAAAAAGAATTGGAAATTATTGCAATATCCAGCAAATCTAGTTCAGATGAAGTGTACAACACCAAATCACAACATAAAGTAACACAATGAATTTTTGGTCTATATTTTCAACCCCATCTTACGAGTCTTGTTACTTCAATGCTGCTTCTTCCATGAAAAAGATTGTCTCACTAAGCAGGCAAGGGGGAGCACATATTCTGTGGACCTGTGATGAAAATTCAGGAGTCTGTTTTCTTAATAGATGAGCTTACCTCAGAGTAAAATTGACCCGTTCTTTCCTTTAAATACAAGAGCAAAATCTTTATCTTTGAGAATTCCAAAACTGCCAAGGAGAAATTCTTCACACCAGAAATCTACCTAAAGCTTTTAATCCCTATTTTCTCCATGGAAAAACTATTACTTGCTAAACAAGAAAAAAATATGCAATTAAATAAGACCCCATAAAAATACATTTTTCTGCAGATAATGAGGTACTTTCTCAGCTTATTAAAAAGTTTGTAGTCACCAAAGTTTAAAATGCTCCTGAGATAAGTGTCTCAAATGTACATGAACCAAATTTGATTATAATAGTTTTATTATTTCAGGAAGACCACTTAAAGTTAAGGCTTCTATCACTTGACTTTCAACAATGAATGCAATTCTGTGTTTTAAAGAAATCTGCATTACTTTCTAACATGTTATTCTAGCTCAGTGCTAACACTAAAGCTGCCTAAAGAATCCAAAACTAGGAAGGGGAAAAAGCTAAAGACTGAGCCACGCTGATATGTAGCAGCATGAAAGGTCACCTCATGGTTTTGTTCAACTCATCTGCTGCCATTTGGAACACACCAACAGGCTGAGATCCATCCAAACAGATTTAAAGCTGCAGTCAGAAACACTTTGCAAATAAACTGTGGTAGGTAGTAAAGGAAAATATGGCTACATTGCCCAATGTAAAATGAAAACAAAAATGAGTGACATGTTTAACAAGGAAAGTATTTAGGAATATATCATCAATATCAATATAAATCATCAATTAATATAAAATAATGAACACAGAAGTTAACCCTGCATATTAGACCCTTAAGATTAAAAACATACCTTTAGGTATCAGAAGGATCTCACAGAAATCAAGCCTCTCAAATGTGCTGAAGAAATAAAAACAAAAAAACCACCCACCACTTGAGAACTCAGACTATGATTCAGACTTTTGTTAATGCAGTTCTGGATCTTCTTTTTCCACAAGTCCCATCACTTCACAGCATTTCATACTCTTCATGGTTAGACTTCAACATCAGTAAGATGACAAGGATAGTGGATGGCCTAGCTAGCATCTTATTATAAGCTGCAGTTTATTCTAGACATTTCCAGTAATTTAAGCTTTAGTCATGATTTTGCATCCTCACTGACTGGTTGACTATTACTGATGGTTGTCACAATATATATACACATACATATTCTTATTAGAAAAATACATGTGTTCATTAAAAGAAGATCAAGCAGACTGATTTCTTATTTTCCTACAATAAGATAACTGCTTGTCTAGACAAAGGAAATGCAGTAGCTCTTATCTTCTGAACTTCAATAAAGTATTTGATATAGCACTTCTTCAAAAACTATTAGTCAGTTGGAAAGGAATTAGAAAGATGAACAGGCTGGCTAATCAGGAAATGTAGAGTTGGAACAGTAAAGAGATTTCCTTGAGATTCAGTGGCAGGGCTAATTTTATTTCAGATTTTCACTGAATGTTACAGCAAAAAATTGTAGAAGCTTTGTAATGAAATTTAAAAGTCAGAATCTATAACAAGTAAAACCACAATGGGATACAGAAAGAATTACACATGGAAGATATGAGTAACAGAAATATAACTGTATTAAGTACAAGGTGATGCATTCAGTAGTAACAACTAACACTTCCTCTACAAGCCAGAATCACTTTAGTTCAGAAAATACAGTGGCAGAAAGACTTAAGCTTATCAGCTTATCAGGAATAAGCAGGATGAGTTTGAGCATCAACAACTTTGAAAAAAAAAACAAACGACAACAAATATGCTTTTCTGACACAACAGAAAGCTATTTCCTGTTTATCAGCAATACTGTGTACACTTGCCTTCATATTCAAGAAACAGGATTAAGGATGATGGTAAGAACGGAGAACTAATTTTAGGTAAGAAAACTGAAATAGTTCAAATTTATTTAGCATCAGAAAACAACAGCTAAAAGGAGGTAAGATTATTTTAAATAAATGCAACTGTGCATTAATATCAAGGGAAGGAGAGAGATATTTAAACTAAAGCAGTATTCCTCAGATTTTAGAACTGGGGCTGTTGGAAATTGGAGAAGGGCAATGGGCCTTCTAGTTTCATGTTCTCAATTATATTTCATAGAATCACAGGGTGGTTTGAATTGACAGGGACCTGAAAAATCATCTAGCTCCAACCCTCTGTCACAAGCAGGAACACCTCCCACTAGACCAGGTTGCTAAAAGCCTGGCCTTGAACACTTCCAAGGATGGGGCATCCGCAACTTTTCTGGGCAACATATGCCAGTGACTCACCTCCCTCACAAAGAAGAATTTCTTCCTAGTATCTAACCCAAACCTGCCCCCTGTCAGTTAAAAGCCATTCCCTCTTGTCCTATCAACTCTATGCCCTTGCAAAAAGTCCTTCTCCAGCTTTCCTGTAGGCAACCCTGGAAGGTGCCATATGGTCTCCCTGGAGCCACATCTTCTGCTCAATCCCAACCCTATCCACAGGAGAGGTGCTCCAGCCCTCTCACCATCTCCATGTCCTCCTCTGGACTCGCTCCAACAGGTCAATGTCCTTCTTGTGCTGAGGCCCCCAGAGCTGGATGCAGCACTGCAGGTGGGGTCTCACCAGAGCAGAGGGCAGAATGACCTCCCTTGCCCTGCTGCCCACGTTTCTTTTGATGCAGCCCAGGACACATTTGGTTTCTGGGTTGCAAGTGCACATTGCAGCTCATGTCCAGCCTCTCACCCACCAGCACCCCCAAGACCTCAGAAGGGCTGCTCTCAATCTGTTCTCCACCCAGCCCATATTTGTTCCTCGGATTGCCCTGACCCGTGTGCACATGAAAAGACATTCTTAGCACACCCTGATAAAATAGATAAAAGTTGTCGTCTGGAGACTGGATAACACCAAAATCTACCATGGTAGATGCCCTTGCAACTCAGCATAATTCCTTCTCTTTCAGAAAAAGATTAATATTCGACTTCAATGAATACTGTTCTCTAAAAGACCATATCTTTGAATGTAATTGAAAAATTGCAAATCCCCTTTAAGCCTTACTCCTCTTGAATTCTTTTGGGCACTGCTTGACTGCCATTACTTGCATTGCCCTGAGGGCTATGAGTGATATTCTGGACCAGAGCAGGGATACTTAGCTATGTAGCTGGCATAATTTTTAACCACCTAGACTGTATACATCCAATATTCAGTGGGACAGATTCACACAAATCCAAATTCCTGTTTGGTCCTGAGGTGCATAAATGAGTATGCTGCTTACAATAGTTGGACTATTGTTGTGCTAAAACCAAAATCATCACACTCGAGCACCTAAAAATGACTACCTAGTTTTAAAATCAATTTTTAAAATAATCATTATGACATATTCACACTGTCATAAGAGATGCCTGCATCAAAATCTTCATATACTTTAGCCTTAAATCTTTATACATTTAGCCTGAAGCCAATTTCTGTGACCAGCAAAGCCCAAGAGATCAGGAATTTAGAAAGGACATGCTGACAGAGCTGAACTTTCATAAATGTATTCTCATTGCTGTATTAAACATTTAATTTAATTTCCAGTGGTCCTGTATAACAAAGATTTAGAAGCAAAGGATCACAGCCTTCACAGACTTTCCTGTGACTCTAAGAACAGGAGTAATGAGGACATATTTATATCTCAGTTCAAAAGTTTTACTGCTAAGTTGTTCACTAAAAAACAAGGATAGAGATTGAAGGCAAATTTACAAATTGTCTTTACCTCCTTTTATCTATTAAAATCCCATTTTGTCACAAATTTACTATTGCTTCAGCTCTTTCAAAACAAAAAGTCTTCATTCTTTTTCCAAAGCCATTCATATTCACCTCTTCTCACTGTTCTGAATGGTCAGTTCTACTTCAATTTTAAGATTTTAAAATTTAAGTTTTAACTCAGGGAACTAACCAACATGTCCTCCAGAATACAAAACCAAACACTGCATAAGTAGACAAATTTTACATAGTGTAGTAATAAAAAAAGCTTTTGAACTGAACACTTCATTTTCAAAATACAGACGATATTACGTCATCTCTAAATGTGAAATTAGAACCAAACTCAACAATATACTTCTCTCAAGCCATATAAGACAAAATTATAGTAACCATCTGTGTGTTCAAGTACAAAGAAAGGTAAACAGAATTTTAGAACAAGTGAGACTAGACCTACTCAGTTTCCCAACAGAAACATGATGGAAACTGCAACTCACACTAATAATATTTTGGAACACTGTCCAAAATGTTTCAGTGGAAACAGTCTGTTCTACTAAATTACCACTTCATTGCAGTTATGGTAGCTTTTTTTCTGAAAACAATTTAGCTTGATGTCATGCTGTTCATTGTCTATAAACCTGCCAAACACGTACCATTGTGTAAGGCCAATATTTCCCCTATTTCTCATCTGATTTTAGGAGAGACCTGTCCAGTTTTCTACCAAAGACAACTGTTAGGAGCAGGTCTAAGGAGTGGTCTGAAGGCCAGGAATGTGTTTCTTCCAGACTCCTGATCAATTAACTCTTGGAAAGGTACTTCCTCTTTAAAGTTTGGGGGGCATGCAGCTTTTGTGTCGGTCCGCTGACTTTTGTATTCCAACAGAGATCCTCTAGAGGACACCAACCTGGAGAAGTTCGGGCAACGCTTCTCAAACGTACATGGAGTCTGAAAAAGGTGCTGGTAGATTTCTTCAGGCAGCTTTAAAAGTGTCTAAGTAGGTACATGGGACTAAAACTACCTCAAATAGCTAAAAACCAGAAAATTGGATGCCCAACTTGATTAGAATCCATAGAGCAGCCCACTGGCATCTTCAGGAGCATAAGGATCTCCAGTCTGAATACCTTTATCAATTCAACCTATGAGCCTTAACATAATCTTCAGCTACAGTGAAAGTTCTAACATGAAGAAAAAAAATAAAAACTCATTTTTCATTCTTAAAAAAGTACCTCAGACAATCCATTACCATTCCAGACCTTTCAGGTTTTTTCCAGTCCAGCATATAAGCTGATTTCCCCAATGACTATTACAGCTTATAAGTAGCAACATCTACAGTGTAAGTAGGTTAGTTGCATTCTCTGTCAAGGGAATAACTGTCATATCACAAAAACTGCCTTTTTCTTTTTTCTTTGCCCTGATGTCTTAGATCTATGCTAAAAGACAAAAAGTAACAGATAGTGACACGCAACAGAGCCTGTCTCAAATTACATAACTCTAAAGTCTAAAGGTGAATAAAAATTATATAAGAATCAACTCTCTTAGTCTTTGCAACTGCCAAATACACAAAAAATATTCCATGAAATTTATGCCAAAAAAGTTCTCTTTTGTTCAAGGGTACCCTGTCTTGTGCTTTAAAAGACAAACAAACAAGGTAGGATCATGAAACAGAGGCTGTCACGAACTGTAAAGCCACTGAAAAGAAGCTGTTATTTTTAAGGCACTTTTCAGAAACGTAGACATTTGCCAGCAGACCAAATAAAGCTGACTAAAATCCTTTCGTGAAGTTTTTAGCTCCTATGACCAGCCTTCAGAGCTGTTGCTTCTGCACCACCAGCTTCCGGCTGTGCTGGTTGCCCCATGGAAGCTGCACTAGTCAAACGGGGCCCCTGCAGCACCAGAAGGTGCAAAACAGGTGTGATTCACTGACTCTCCAAGTTTCTGGAACTGAAAGACAGAAACTCCAACAGCAAGCACCATGAGCATACGAAGAGTTCAAAGCAAATGTAACTTTTTCCATGAAGATCAGTGAGGCATCCATTCTTCATTTTTCTTTTTGCTTTTTTCAGCAAATTCCCTTTCTGATTCAAAAAAGGACAGGCTGATTAAGAACTCTGTTATTTCTGAAAACGCAGGATTCAAATATGGTTTCTGGAGACGTAATTAGGTAAATTTCCACATGCATTTACAGTAAAGAAAATTTTCATTAGGAAAATTTTCAGAGTTCTATTACATTCAGAGTTCAATTCAAACACTATAAAAATACTAACAGCTCTGGGGGAGGAAACGTAACTTGTACTAACGTCATTTTCAGTCATAAAAGCTTCTGCAATTAATATTGTCTGTAGGACTGCCAGCAGAATTAAGTTAAACAGAATGCCATTGCTGATTCTTCTAGCATTTTACTTCAGTACATCCTTGTTCATTGTGAGGATTTACTCCTGAAATGGAGATTTGGATCGCCACGTTCCAGACATCTTTTTGGTTCAGGCTATACCTGGCTGTCTAAAGCCTCCCAGTACTTTCAGTGAGGTATGACTTCAGCTCTTATCTTCAAGCAGTGTGTAGTGTTGACGCCTCTTAGTCAAACAGTTGTTAACTCCAGTAACGAGCACATTTAACTTAATTTTAGGTCTCTCTTTCCCTACAGAAATGACATCATACATGACAAGAGAGTCTGTTTCCCTGGCACAACACTGCTGTGCAGATACACCTTCTGCTGCAGGTCTGACAGCATACCAAAGGCAGTGTCTCAGTCTGCAAAATTCTTCTGGGAGTTTTCCTAAAAATAACAAGCACTGCACATAAATCCAATTTACTGATATGCGTACAGATGTGGCTAGGTCTCTTTGATAGAAATTCTAATGGATTCACCTGCCTTCCACGGTATGAGCACACCAACCCATACTGCAGACAGGCTTGTCCAAGCTCTGAAGCTATCCAAACACATCAAACATGAAGGGAAAGGCACTGTGGCCTTTACTCCAGGTCCCTCTGCCACTGAGTAATTTCTGTGTAGCCCCAACACTTTGAGTTAGAACTTCACTATTAAAAGCAATGAGGGCAGCAGCTGAAGGGCCATGCAGGTCATGGGCTCAGCATCCTCCAGCTTATTCCAAAGACATTTCATTGTCTTCCAGCCTACACATTATCAGTAAGGATTTGCACAGAAGTGAGTGCAGAAATCTTGCTATCAAGAGGCACATACAGAGACTGCACACTTGGCAAAACTCTGCAGTGGTGCTACACACAAGACACAACGACACAAGAACAACCACAACTACAGATAACTAACATGCAGTTATATCTTCAGCATTAAAATCTGTTGCCATGAGGTTTTTATTCCAAAAATAGCAAGCTATGCATGCGGATTTCTTCAGACTAACGGGGCAGTCACTGTCGTTCTCTGCGCAAACATTTTCCAGTGAATAAATTGCTGAAAGTTACTATTAAGTATCAAAATACTGTGAATATAGTAACTTTTACAGAACCCCAGAAGAGAGAAGCAGGAGCACACATGCTGTAAACAACTCTGGTTTTGAAGTGATACCACCAGAGTAATACTGCAGTCACACATCACCTCCACTTTCAGATACAAACATCAGAGAAAAGGATTGGTAAAATTCCAGCTCTGGATCTGAAGCTAACCAAATGTAACAATACAAGCCCTACCTCTTCAGCTTTCCTCCCTAAAAATGAAAGAGTTAAGGAGAGACAGTTAACTCGGTTAGTGGTTAAAAGGAGAATAAGGTTTAGAGATAGAAAACAACCATAAATAAGTAAACAAAGGTACCTGACACAGTAGCCTACATTCCAGCTTTTTTCTTTAAATATCCTAAAGAAACTATACCTCAAAAGGTAGCACCTTTTCTCAAAGACTCCATGACTGTAAATACATGTCTACAAGTTCCTCCTGCACATACAGGAGCTGCTCTATTCACACGGAGTAGACCTCCAATGCTATTCACACTTCCAGTACAGAGCACTTTTGTCTTCCGTAGGGTTTTGTTAATATTGACTCTAGAAACAACACACGGGAAAAAGTCAGAGCACTAAACAGCACTAAACTGCTCTGGGGGACAAACTCCAATCTTTTCATCTAGCTTAGAAAATAAATCACTGGTATGTGATTTTGGTGATCTGAAAACCAGCAGAAGGAGTAAGAGATCAAAAAGGAACACCTTAAGTCGCCTTCTAAAAACAAACATAAAAACCTTCATGTAAATACATGCACCTTTCAGAATTTCAGCCTTGTCTCGTGCAAATGCTATCATTGCTCAGATCCTAACCTATATTCCAGGTTGCAAACAGCACCCCGCCCGCAAACTCCTTGGCAGCTCAGACTGCAGGAATTATGCCACGTGGAAACTTTGCCTCACCCAGTCATCTAGACCTGGCAAGTTTAAAGTACCATCAGGCCAAGGATCTTACTAGAAACAGTCCCTTTTCCCCCTAAAATCATCCCCCAGTCAAACCAAACCAAACCCAACCCCCCTCCAAGAGAAATCAAATATACCAGGTGAACATTCTTGGACTTTTTATCCCAAACATTTAAAGGTTGCTTTGTCTGATATCACCTTTTAAAACAGGTTAAATTTCATGAAAGAAAATGAATGCATTTTAGATATTTGAGCCAAAACCAAATGTTCCCTCTAAACCACTGTATTCGTAAGAAGGTGAGGTGTCATCAGAGGTGAATGGCCTTACAGCAACAGCACAGGCTAATTTGAGAGAAAGTGTTTATCTGCTTAAAATAACTAATGTAATTGGTTAATGTAATTAATTATTACATTAATTCAATAGTAATTACAATGTTTCCCTCTTTGAAAAAGGCAACTTAAATATTTCATTTAAAAGTTAAGTGGCCTTAATAAAGTATGATGGGCTTTTTCTCATGGTTTGCAGGACCAAATCTGAATGAGCCATGAATACATCATATAAGTGAAAAACCACAAATAATATGAAATAAAGTTACTGGAGATTACTTTTTTGGTGTGGGTAGGCAAACTATACACAATTCAATATTCTCTGAATATGTTATTTTTAAAAGACAGTAAGAAATACACTGGCAAAACTCATTATATTGCACTAGCTAGTACTACCAGTATATAGTTGTTGTATTTATCAAGGGAAATGAAACATACACTTCACTTACATTTTCCTTAGCTACTAATGCTCTAAGTTCCGTGTTCATAGAGGCTCAAACTGAATTTGCTTCCCGACTCTCAACTTTAATACTCAACATCACACACAGAAAAACCCCAACCAATTTATTGTACCCAGTGTTACAATATTGGCAACTGTAGAAGAAAATGACACTAATACCATCACTTAACCTTCTGTGCCTCAGACCCCCGAGATTCTTCCTAGCATCTCCCTCCCACTATGCACTTTGTGTTGGGATGTTGGCCAGACACTCACCACATCCCTCTTCCCAGGTTTCCAGGGCTGGATATCAGTGGAGAAGGACTACAGAATGTTACAGCAAAGCATATCTGCTCCATAGTCCAGAGGTTGCCTTAGAAACTCATTTACAGCATAAAGTTTGCTTAATTCCAGGTCAAATTTTCATGCTCTGGTCATTTGGTGGGGAAAAAGGTAAAGGAAAACATCTACATATTCTCATACCACATGCATTTACTTTTATCATCTCTCAACTAGAAGTCATAGTAAATGTTACAACCACCTGAAAATACCTGTTTACTTTTCCTTATAAAATAAAGCTTTGTTTTTTATCCCTAATAAAACTCTGCAATTTGTTTCAAACGTAAAAGTTTTCCCCAGTCCCTAGACCATACTAAACAAGCTACCATCGCTATATAAAGTGCTTGTTGCATCTGATTTCAATCTCAGTTATGGAAAGTGCCGAGCAGTCAGGATACAAAACACCTTGTCCAAAGCAGCCAGGGCCTACAGTGCTGAATTCCCAGAGTCAGAACCAACCACTTTCATTTAAATTGCATGTGAGGTGTGACGCTGTGCAGGTTAACTCACAGCATCTCAACAAACTGCCACAGACAACAGCTACTCACTAAAGAAGCAAATAATTTATTGTCCCTTCCATTTGTAATAATTTGAAGGCACCAATAATTAAACCTAATCAAAAGAAATGTCTTAGCTGTAGGGTCTCATAAGATTCATTACAACTGTATCGCGGATGCAAATATAGTAAATACAAATTTCTTGATGATTTCTCTTAAAGAAGAGATTGACAATCCAGAACATCTTACACTACTTGAGCTAAGTGTCCAGACCATAAGATGGATGAACTACTTTGTCTAAAAACCTGCATTTCCAGTTTTTCCTGTGTAAAGGACTCATACTCAATAGCATTTCAATGGATACACCCAGTTTGTCTTAACTAAAAGTGAAAACAAAATTCAGGTAGCTCTAGAAACAGCTTCATCTAAGAGTTTCAGAAACTGAGCATGGTCCATCTTGAGCATACAAAACAGGCTGTACATCTAACAGCAAACCAAACTGCAAATCTGGAATAAAACTGAACTGGCAGGAGAAGGGGAGGAAACAAAGCAAAACTAAAGGCAAATAATACTTTGCCTTTTCAAACAACATATCGTCCCTTTATTTCTTGTTACTGCCTCTCCAGCTCCTTCAATAGATGGCTGATGGGTTATGTGAGACAGTATTTTAGATGCTGAAAATGCCAGTATTCTATTCCTGTGGACTTTAATGCAAATGGAGTCAATAGGCATTTTGTCTTCTTTGTACTGAATGTACTGCTGATTATGATGTTTCCTATGTCTAAAAACAAATATGAAAACTTTAGGCCCTCGGGTCCTTCCTATGTGAGCCTGTTCTCAGGGCCAATGAGCTACTTACTACCTGAGGAACACTAAGAAAGGAGCAGAGGAAAGGAATCCACCTCTGCACTACTACCAAATACTCTGTACTAGAGCTAATTTTAAATCCAGACAGATTTATCCACCAGGAGAGGATTGCTAAGTGATGATGTCAAGGTTGTCTTAACAGGCAATGAAACTCCGGACACACATCTCACACAGTATTGTGTATACACAGAAGAAGTCTCTTAGGAAGTCTCTCAGTGAAATGGTGTGTAGGTATGTACACTTTAATTTATACTTCAAGGACAGTCTTTCTTCTGTCATACCCAAGCCCGAAAGCCATTTGGGCACAGTTAATTATTCAGAAACTTCCTTGTCACAGGGGTGATGTTATTTCAGAACAGGGTAGCAATAATTGGGCAGTAACTGTCCAGAGCTTCCACATTCAGAGATAATTCCTTGAGCAAGAGCCTTGCAATTACTTCTTTTTGAAAAGCTGCCAAGTTATTCCCCAGGAACAGAGGCAGTGAGAATCTATAGCTGTAACAAATCAAGGACCTCCATGCTCGATTTCACTAAGGCAGCTGTGTGTCAAAATCCAAGCCATCCAAGCATCTCAAAGACATACTAACTGCTGCCTTCCAGAGGAAATAAATCACAATTGTCCCTCATGACACAGATTTTCTGTTAGGAAGCAAACAATCCTGTCTGAAGGAATCTCAGCAGACAAATTATTTTCTCCAACCCCAAATTTACAAATCTGCATTTTAAGATGAAATGTATCTACACACAACTGCTCACGGTGCAGATGCTGTTGCAATTTAAGGAATTAGCTTTTATCTCTCAATGCATACACAAAAAAAGTACTCTTCGTGACTTCTAATATACCCAGTAAAATTGCTGAAGAGTAAAACAGGGAAAATAAAATAAAGGAGCTGTGATCTGATGCTGCCTCTGTTACTGCTTCCAGATTTTGGTGGAAGTAGTAAAGACATAAACTTGCAAGATAGTAATCCTTGCACAATTTTGTGACAATAGTTTCAGATGAGACATAGTAGTACACTCTGCTCTTACTCAGAGATCCAGTGATTTTTTTCTTTTTTTCTAACAATACAATGACAAATGCCCACAGTCTTACTTTAGAACCAAAAACCTGAGCAACGTAGACAACCATATGTAACAGTGAGACGCAAATTAAGGTGGCTTCAGTCTCTACCAGAAATGATTGTCAAGTCAGAGCAATGCAATACACACTCAAAAATTTTTTTCTCATCTCACAAGAATACATACACTGCAAGTGGTGCAAATGTACTATTCCTTTACTATTCCTGATATGTAGGACAACATGTCTGCTTGTCAACTTGTAGACAAAACGCATTTCTCTTCAGTGAGAGCCCTCTGAATTTCACTTGAAGATGGCTCAGGTGTATACGTTTTACATTCAAAAGTGACAGAACAGTCTTTGCTAATTGTTATCTTTGTTTTTTGCTCCAAACTAAGTTACCTTCTTAGCTCTATGAAGCATTACAATGAAGCTTTAAATGCTGTGCCTTACTGCAATGTGCTGAAGCCTGCAGGGAAAGCTGGGTTAGGAAAACCCAGTAAAACAGAAAGTCATACTGTTCCCTACTCTGAATTGGAGGGAAAAAAAGAAAAAAAAAGAAAAGAAAAAAGAAATTTTATTAAAGTGCTTTGGATAATTGTGACTTGCAGGTTATTCATTTCACATTACTGAGACTGCATATATGGCAAAGAATTTAAGGATAATAAGACTGCGAGAATAAACATCAACAGCTGCATTGTACTATAAAAGTCTTCAACTATTCTTGCTTTAAAAATACCATGACTGTGATAAAAAGAATTGGGCGGGGGAGAGGGGAACCTAACCAAATTCTTAACACTGAAGAATGCTGAAAAAAAAAACCACAAAAAACACCAAAAAGACTAACTAGAAACATGTCACTGTGTCAGTGAGTCCTTAGTTGTAATCAATGATCTCATCAATAAGTAATAAATTAAAGGTGAGGGAAGTCAATTTACTCCTCAGTGAAAGGGAATGTCCCTCAGACACCACAAAGTGCCAGAAGACTCCAAGGCAGCTGATATTCTGGTCAATGTTTTCTTCGCTGAAGCCTTGGGTTCTCAATTTTTGCTGTTAATAATCTTCATTCACAGTTATAATGTTGAGATTTTGAGAGAACTAAATGCACTAAATTTTGACCACACTACAGACTGTGTTCGTCCTTTGTTCTGGCTTTCCACCATCACTACGAAAGCTGCAAACACATCCTCAAAATAAAAAAACGTATGTGAGAAGACAGTTTTTGCCATCCCTTCGTGATCGTGGCAAACAGGACTAAACAAAGAACAGATCAAAACAAAATCCTCATTTCTGGCATGAAGAAAGCCAAGCATGGAGAATTTCAGCCACATGGGAATTTGTTTCTGTAAAATATAGCATAATGATTACATAAAGAGGCTTTGATTACTGTAAAATTCAATGATACATGCATTTCTAACAGCATTGGAAATCCTAAATGATTACACAAGCCTTTCATGTTTATTCATCAAATATTTAAAATACAGCATAATACAAAACATTAAACTAGTTCACTCTGAGAGCAATTTGCTATGCTCTTCTAGCAAAAATATGCTCAAGAAGATAGTCTCATGTTACATTCAAAGCATGCTTCTTATGTAATTTTTAAATAGAATTATTTGCTCAGCTTTAGTTTTTAAGTACAAAATGTAAACATTGACTGGTACAAACATATCCATAACTGTAAAAGACGCTTTTGTGAGATGCATGGTAGAGGGGGAAAAATCTGTTCTAATAGGTTGAATTTGCTCTGTTTTCAAATTCACAGAACACACACCCCAAAACTTCAAAAGAAAAAGCTGTCTCCAACCTGCTTTTAAATGCTTGCTTTTATAACACAAAAGCAAAAGCAGACTTGCCACTGCTCCATATATTTTTCTTTTCAACTTTTGCACCTAAATATATTCAATATTATGCAGAAATAATTTTGCCACTGAAGGACTAGATTTTAAATATACTGTACTTTCTATTTTACATCAATATCTACAACAGGAAGAGTTAGCTAGCAAAGTAACCTTCACACAGGAATTAGAAGGGCTCATTGAAACAACTTTAAACTAGATTTGAAGAGGGAAAGGGGTAAAACCAGGCTCACTGGAGATAAACCTGAGGGCTGCACGCAAAAGCCTGAGAGGCTGTGTGTTAGCCTGAGGTTCTGTCATCTAGTGGAGATAGGGGATGGAGATCCATGTGAGAGCAAAGATTCAAGGGTTTCTGAGGTGTTAGAATCCATGGAAGCACCTGAGAACAGTCAGATAGGAATTCAGGCTTCTCCCCCCAGAAGGGTTTTGGGAACAACAGCCGAGCTGAAGTGCATCTACACCAGTGCAGGCAGCATCTGCAACAGGAGAAGCTGGAAGCCTTTGTGCAGTGTGAAAACTATAACACAGTTGCCATCGTGGAAACATAGTGGGGTGATTTGCACAACTGCAGTGGTGTAATGGATGGCTATAAACCCTTCAGAAGGGACAGGCAAGGAAGGAGAGGTAGTGGGGTAGCCCTGTGTCTTAGGGAGGGTTTTGATTGTCTAGAGCTTAATGATGGAGACAATAGGGTTGAGTGTTTACAGGTAAGGATCAAAGGGAAGTCCAACAAGACAGACAGACCACCCAATCAGGATGAAGAGGTGGAGAAAAATATTTTATAAGGAGTTGGGAGAAGTCCCACTATCACTAGTTCTTGCTCTCTTCAACTTACCAGATATCTGCTGGAAATACAACCCAGCAGAGCGGAAACAGTCCAGGAGGTTCCTGGAGCGTGTGGAAGAGGCATTCCTGACACAGCTGGTGAGTGAGCCAACTAGGGAGGGCACCTCACTACACCTATTGCTTATGAACAGAAAAGGATTGGTGGGTGATGCAATGGTTGGAGGCCACCTTGGGCACAGTGATCACAAAGTAATGAGAGTTTCCAAGGGGTGCCAGTAGAACTGCCACGCTGGACTTCCAGAGGGCAAACTTTGGCCTGTTTAGGAACCTGGTGAACAGAGTCCCTCAGGAGTCAGTCCTGAGGGGCAAAGGAGTGCAGCAAAGCTGGACACTCTTCAAGAAGGAAATTGTAAAGACACAGGAGCAGGCCATCCCCATGTGCCAAAAGATGAACTGGTGGGGAAGACTGGCCTGGCTGAACAGAGAGCTTTGGCTGGAACTCTGTAAGGAAAAGATTTTGTGACCTTTGCAGGAAAGGGAAGGCAACTCAGGAGGACTACAAGGATGCCATTAGGTTATGCAGGGAGAAAATTAGAAAGCCCAGCTGGAACTTCATCTGGCTTCTGTCACAGAAGACACTAAAAAATGTTTCTATAAATACATTAGGATTAATGTATAAAAACAAAAGGAGGGCTAAGGAGAATCTCCACCTTTATTGGACGCAGGAGCACACAGAATGTCAAAGGATGAGGAAAAGACTGAGGTACTTAATGCCTTTTTTACCTCAGGGTTTATTAGCAAGACCAGTTGTTTGGGTACCCAGACTCCTAAGCTGGAAGAGCTTATCATTCTCACCTGACCATAAATACGAAATTGCCAATGAGAACAAACAAAGCTTATTCTTTAAGTCACTCAAACATTTCCATGCTGCTGCATTTAGTTTAAGAAAATCCATGCCTGCAGTGCCTGGGCTGCTCATGAAGGCTGCAGTACTCAGCCTACTGGCAGTACCAGCCATCTCTCCTGAGGAGCAGCTCCTTCAATGCCTTGTGCAAGGGATGTCAGGGTCAAGGGCACTGGGGGGAGGAAAGCAGATCAACCTTCTGAAAGGACAGAAGCATATCCTTCAACTTGAGGTCATGTTTTGACAGCCAAGTTTGCTCCACACTGACTAAAGAAACACTGTGCCATGTTCTTTCTCTACTCATTGCAGGATACACATTTCAGAGGAAAACATCGCAGCCTTCTAGAGTAGGCACATGCCCCTTGAACACTAAAATCATCATTAGAAATGAAAGGGCAGTGCAATAGCCACGTTGGATTTGTTTGACTGTACTGATGTGCTCTGTGTTGGTCTAATGAGGGATAGAGTGGTGAAATCCACAGCTGGTTAAAATAAAATCTTCAGGAAAATGTTATCATTTACTATCTGGTTCCCTCTTTCTAAGCAATTTTCAAGGCAGCCCTTTAAACTTTTACAGAATTCCATCAGTCTCAGCACTAAGTAGTTTTACAAATCTTTTCCAAAATGTCACCTCTTGGAGCAAACCTTTGCCTCATGTGAGGCAGGAGTAGCATTTGGTTGTTGGAGTAGTTAAAAAAGGAAAAGAAAATGGAAAATGAATGAACAGTAGGTTACATTTTTCCCTGAAGATACAGCAATAGGGAGGAGTTTGCCTCTCCTCTCCTTGAGGAGAAAAAAATTAATAAAAGGGTAGGAGAAAAAGTAGGATGCTTTCAAAGGGAGAAAGATTTTTGCAAAGCCAAATCCTCCCATTGAATTTTCAAGGGCAAGGCGCAAAGAGCAGTAAGGCTACAAATGGACTTTAAGTCTATACCTGTAACTTTCTCGGTCTTGACACTTATCCTCAATTCTCCTACAGATACACTAAGATATATGAAACCTTTCTGTACCCTCAGCCACTTCAAAGAAAGGTTTTATTTCAATATAAGCCAAAGGAAAGTCAGCAGCTTGATTTTCCCTTTAAGTATTCAGGACTTTTAAAAATTAGTGAGAAACACTGACAGTAGTGCTTTAGGTGAATTCCACATGCATGTGCCTGGCAGAATGAAAAACATTCCTCTCCCTCAAGATCTCTAATAATCGTGCTTAGTAAGAATATCTAGTTTGTTGCAAAAAGAAAACTGAATCTATCATCAGGTATATATTTGTGAAAAAAAAAATAGATGATTTTGGAGAGAATCATGAATATCTAAAGCTTTATTGCAAGTATGTCTGTGGGTAGGACTGCAGAACTGTACAGTACTGCTCTATTAAAAAGAATGTGGTAATAAGAGTTTCTAATTTAAGGCAATATTTCTCTGCAAATCCTGCAGAGATGGCAGTGAACAGAACTTTGAAAAGGAGGACTTGAGTGGCTTTTTCTTCAAACAAAGTAGAGAACTTTCAACATCAGTTTTTGAAGAAAAACAGCTTCAGTAGTTTTAGTGTTCACAAGAGCAATGGTTTAAGTGCACTCCTGTACAGGCAGAGTGCAGGAAGGTGATGTGCAAGATTTCATATTTATCTCTGCTAATGCATTTCACGCCCTGCTTTGGAGTGCTCCTAATATTCAGAATATTCAAGCCGTGTGTCTCTTCAGCAGGGATGGCAAACCACACTAAACTGCATGGTGGTGTTGTGACAGATCGATGCCCACGAGGGAACGCGGAATGCTGTCACTTCAGATTTGGCTTCACAACTGATCTCAAAATGCCTCTTGTCATGATGAACAGGCTTCACTTTCCACTCACCCTGGTGGGATTCAATTTTAACAGGGATACTTGCAATATCAAAAGACACACAAGGCAAAACCTTTTGCAAATTTTCATTCCTAGTGAGCAAGTTTAATAGAAGATTCAAACCTCAACAGTTGAAAGACATGTAATTTAAATAATCTAAAATTGTCATTTCATAATATATGTTTCCATATCCAAAACTGAACTTCTGTTCCCACTACTCCTAAAATTATGGAACTAATCTAATGTTATTCTCAGTGATTAAATTTGGGAAGTAACAAATGCAAGACCAGCCTGTTGAATGTGTAATATTTCAACTATCTCGTACACATTCAGTTTCTCTTTGCCCTTGGGAGATAACATTAGAGTAGTTTTTTGTATCTTCAGTATCACGTGTGAACTCCAGTAATTATATCCAACCAAAGGAGATTATTTTTGAAGGGGTGATGCACAGACCAGATAAAGAAAGTTGCCACCAGGTACAGAAAGTTGCTCCTGTCCTCTGCTTCCAGAACTTATCAAGTGTGGATCTAAAGGAGGAGGCACAACTCACTGCATGTCATACCAGAACATTAAAACAGCATTTACCTCAAGGTCTTACTGCATTAAAACAAACACAATCCCACCATACAAGATGCAAACATTTTCATACCTGCTTTACAGACAGAAAAGTCAGTGTAGTAAGAATTTAAGCTGTAGGTCTAACTGCATTAAACAAACACAAATCAGATGTAGATGCAGCAACAAAAGAACCAGTCTTGGGAAACAAGCAAACAAAAGCCTCACCACAGTTACATGGTCAGTACTTGTTTAAAAACATACTCACGGTGCTCTACTCCATGAAGTTCAGAACGCTTACTGCAGGACACACACATATATACTCTAAATACACAACAAAGATTGCTGCCTCACAAATTAGTCACTAGCATTTCCCTCCTCTTAATGTAACCCAAATTCATCAGTTCTTTATTTGCTGTGGATCTGTTATGTGGCAGTGCTATCTGACATGTGCTAAGCAGTATTTTCACAGCTTTAAAACTTGCTAGACCAAACTGGGAAAACCTGCATGCCTATAAGAAAGATAAGAACAGTACTCTTGTGCAGAAGTAGTGCAGAGGTAATATTTGTACAGCTTATGAGCCTATAATTCTGATCTTATTGGACAATGACTTAAAGAACAGGCACAGCCCCAGCATTACGACAAAACCCAACTATCTAAAATCTTAAAAACTGTGTAGCTCAAGACAGCTAAACATAAATTTGCTCATGGCAACATCAGAAGAAAATCTTTGTGATGTAGGAACAGATGTCACTGTACATTTTTCATAATATGGCATTACCCGCTGTTTTGTATGCATGGCTTCACTGGATATATTTAAATTATATTTCATAAACACTCTAACTTCTTTGTTCTAACTATATCAAAGTAAAGTAGGAATAGCCTAGTCTTTATTAGAAGTTTCTATTTACATGAAAACTTACCGTAACCAATCACTTAGAATCACAGAATATGCTCAGTTGGAAGGGACCCATCAGGATCATCGAGTCCAACTCCTGGCTCTGCACAAGACAGCTCCAAAAATCACACCATGTGCCTGAGAGCATCGTCCAAACACTTCTTGAACTCTGTCAGGCTTGGAGCTCTGACCAATTCCTGGGGAGCCTGTTCCAGTGCCCAAACACCCTCTGGGGGAAGAAAATCTTTCTAATATCCAACCTAAACCTCCCCTGACAACTTCAGGCCATTCCCTCAGGTCCTGTCCCTGGTCACCACAGAGAAGAGATCAGTGCCTGCCCCTTCTCTTCCCCTCACAAGGAAGTTGTAACTGCAGTGAGGTCTCCCCTCAGTTTCCTCTTCTCCAGGATGAACAGACCAAGTGCTCTCAGCCGCTCCTCACACGGCTTCCCCTCAAGGCCCTTCACCATCCTTGTGGCTCTCCTTTGGACACTCTCTATAAGCTTAATATCTTTCTTATATTGTGGCACCCAAAAGTACCACAATATTCAAGGTGAGGCCACACCAGTGCAGAGCAGAGCAGGACAATCCCCTCCCTCGCTCATCTGGTGATGCTTTGCCCCCAGGACACGGTTGGCCCTCCTGGCTGCCAGGGCACTGCTGACTCATATTCAACTTGCCAGTGACCAATACCCTCTTTCCCAGCACTGCTTTCCAGGATCTAATTCTCCAGTCTGTCCATACATCCAGGGCTGCCCCATCCTAGGTGCAGAATTCGGCATTTTCCCCTGTTGAACTCCATATGGCTGGTGATTGCCCAGCCCTCTAATTTGTTGAGGTCTCTCTGCAGGGCCTTCCTCATTTGAGGGAGTCAACAGCTCCTCCCAGTTTTGTCTCATCTGCAAACTTGCTTAGTGTCCCTTCCAGTCCTGCATCCAAGTCATTTATGAAGATGTTGAAAAGCACAGAGTCCAAAATATTGCCCTGTGGAACCCCACGAGTGACAGATCACCAGTCAGATGTTACCCCATTCACTATTACCCACTGTGCTCAACCCATGAGCAATTGCCCACCCACTACACGATGTGTTTATCCAGCCATGTGTTGTCCAGAAGGATACTTTGAGAGACAGTATTGAAAGCTTTACTGAAATCCAAAACCATTACTTCAACTGGCTTCCCTTGATCAACTAGGTGGACTAGTCAAAACAAACAAGCAAAAAAAATAATCTATTTCATTATATTAAAAACCTCAATTACAGAAAGCCTGACACAGCCAAGACATAATTATGATGAACATCAGACAGAGATGCATAAAAAGTGAAAAGTGCAGTCAGAACATTCAGTGTGTCAAGCACGGTGAACGTGATCCCAGCTGCACAGTACTTCAATATAATTAAACCACACTTCTTACATAATGTAAGTTAAATGACAGGCGAGAGTGAAGTTAACTATCTACTTTCTGGTTCAGGAATACCAGCATTGCAAGGCTATTAAAATCTTTTTTTAAAGAGCACAATAAATAACATGTCAGCATCCCCCTTCACTTCAGCATTTCTGACCTGTGTGCACAAAGCAAACAATATTTAATTATTTTTGTATTATAACAAAAATCCAGCAGGTTTGAAAATGAGACCTAATTCTCTTGTATAGACAGAGCCTGGTTTAGGCAAGAAACAAAAAAATGCTTTACCCTGTGATGTACCCACTGCCCTTTCCCCGCCTTCTCTACAGTCTTCTATTTGTGGCAGTAAAATCCTGCTGAGTTTAATTAATGCACAGAATTCACTTCCTATAGTTTCATTTTATTACAAGAGAAATAAGACAAGTTAAAGTATTTATTTGTGACAAGGGATATTAGCTGCTTTGAGCTTATTAACGGAAGTAACCAGTAGTATAGCCCTGACGTTGAGGGAATTATTACTGTAGCTTTTTGCCCAATTTCTGCAAAATGTTTTGCAGTCAGATCCAAGGGTTATTTCTGCCCTAAATGCTCAATTACATGAGCTGGTGATTGATCTGGAAGCGCAGCCCAGAAGACCAGGGCATACCTAATAACCTTGGATTCCCCTCCACCCCCAAGCAGTTTATCTGTCTGTTTGGAGGAATGGTAGGGCTACATTTTGCAGCCATCAGTTGTGGCAGCGGCTTTTGAGGAACAAGAAAGTCAGCTTTACTGTAGCCTGGATAATCAGAAGAGTGAAGCCACAGCACTTGGAGCAGTGTTAACGCCAAAGGGACACAACCCATCTCTTGGGTCATGAAGCAAGCATTGAGGTCTGTCCAGTTGCAGCTATGCTGGCAAGGGTATCAAGCTATAGCTCATTCAACTTGACTTTTATGAATATATATAAACATTCAGGCTCAAAAAAAGTCACCCAAACTAATAGATAGTGCAATAGCTTCCAATTATAGGTAAGAAAGTCAAGCTATTAGTTTTATTGTCACTGACATTCTAGGATGTAAGTAGAAGTCCAAATATCGCCACAAATGAAGTTGCAACCAGGATGGCCTGGGGTCATTCACACATGCTGCAGTCCACCTTGATTTAAATCTTAGAGCTTATCTAATTTTTTTCATACCTACATGCAGCTTTAAAATGCCTGAATAGTAAAACACTCAATGAACATAAACCAGAGATGGGATTAATATTTGCCCTACAAAAAGGTAGTTATAAACTGTAGATCTAGAATGTTTCACATAGGAATGATATAAATGCTATGACATAAGGGAAAGGTATTCTCTCACATGACTTATGAGCTATGTTAATGGAATTCTCTGGGAGACACTCTAGTCCTGTACTACAGTCATAAGGAACAATTATAAAAAGTTCTTACAGGCTTGCAAAAAGCTTATCAAACTATATTCATTCTCTAAGCTAGATCTTCTCCTCTGTAACAAGCTTGCAACTAGAAAAGTAGTAGTACAAGGACAGCTCTACAAAGTCCACTTTTTTCCCTTACAGATATGGTATTATTTTCCATCATCTGTCAGTCACAATGAAACTGGAAGGGAATGGAGAAAATCCAACTCCATTCGCTCAATTCTTGTTAGCTGTTCAGAGCTGACAACTCCATTAAATAAACAGCAGACCCCATTTTAAGCCCCTGTAGCCTAATCCATAACCAAAACCTAAAACAAATACCTTGTGAAAATGCACGGTAATGCCCTTTTCCCGTTATTCTTAAACAGAAAAAGCAAAGTGAGAAGACAGAACAAACCTGTTTGCTCAAAAAGCTTGAAAATTTAAACAAACATATCCACTATTTTCTACCTCCAAAAAAATTTGAGTTCTTTAAACATAGAACTTCACTTTCGTACACAGTTCAAAGACAGTCTCAAGTTGTAAATTATGCCTCTAATTTCCTTCTTATAGATAATGAACACATATACAGTCATGACATAAGCTTGAACAGTCTTTAATCATACTGGGTGCCAATTACAGATACATAAAAAACAATTCAGCTAATTAAATACAGGTGTCAAAAGACATTCTTGATGCCCAAGGGAAAACTATCAGCTGGACTCCAGATGCCACAGAAGAAAAATACAGTTCTCCTGTAGGTCCTATGACGACATTTAGATCTGTAAGCCTGTCTTAGATCACCTGGAGCACATAAAGTGGCACTCAAGGTCTGTATTTGGCAGTTAAATCATTCAAATAGTGCCACTGACCTCCATATATCATCTCAAGTGCGTAACTTTCCAAGAATAAAAAGCTGACTCTGTATCCAAAAATGTACAACACCAGCACCCCAAAGGGTTCACCTTTAGCAGTGACATAGTAGAGCTTGGGCTGTTACAAATCAATAATAGCAGCAGTCACAGAAAAGCCACTCACCACACAGGAGATTAAAATAAAATATGATTATCTCTCTCAAACATCAGGTTACAGGCTCTACTGTCATTCTGGTTTGGGCATATAAGTAAAATATTATCAGAATTTTATTTCTGAAATATTATTTACAGTGGTGTTATCTCAGTCTATTCCATATGTTCTCTGCCCTCAAAAAGCACATAAGAGCAATTTTTGTTTGCCAAGAATACCTGTGTTGATTCACGTAACCAATTAAAAAGCCAATAGCAAAGTGTCTGTCTTAAGTGCATGGCTCTCTTTCTCTATTCTCTAATATAGCAACAAAAGATAAAGTAGATTTTCAGCACAAAAGAACAACAAAACCAATTTCTACATCAACCTATTTCCCCAATTTGCAAACTTGCCAAAGAGAGCCAAAGAACAACATGGCAAGAAAAATCTTCCTCGGTAAGACTTGCAGAAGAAAGGAGGCAAAGCACTTACCGTGTCTTGAGATTTATCTTTGACATCATAGACGGTCAGTTTTATTTTAGTCTCCTCATAGATGGGGTATTCCGGTGGGAATGTCACACCAGTCAAAAACAGTGGATCTCTTGTACCCTGTGTAACATGAGTAAACATTCAGTAAGGTAACAGCTGTGCAATGTGCAGTATGTCAGTATGGAGGTACAGAAACCCAAAAGATGTCAGTTGTCTACAGCAGAGAGATGGGAACAGAAAAGTGTTGCTACCCAATCAATCAGGAAACCAGACAAGTTTAAAACTTTGCCAGGAAATTTTAAAAACAAACAAACAAATGAACAAAACCCAAACAAAACCACAACAACTTTCTGGAAAGTTTTTAACTGGAAAAGATATTAAGTGTTGCTGAAACAGAGCCTAGCAACATGTCTTTAAACAGCTCAGCAGCAGATATCAGTATCTGGAACACAACCTGTAACAACCAAACCCTTTCTTACTCCCACGACACTTTCTGAAAGTACCGCAATTTCATCTTAATTTAAATGAACTAAAGATATAACTTGCACGCACATACAAAATAGAGTGATCTTCATTAAGTCAAATAATAGGTGCATATAAATGCTACAGAGACTCTCTGTATTACATTAAGGATATTGATTAGTGGAACAGGGATTAAAATACCCCTCTTTAGGCAGTAGTGCAGTAAATTAACTTTCCTGTGCTTTGTAACATTATGATTTATATTTAAAAGCTGTACACAGAAGTAACTATATCATAGCTTCAGATATACAATTAAATGAATCATACAAAATGTTGTTTGTAATTTCTTAATGTTTAATTATACTTAATTTCCAAAGATTACCAGAGGCTTACGTATCCTTAAATTTTCTATTAAGTAAAAAAAAGGCTTGTGCATGATAAAGATAATTTATCTCAAAGAAAATAACTTTCTGTGCCCCTGCCTTCCTCTCCTCCAAAATTTAACTACAAAGATGAGAGCCTTGACAAAACAAATTCAGAAATGCTTTGAGATCTAGGACATTGTGTTAGAAAATGAATCAACTTGTATAAAATAAAAAAAAATATCTATTCCATCTTCTGCACGACATCATTCCAGACAGTCTGCAATGAAGCATCCTGATCAGATACAAGATATTTGAATTAAGCAGTTTCAGGATGGTTGAGGGCTGAAAGCATAATAATTTAATTAGTAGTTGGTTGAAAGTAAATCACACAAAAGAGCTCATGAAATATTCTCATTGTATTTAACAGTTAAAACAAGCCTTTGGCAAAATCGCATGTGTGTGTTTACCACAAGCCTTCCCTGTTCTTAATGAGTCTCTCTGGTAAGTTAAGCAAGTTACACCTACATTGCCTGCTCCCACTTAATTTTCTCTGAACCATTTTTGCTGTTTCTGACACTGATGCTTACAGGGCAATGTGAGGACTAGCAAAGCAGCCTCAGACAGCTTTTTGTTGTAATATGTGATGCAAGTTGCTAATTATTTTATATAAAGTCACAGACATTACATACACACATTCTTTTCCCAAGTTATAGAAGTAGGCTAGTATTTTTCAAATTGCAAAAGCATCAACTCTCTAATGGAAAAAAATAGAACAAGAAACAAACTGGATAACAGATCACACAACACACCTATGTTCTCCTGCAATTTAAAAATACTTCACAAACTCCCTACTACTCTTAATTCAGTTTTACTTTGCATTGCATTGTCCCTTTATGAGAGCAACTATTCCCTGTTTCATTCTAAACCTACGTCTGGGGAACTGGAATATTCTCCATGCCTCTACTTGGAACAACAGAGCTTTCATGAAAAGCCAAGTTAATTTCTGTTTATCCTGGTTAAATGCCAAGAACTATGGAACACTTAGGTATGCTTTACTAACTGCCAGAGTGTGCTTGCCCTACCTAAGACTATGCACTAACTTGTTTTATTTCTCATTCACTTTCTAAAGAAGAAATGAGCAATTCATTAATCAACACGTTAATTGAATAAGAAAGAGTCTCACCTCCACGATTTCAGTGCTTGAATACCTCGTCAAAATGTGCTCTGCTGGATGCACCACTGAGACTTGTATAAACGTATTCAGCTTCCGATCACGGGTAGCAGCCACTAGATCCTTGCATGCTGGAGACAGTACAAAATAAAAACAAAATTCTCAAAAGAAATCTCTGGGAAAAAAGCTGTCACAGGCACAGGACAAAGCAGACCATGCTCCGGCTCCAGATTAAATCTCTGGAGACAAGTCGATTTAACAGAGGAAGTCCCTTGGAAGTAACTTACAGAAATAGGAAGTCACATGCTGCAAAACTGAACTGAGATCTCGTTTCCACTAAAAATACTTGCAGCTTCTGCAAAGCTCCCTGCCAGAGGCTCACGGGCTCCACTATATGAACGTGCGCGCGCATAGGCACACACTTACACACGCTGCAATAGTAGTTCATTTTACATAAGCACTCCTTTAATTTGCCCACAAAGTCTCTCGTAGCAGCCTAACTTGATCCTCTCTTGTCTGACACTTTTCGCACTTACACAACCATTTTAAACACATTCTAAACCAGCTAATTGCTATCAGTGATTGGGTTAGTTTATACGGTCTGTTACTACGGTATGAACTTCTTAGCAAAACTAGTTATTGGGTATAAACCTACATACCTAAAAGCAGACAGCAAAATAACCAATTCTTTTGTCAGTGACAGGCATGTAAATGAGAATAATTGTATTCTGTCTACATGGCATCATTATTAAAACTCATTCTACCTAATAGAGAAATTCAGTTCTTGTTTAATAATTCATTTTTATCCTGGGCTCAGAGTCAGGCAGGTGACCGAGTTCGTTTTTCAGACTAACACACCTTGTGCCTTCTAACTGAAAGGATGAAAGCACCAAAGAAAAAGAAGGAGGAAAGAAATAAATGCACCATTAGCTGCTCTGCAGAAGGGACATGTGAGTAATGGGGCATGCATTGGCTCTAAAGCAAAACCCACCCACCTTCCATTCTTCACTAAGGAATATGCAACAGTGAACACTGTGGTGGGATCTACCCAGTGCTTTCCACAGTGCAACAAACTACGCTGGGATCTTCGAAGCCTGAGGGAAGCAAAGAATAGCTTGCAGTTTCAGAGAGGCTAATTGTCAAGAAAGAGCTGAGGATATTTTCTAGGAGTCACTGCCAACCAGGGGCTTCCTCAAGTGAGGGTGACCTTTAACATTTTAAAAGGTGAGGCAGATTATCCTCACAGCAAGCAAACTTGGTGTGACGAGAAGCCAAGCTAGGAAAGCTCTGATACGTACAAAAGGCCAATTCAGCTTGGTTTATACTTTTTTTTTTCCTTTGGGCTTGAACCTGCTGTTTGAGTAAATAAAAGGAAAACTGGCTGAAGCATTTTTTCCACTCTTTTATAACAGTTGAAAGAGACAAGGAAACAATTAAATCTAACCTTCAGAGAATAATTTCAAGTGTTTGCTTTAGTCCAAATTGCCAATTAAATCTCTTGGTACATAGTCTCAAAATGATCCTATGATAATTTGGTGGAAAAAATGGGATAAGCATAAAAGTTTGTGCATGATGAAATCTTTATGAAACAGCTTATGGAAGAGCACCAGACTCAAATAGCAAGTTGCCATCAATTCCTTCCTACTAAGACTCACCCCATTATTAAAATGACTAAATATTAGCACTACTTGACATGACCTGAAGAATTATGTGAGTAGATTTACTGAAAAGCAGTTACTAAAGCACAAAAGGTTGGGCAGACACCCACCTATTTGAACTATGTCCTTTCTAAAAGCTGATCAGAGATGCAGTGAAATTTCCAGATACAGCCATTTCCCCCACAAATCCTGATCTTATGCCACCACACAATCCTTAAATGTTGCACTCTATAGTCGTGTTTTTAGAAGATAGCACAGTAAAGCACAGTTTCAGAGGAATGGCACGAGAGCTCATGTTCACATCAGAAGCTGGAACGCAGAGATATAGTCACTTTTCACACCCACCACAAAGGAAGGCTAGCCAGCTCACAATTTAATGGAATACACAGAAAAGGAAAAACAGAGAGAGACAGAAACTTAGTAAAAACAAAATTAGATGCCCCCCAAAAACACCACCAGTGACTCTGGCAGGAACCCTACAGCTGAACTCTTGTAAAAAGTATTAATGTGTGATGAATGGAGGTAAAGCCCCTACAAATAACAGTTAGATTCATTTGTGCCATGTCTCAAATATGTTATCTAGATGTGACTAAATCTTTTAGCTGCCAAGAGCACAGGCTTTTATCCTATTGAGAAACTTTTAACAATAGGAAGAAGATTTGCACTAAGTGGTCACCACCTTGGTGATATCTGAGCATAGGAGACAATTCATTTTTGTGACAGTGAGGCAATCCAGTCATTAGATCATTTTTCCTGTAAAAAGGCGGCTTCGCAGCATGATCTTGAATTTCACTGGATAGAGCTGACAGGAAGATAACTCATCTGCATATCTCTGGTGGGGAGGATCAGCAGAAAGCATCAGAACTCTTTGGGAGACTCCAGCACAGAAGGATAAATGAAATTAAATGAAACCTGCATCTACTTCAATGATAGCATTATTTATCTCTATTGTGACACTGGGCAACTGCTGTTCACAACTACCCTGTCAGTCAGAGAGAGGATATTCAACAAGGTTATTCCTGGTAGAGAACTGAAGATCTGGTGTGACACAGAATTTGTCAGTTTAAGCCACAGTGCATCACTTCCCTCAAAAACAGCCCGAGTGAAATGTTTAACAAAACATAGGGACTACTTTTAAGCTGATGTCAAAGAACAGAAGCTTGCTATATCCTGTTCACAGCCTGACAAGTTTCACAGTCCCATGCTGCATGATTGCCCTTTGAACTATTTTATTGGCAGTATCTCTGAAAATCTTAGGTCTTCTCAAAGACACAGTCAACACTATTCGGACACTGTGAAACACCACGTGGCTGTGAAAGCAGAAGACCAGTATATGTTACACATTTAAACACATCTGTTAGGCATTATTGGCACACTACTCAAAAAGAAACTGAGGAAAATACAACCATGAAAGGCATGCTAAGGATGTTTTCTTAACTGCAAATGTAACACCGTGACAGCGGGTAACAACATCAGCGCATTTTCCATCATAACCTACACCCAAACACACCACATACGTAGGTCACTTCACTTTTCAAAACTTCATTATGCTTGAATTAATTCTGGAAAAACTCATCAACAAAACTCAGGGAAATGAAGTGACAGCTTGTACTTACATGCCAAAAGTATATGAATCTACTTGTTGTGACTGTTGACTCAGTGTGTAAAAGCCTGAGTCATCCATTCCCCTGGTGATCCCACCTCTGCTAAGCCTATCCACGCACAATGAACGTTTCAGGAAGAACTGCATTAGGAATAATTTTTGCTTTAATATCAACAAGGAAGAAAGTTAAGATAGCAGGAAGAAACAAATCCTCTACATATTACACAAAGGAAAAGGAGGCAAGAAAGCAGCAAAGTAGTCACTATGTGGAGCGCAGTAAGAAAGGCTGCACAGAAAAAGAATTGCTCTAGAATATATTCACAAATACTCATGCATTTTGCAAAATCCTGTGGTCTACATATGAAACTGTCTTACCATTTAAAACACTTGAAAACAGACAAGACAATCAATGTTATCCTTCAACACTTATTCCCAAAATAATAAAAGCAATAAGAATATAGTTATTTCATTTCCATTACTGTTGGCATTCTAGTATTAAAACTATAAGAGTATTCCTACGTGAATCCCAGTAAACAAGTGCTCCCTCCTCTATCAGTCATGCCTGTACATTGTCCTGTACATTCCAGCAGCACTATGAAGCACACAAACCACATGTGCTGTAAACACAAACCTCACGAGTGGATGTTTGACTCTCAAGTCCTGCACAGTCAGTATTTCACTGTTCTCTGTGCTGCACTGACACGATGGCTCTGCTTTTCATCCTCCTGTGTGCATGAGTGCCCACATAAAAACAATACAGGGGAAAGACTGGCTACTGCTTCCTCAAACCCAGGCTATGTAAACAAAGGAGAATCTTGCTTCAAGGTCTCCCATTCGTGGGATCTGGGAGAATTTTTTTAAAACAGTACCTATATATGGGAACAGAGTTCAGAGAGAAAAACTAAAAAATCCAAAAGACTATATAACAATAAAAAGGGGGAAACAAACAAAACAAAGAAACAAAAGCAAAACTCTAAAATAGAAACAGCCTGGAAATTCATCATCTACCTTCTTCCAAGCTATAACATTCTGACCAGGCACTCAGTACTCTGCTCCAAGCACTGTGACCTCTGGAGACACAAGAAATTAATCTGGCTGAGAAACAGGGGGATGCAGCATCTCCCAGAACTGAAAAAAGATCGAGTAGCCAGAACAAACCACATGGGCAGAGGGAATGAAGGACATCCTTAGCTCGGAGTTCACAGGGTTGTTTGGGAAGGAAGCCAAGGACTAGTCCAAAAGTTAGGAAATGGCATTGAAACTGCATTGTTTTTGTTAGTGGGGAAAATTACAGCACATTGGTGAATGTCTTCTCATACTCTGGATTCACACGATGTGTGTATTAGCCTATATGACAATTTTCAAGGTAGCTCTTTCTCTAACCAGTGACAGAAACACCATTTCCCACAGCTTCATTCCCTCCTATTTTCCAAATCAAAACAGATTCCAAGGGGCTGGCAAAGGACAGGAATTAACCACCATAGCCCTGTTGTCTCCAGGGCACGCTATTTTGTACAATGCCAGAACAGAACAGAAAATTAGTAGTATCTGAAGACAAGGGGCATGGGAAAAGCCTGTGTGTCTCACACACACATATATATGTGAACATAATGTTCGGAACTTTTTCTATTTCATTGAAAATGCAGCAGGATTATTATCCCAAAGCAACTTAGTTTATAAATAATAAGGTACAGTCTGTCTTGATAAACTAATTAAGTGAGGTTTAGCTATTCCTTAGTGGGCAAAAGGACACATTAAATAAGAGAACACCACATTCAGACCTGTGATATATGCAGAACACTAAACACTACACAGTTTGCTTTCCTCCACCCTGGGGTGTGCTGTGGATGGCAGGGAGGCATAAGAGAAGATAGTGCACATCGCTGCTTCTTCTGCCTCCACAGAATACACAGCACTGAAAAAGAATACCTTCAGTCAGGCACACATAAAAGCTCAGGAATAATCCAACTTCAGAACATACAGGAAAGTTTTGGCCACAGTTTTGAATTAGGAGTGTAAATGCAACTGCGAGAGGGATGAGAACGAGCAGTGTTGTGTTCTCTGCATGGCAAAACATGCCTGAAAGCAAAAGGAGACAAAGGTTTGAGGGCTGCTATTAGCACAGAATGGTGTTAATGAGCATGCTTGACACTGCTCCATAATAAATATTATTAATTGGTTTGTCTTAAATACTACTAATTGGCTGTCTCATTCACGTGCCAGCAGGAATGCTTCAGTTTGCTGACAGGTACAATCCCTGCACTCTGGGACCAACAGAACAGGGAAGTTGTTCCCACAACAATTTGCAATGTGGACTCTCAAAAACATTGACCATACAACACTAAATATCAGAGGATGCAGCCACAAAAATTATTATATCCACGTTACTACAAACCGAGGGTACAGTTGCACAGTCATTCAACAGGTATGCAGTAGGAGGGGCAGTCATTAATTGTAATGACCAAAATAGATGCTCTGATTTGGATAAGCACTACAATAAAAAGAACTCTAAGGAACAGAAGACTATATTTGGAACACATATACAAATAAGTAAAGAACCACTGATTCTTATATAAGATAAGGTTCAAGATTACTGTTTCTGTCTCTGGAGGTGAGAGACTTAAAACAAAATAATATATCTGTTCTCTGAAACATACAGCTGGTTGTTAAACTAACCTAGTTATATTTTCAAGGAAATGCACATACATAAAACAATTAGTATCCTTCAGGGATCCCTGTAATTAACAGCAGGAAGAAAATTTCTACCAACAGTCCAAGCAGAAAGAGATGACAAGGAAGTCTTACCAAATGGAGCATAAAAAAAGATATCTCTATGACATCCCTGCAAATACAGGTTGTGGGGGGACAAACCAAAAAAAGCCCAAAACCCACAAACTCCACCAATATTAGCAGTATTAACTGTAAATAATATATCAATATGCTGCCCAAAAAAACATCAGTCATTACCCACTTAATTTGTAGCTAAAAGAACATGATTATTTATGAGTCATCAAAATAAGATATGTGAGTGCTGCTGGGGGAGAAATTCTGTATGCTGATGGAGGGTAGGGATAAGTGATCCTGCCCAGGAGTTGAGATGCCAGCTGCACTCATCATCCTACTTGCAGATGAAGTGATAAATCCAGTCAGAACTACCACTGTGCAAATCAGAAGTGATCTATTTCAGAGTAAGCTCTGCCCACCCTTGGTTTTGCAGCACTGAAGAAATTTTGGGGTTTATGTCTTTTGTGTTTTACTGAAAGCCCTACATGGCCCTAGAGCAGTAAGTAGAGCCCTTTCAAACTGCATCTTTATGCTTCCTCCAAGAAGGTTAAACGAATGCTGTTGAGGAACACATCTAGTGCAGGTAGCTCGGTGAGCAGCTGCAGTGGGAGCTGCAGGGTGAGCTCTGGGGGGGCAGAAGCCCCAGGCAAGAGGTCATGAACTGCTGACCCTTTACATAACAAAGGGCAAGGGGACCTGTGGCACAGCCAAGTGAAGGGGCACTGGGAGACATGGCAGGAGCTTAGACTGTGAGGGTATAAAAGCCCAGGGGTTCTTTTGTTCTGGGTCCCTCCACAGAGGCACCAGCTCAAACTGTTGTTTTATTACTTAGTTATTGCACCAATATTTGAAGGACCTGGATGTCTGAGATTGCCATGGGAAACCTGGGGTGGAGCCAGAGAGGAAATCTGGTTTGACTGTGAGTGAGTGTGGAGCTGCCAAGGGGCCTCAGTCCCTGCTCAGGTGGTGGATTGTAGCACAGGAAGGCTTCCTTAACCAAGCAAAGGCTTAGTCTGCAACTTTTCATTGCCATTACCAGCATTCCCTGGGCAGGGGTTTCAGTTCTTCCGAGGTGTTAGGGCAGGTGTATTTCACATTATACCTCTGCTACTCAGCCTGGACAACCCCAGTTACTTATAGACTTGAAGTACGAGAGATGCAAGAGGCTCGTGAAACAGTTCATAGACATACAGTTCACAGACATCCTATTTCCACTGCAGAAGTGAATTCACAGTTACATGTGTTAGTTAAGCATCCATTCAGTGCTATTTACAGTTGGTAGTGCACTGACCCCTTACTAACATCAGATGATCTGTTCCAGCACTCTCTATAGTGCTCCAGCTTTATTTACAATGGTGTATAACTGACTTCCACCAACTCCATGCTCAAAACTTCAGCTACACAACAGCAATGAGGTCATGGAAAAGAATTTCTAGCTTTGTTTGGGAAAGCTGGTTCCTTAAGTGATGAAACAAACTGCTCTTGATCAATGTTTTTAAACTCCTTTAATTTTTGAAAATGTATCTGAGGGTGCATGTGTATCTTTTTCAAGTAGCTATGAAAATATAGTTTTTCCAAAAAAGACTGCAATTCCTTACTGAGCACACGGCACAGAAAGCTCTTTCTCAGAGATGCTGCAGTGGTCTAGTGACAGCAAAGCAGAGCTCTTTCTGTTTACTTTAGATTCTCAATTATCTTCTTTACCTTCTGTTCAAAACTATTCTGCTCATGGCACCAACCTCTTAATGATATTTATGTTCTGACCTTCAGTTTTCTGGTGAGAGAAATGAGGAAAGGGGGGGGAGGGAGGGAAGGAGCTTGAAGCCTTACAAAAACTTGCTATATGTTACTACACTCAAAAATATATCCATATCAAAATCGATTTTGATACTGCTATTCCAAGGCTGTAATTTATTTTGATATTGTTGGTATTTCAGAATACCAGAAAAGGGTCTAAGTCTCTTGGAAACAGAGCTAAATACTGTTTCCCCCTTCATCTTTTCCCAATATTGCCATATCGAGTACCTAATGAAGAAATAAACTTGCTGTAATTTCTGAAAGAAATTTCTCACTATCCCAAAAATAGAGCATTTACAAGTTAAAATACCAGATGAAGAATCAGAAGGTCAGCAAATGGTAAACAGATTTCTGGTTTTCTTTGAACTATAACCTTCTTTACCCTATAAGCTCACAGAAAACAACTAGAACCTGTAACAATTTCTTTCAGGTTTTATAAATAAAATATATTCTACTGGTTCCTAACATTTTCCATGTCTTCAGAAATAAAATAAATGTAAAAAAATACATCAGCAATACCACAAGAAGATGAAAAGAAACACAAATGCCAAGTCTCAAAGTTTACAGTCTGCCACATCTGTTTTCATTACAGCATACATTGCTTCCTTTGACATGAGCATTTATGCACTGCTATACCAGTTGTCAAGTGAAGCATTATGTGGTTTTGATCCTCAGTGTGCAGTATTACTTTACAACACTGTAGAGACAGACTTCTTTTCTAATATGTAAAGAAAATTCATCTGTTGCTTAGCCTTACTCCAAATCCATGTCATCATATGCGTCTTTACAAGATACTTTCAGGCTTGGCAAGGAGGGAAGCTTCCCTTGCAAAATATAGAAAGGCAGTCAAGCAACACAGTCCAGCAGCTACAGTAGATAGACAGCAAGCTTCAGAAAGAGCTCTAAAAAACCTGAAATCTTTTAGGGTGCTTCTTCACTGTGGAACAGCTGCTTTGAGCAGCTGTAACTGAGCTTCTCTGGCTCCTGGATAGAAGCCCAGCCACAGGACTCCAGACCCCAGCACTGTTTCACTGGCAGGTTGTGCAGTCTGGACAAGACTTCAGGGTCCCTCAACTATGTTGCTGTTACCACCCAAGCTAGCTGATATTAACATTAACCTGAGTACACCTGAAGAATGCTGCAGTTTTAGAGGCTGCAATAAGGATTTCGCATGAATTTCTCTGGAGCTAGATGTCTAATTAATTATAAGTTAAGTGACTCTGTGGCCACAGCCCTGTTGCCCATGAGACTCTGCTAATGAATAAAACTATTAATTTCTTCTGTAAGTAAAAATGTAACATGGTAATCACATCAAGATGTAGCAGGGAACTATATTACCAACAGTAACTCACAAAAGAAAAGACAGATAATAGTTCAACTTGCAAGCAAAGCTATTGCTGGCCTGTCTTACTGAACAGCCTTAAGATTCACTTATCTGAGAAGAGTTGTGTCCCTTCATTTACATGTGCCAAGGATGGAGACTCCAGGGAAGCATGAGAAAGTAGACTGAACTTCACAAAGGTTCAAGAAACGCCCCAAAAATAAAATAGTAAAAAAACCCACACCAAAACCACCTCTGCAACATGCCTCAAGGGAGCATGGCAGGAAGGTGTGAGCCTCCATGCATAGCGCTCAGAAGAGATAGAACGTGGCCTTTAAAAAAAGTAAGGGCAGTATATGATTGACCTGTATGATCGTACATTTTTTTTCAATATTTTTAACCCCCCTCTCTGCTGGGATCCCAAACAACAGCCTGGTTCACTATTGGTTCCAGTTGCACAGGTGCCTGTCAAATGCTGAAAATTACTAGTGAGGTCCTGCCTAAAAAGAGAGTCCTTCTGCACAAAATAGAATGGAAAGAACTCACTAATCCCTCAAATATGCCAGAGGTCACCTTTTAGCAAAACAAAACCCACGCTTTTTGACGTGTCTCAAAGGAAACCAGACTAAAACGTACTTCAAAGTCAAGGCAAAGAAGAGCAAGACACACTTTTTATCAAAGGGAAAAATAGATTTTTGCAATCCAGAATAATCACTTTTAGCCCTGTAATGATTAGATTTCCTAGTCAGGAAATGCATGATAAATGCTAAGTAATCTGCATGGAAGCTGCAGTTAAAAGGAGAAGATGTTCTAACATAAGTAAGACTTGTCTGAAAAGGTGGCAATTCCGGATTAATACCTAAATTAAAGATCCAAATGAGAGACAATGCTTTACTCCTCAGAGGATTGTGGAACAGTTATTCTGAAAAATAAATTAAGATTACTTTAACAGCATGGGAACTGTATAAGATAGCAAAGTATAACCCCATTATAAGGAATTAAGAAAATATATATTTGTATTTTTCACATGAATGAGAGTCCAGAAATAATAAAAGCTCACAGATCAAAGGTTGTGTCAGAGGAAGAGCTTCAAGGAATACACCTCCCATGAGAATTCTGCATTTGTTTACTCGCATATTTGGAAGAAATAACCTTTACTCCTAAACTTCTCAAAAAATTTATCTCAACCATGAGAAAAGTATAGGGTGAAAAATACCATACTGACTGTAGCTGTTGTGATCACTTAGATGTCATTTTGATGTAACATTCTTAAAGCAGCATATACATTTGTATTTTCAGTTTCTTCAAAATCAACACTGAGCTCAAAGATTCTGGCTTATAATTTTTAGTCTATCTTAAATTTTTATCTCACAGATTTACAAAAGGTCACCAGTTTGTATTTTGAGCCAGATCTAAAAGGGAAGACATTAATGATTTCTACAGAGTAGCAGGGCCCCAGAGAGAAAATTTTTATCCTTACACTATAAATACACTCTCATTTCTAGCAGAAGTTTCTTCGAGGGTGAAAAATTGCTATTTACATGTTACGATACTATCTTGAAACTGCCTTGATTTTGATGTGTTGACACATGTAAAGACATAACTAACTTCTTCCCAGAAAAATAATTTTAAATGATTTCAGTACCTTTGTACAAAGAAATATTAGTTAGGGATTAAAGGAGGGGAGGATGGAAAAGGGGAAAAAAATCCTTTATTTGTATCTCTAGAGAGACCCCCTGGCAAATTTGAGATTTAAATCCAGGATGACCTGGGTACTGCTGCTCTTCATCTCAATGGGAACATGTTCAGACATTAAAGTTGAAAACAGTGCTAGCCAATTTCAGTTTTTAAAGCAGCTCATTTACAATCCTACAGCCAACAATCCTCAAATTCTTAGTTGGGAAGAATTCTGGTCTTCAAAGAACACTAAGACCAAATTCTTCTTAACCCATCATAATGAAATTCTGCGCTCTTTCAATCCCTCAGAAATCAATCTTAAAAGCAACAGGATTTCAGATTAAAGCTTTAACTTGTTTTGCACATTTGAAAAAGATTAAACTAAACTTTAAAAATGCCTATTTATTACATTTCAGTTTCATATTCCACATAACGGGCACACAAAAAACACACAAAAATATGGCTGATCACATTAAGTAAAGTGTCCATAACTGGACTAGAAACTTTATTAGCCACAGGAGGTAGGGGTAAAACAATGAATAAAAGCATTCTTAAGCATTTTGTTTGTTTTCAGTGAAGCCCTTCCAAACACCTCAGGTCAGTCTGCTAGTCATGCTGCATCTACTGTTGTGTGGGATTTTGTGCTGCTGCATTTAGGAGAACTCCTGTTTTCTCAGGGCCTTCAGGGGAACCTCATATTTAAGTCAAAACTCACCCCAGGAAATGCATTTCAAAATTTCCAAAATTAAGTACATCTATAACTAACGTATTTAAAAGGGGAGGATGATTTCAGTCTTCTATTAATTAGATGTTTTTCTATTTATGTAACTTCTGTTTCCACATATAAGGATTAAAAACAAGTCCACTGGGAAATGTTTTATAACATGAAAGTATTACTGCAATTATTTCTACAGGCATATTCTGAGATGTATTTAACAACTGCCAATTGAAAGACAAATGTTCAGTTAACGCAGCACCATTAGAGTATAAAAACCTAAAATGTCAAGAGCTATCATGCTTTGAATTATTAAAAGTGTTTTCAGTTATATATTATTGGCCTAACAACACAGAGTTGCTTCATGTCTGTTTAGCCATTTCCATTCTGCACAACAAGAAGCATGAACTACATGATTACCGTATCCTGGAAATCACCTGCTTGCTTTTTCTCTTCCAAATAATCTATATACCATTTCGGAATTACAAGGTGACTTTATCTTCAAGGAGAAAGACACGCAAGGAAAGAGATGCGAGGAATTCTCCAGGCAATTCTTCATGAAGTGTTTTACAGTCCGGGCTAAGGTTAGAAAAGACCAGCTGCAAAAAAGTGACAATAAAAAGTCGAGCGTAAAGTCTCAACGAGACAGAGATACCCACGAGTGGGTTTTAAACAGAATACTCTACGCCCCCACACACCTGCTACCTGGCTTTGGAGGTATTCAAAGTCTCCAGATATTTAAGCTTTGAACTGTAAGAGGTCCCTACATACCTGCAGGTTGGCTCCTGGGCACGTCCCGACTGTCTCAGCCTTGGCAACGCTGAGCAGCTTCAAGCCAACCTCTGGCCCTGTCAGGATCTGAAAAGCACACACCTATCTTGACAGTCTCAGGCTGGCAGGCAGTGGCAGGGCACAGCTGCTAGTCCATGTTCTGCAAAAACATCACTGCTGATTTCCTTCACAACATACCCAGCAGGGAGGCTGAAGGAGAAATGGTGCCAGTGCCCCTCTTAATTCCACAGAGCACTGGACCATAAAGAGGTCAGACACGGGACAGATCCACAGGTTTAGCATCCTTGCCCACCTCTAACATAGCAGCTGCAAACCACAAAAAGCTGCAAATGATTAGACAAGAGAGAGGAAGACTTGAGAATCTGCTTGTATCCACTCAAACCGTCCAAACCTTGGTTTTAAAATAAGGAAGATTTTCCTGACAGCAGGTGCAGAGGTGACAAAAGATAATTTGAAAGGTAATTTCTGTATTTTACATACATCATTTTACATTCAAGTGCTACTAGAGTCAGGTCCCTGTCCACTGTCACTCCAGAAGTCAGGTCCACCCTACTGGAAAAAGGGCACTAATCACTTAACAGTCATCCTCAGAGTATTTTGTCTTTGATCCAAATCCTTTTATTTGTGGAGAAAAGAGTAAGAGTTTCAACTCGGGATAAAAGTCCTTTTCAATTTTATTCCTGGCCAATGTTGCAAATAAATGTTTAGTAAACATTCTACTTAAAGCTTGCATTTTGCAAGTGTTCCCACTAGTAAGCATTCCCTGTGAGAATATATAGAAAAAAAGTAAGCATAATTTTGCACTTATACAAAAATCCATAAAAATGAGCAACATAAGGTATTATCCCGGCCAAGAGCATTTACAAAACTAATTAGTCAAAGCTAAACTTCTTTTCCCAAAAAGGAAGGTAATGCAGGCTGCTCTTAAATCCTTTATGGTGTGTTTAGTGTGCATCCCATAAGGGCTTAATAATGACGCAAGGGTGGAAGTTCCCTAAAACTGCTTGAGTTCACAGAGATGGCAATAATTTTAAACAGTCTAATTTTGATATAATTATAAAGTGATTACTTAGAGATCCTGGAGAATTTTTAGATCACAAGTAAGGTATCAACAATAGTCAAGTATCAACAGATACCTTATTATCCACATATGACGCAGAACATGAGTAGAGTCCACAGCAAACCCATCACTAACAGCTCTAAGAAGCCTCAAAATTCTTATTGAAAAGTTAAATGAAAAGTCCCTGGTATATAGATCTTGGAATCAGTCTTAAGCTTATTGATTCCAACCCCCCTGCACACCCACTATCAGTCACAGCATGTTGCATCCTGTTGGGTGTTGACCAAGGACAGTCTTCACAACCTCCCTAAGTCATCCAGTGTTTGACCACCCTCACAGCTAAAAGGTCTGTGTGTGGGGGTTGTGTTCTGATTGAATTTCATGTGTATTTAACTTCATTCCATAGGACAACTGAGAATAATCCAGCTTCCTCACCTTCCATCTCTCCCACCAGGTGTTTAGACACATTGATAAGATATCCCTGAGCCTTCTCTTCTCTAGGCTGACCAGTCCAAGCTCTCTCAGCCTTTCCTCAAATGAAGGATGCTCCAGTTCCTTAATCATCTCCAGTCCCTTAACCATAGATGTTACTTTTAGCATCCAAACTGATCCTGTCCAATAATTCCAAAATAAAAGTTATTTCTCATACCTGTCTAGAAAAAAATCCCAGAACTGTAAGGGGTACTGGATAGCACCAGAGAAAACTAAGATGTCAGTCACTGAAGCACAAAACCAGGAACACTAAAAATGGCTCTTAAGCAAATTTAGTGGTATACATAATTTCTTTTCTAAGTAGATATAAAGTTTAAAATTTTAATGCTACCAGACTTTGCAGTTTGATGAAAAAAAGCCCTGTTGCCAGAAGAAACAGTGTAATTTTAAAGGATTTATGAAGATGTAGCTTATTCTTAGTAATGAAGCTGTGGAGAAGACTAACACCTATTGCTGAAAACATTCTGCAGACACTGTATGTTTTCTAAGCCTCCCTGACAACAGCATAGTTAAGGAATTAAAAAAAAATCAATTGCATTCTGAAGAGTTCAAATGTCAGCTTCCTGGGAGGTAGGGAAAGGTTGGAAGAAGGCAGCAGTGCCAGGATTGCTATCCAAATCTCTGTTGTAGGTAAGGAAGTCTTACAGAGCTTTCTATAACAACAAAGGAATAACTTGTCCTTATTTGGCTTGTTGCCAAATGTGTACAAATATCTGCATTAGAAACTATTTTTAATAAAGATCTAAATAGCCCTCTTCATTCAGAAAAAATGTCCTGGATCCACAGAGAAATGAGTCATAGATTCACTCTGCACCAGGTAAGCACAAAGTCATCAGGTCATTCAAGACCTGGATCTGTGGTTGTGTGGGGATGTAATGGGAGAGTGGACTCAGTGCCAGTCTCTTCTAGGAAGAGGATGCCCATAAGAATTCCTTCCATGGCAGAAAACTGCCAGGTAAGCCATCATTCTGCCCTTCCCAGCTCAGCTCCTGAGCTGACACAAACCTCTGTCACTCGGTCTATTCTGCCACTCCAGCCCCCTAAAGACTAAAGGGGTAATAGGTCACATGTAGGTGCACACACAAAGACAGCCCTACAAACCAAGTCTCCTAGTATGAGACCCACATGGGAGTCATCCTAGGGAATCTGAAGAGCCTCATTTGAGAGAATGAGGTTTAAAGATTGAACTGGAAAGAGCACATAGGCTGGAAAGACAAGTAGGAGAAAGTATGCAGAGTAGGAGGTATTTTTTAGAGGGAAAAGCAGGAAGAGAAAAATAATGATGAAAAAAGAGCAGCAGTATGTGCCAAAAATAACTTCTCTCCAACTTAATGATCTTTAATCCTACATTCCTATGAACTAGTTTAAAAATACCCTGGAAACACAAGTTTTCCATTTCATCAGAATAATCTAAAAATTTATGTCAGATTCACCAGAACACCCAATACTTCCAGAAGTCAACCGTTATGCTTGTAAAAATACTGAAGGACAAATTAAGGTACCCACTGAGTTGTTTTTTGGTGGTTTTTTAATACCTAAGTGAGAAAAAAATTAATAATGTAGCTCAAAATTGACAGAACTGCATTAAATCTCTACCTACATCTATAAATTCTTAAGTAACTCTGGAACCCTTTTCCTACGTAACTTTCAATCAGCCTTACAAATTATCATAAAGGTTACTGATAGATATGAGTATTTTACCTCAGAAGATAGAATTACTAGAGTGAGTACCCTTATTGGTAAGGAATGAGGTAGATGAACCTATGATATGACTGAGTGGTTGTAATCAATCTGTTTCTAGTACCCAGCCTCACTGGGATACTGAACTGGCACCCAAACTCACAGAAAACATAGTTTTCAGTAGACACAACCTTATCCCTTTGAAATTTTTGATAAAAGGAATTCTGCAAATATGAGACAACAATTACACCATCTATAAGAAAAATGTGACAGACACAAAAGCAGCATTTTCAGTATCAAGAAGAAATTGATTTTACCTAAGAAGCCTACCAATTTTATTTATGTAAGATTTGAAAAAGAAAGGTCCTTCCTAGTCTTATCCTCCTTTTTCCCTGGCCTTGTAAATGCAGCAGTTTGCTAACTCTGACAAGATTTCAGAATTTGTACATTTTTGACAGAATTTAATCCTATTATCTGCTGCATCATTCGAGAGCTAAGATGATAAACCCCTGTCTCTCAGAATGGTCAAATTCTAAAAAACACTTTCAAATGTTAAATAGCTTTTCAAATTCAGGTATCTACAAAATCCTCTCTAAACAGATTAGCCATAGCTATTGAAAATTTATCTCTAGATAAGCACCTGTATCAAAACATGTGAGAGTCATTGTGAGAATCTTTATTCTCTTAGATTTAAAAGTTTCTCTTAGTCACAGCCGTGATTCAAGCGTATTTGTATTTACAAGGTTGTCATCCACTTTATCCTGACAGTTCAAATACAATTTTTTTCTTAAAAGCAAAAGCTTTTAAGAAACAGGAGATACTTCAATTTCCCAGAGCAGAATGGAAGAAAACTGCCCGAAACTCAGTTTGCAGCTGGTTTTAATACTGATACCTTGAAACATCCTCATGCTACTTACCACTTGCATCAGTACACTAGTGGATTCCTGTAACTCCATCATACTGGAATATGCTCAATCAGAAATTATTTACTCCCTCATGCTGGTTCATCGTCTGCTCTGACCCACTTCACAGTAAAGAAACACCCCAGCATTTAACAAGCCCACTGTGGTGACTAACTCCTACATAGCACAGTGTAATGTAGAATTTTAATCTCTAACACCTACACAGAAATTGAATTTACACAACTCAAAGCTGTTTAATGAAAATCATTAAGTATCAAATGGATGCCGACAAGTTCGAAATATTTCTGTGACTACTTCTATCAAGAATTGCTTCTTACTGACACAGAAACCAAGTAGATAACTCATGGAGTTAAAAAATGAGTAATGCTACACTAGATACAATAGGTTTTCAGCAACAAATTTTCATATATATGAACTACATAGAATAGATATCTATATAACTTTATATACGAATATATAGATAAAGAACTCTATGTAACTGTAAAGTGCATAGTAGTACAGAAAGAATTTTTCAGATTGTCTAAAGTGCAAAAAGCAGGCAGAACACTAACTGAACATCTTCCCAAATTCCATTACTGGGGATATTTGAGTCCTTGCATGTTCAGTAATACAATTAGTACAGATTAATACTTAACAGCTTCTCTAGCTGCAATGCAAAAGAAGACACTCCCTGCCCCAAAGGGATTGAAGGATAGATTTCCACAATTATAGTGCCTACAGGTACAGATTTGAAAATCTGGCCTAGTTCCCTAGGACTCAAACCCAGTATATCTGTTAAAAAACTGAACAAGGATACGAGTTTTTGAAAACTATTCTAGTTTTGAGCTTTTTGGGGTATGTGTCCATGTCCCCCACCCCCTATTTCCTGGATTTGGGTTTTTTTCCATAATTTTTTCACACATAACATGCTCAAAAGAGGGTTTAATATACAGTGAACACTGCAGGTTAGCAAATCAGAATGGTATAATACCTTATGCATAGAGTGAGGGGGAATATAATGAATGAAATTGGAAAGCCAAATAGAGAATGTAGACTGACGCTGTCAAACGGAATGGGACAGCCTTATGCAAGTGGGAGGCTGACTATGCCCGTAACAGAAGAGTTATGCAAGACTCTAAAGGCAAGATTTTAAAGGGAAGACACACCAATATATCCCCTTTGCATTTTTAGTTACTTCAGTAATGGCATTATGACTACTTTATTACAACAAAATGGCCTAAAATTACCAAGTCACGATGGTAGGATCTAGACAGCTTTGGCCTTTTAAAGAGGTGCACAACGCTGAAGGAGCAGAGATTCAAAAAATAATAATGTCTATAAAAATAATAATTAAAAAAAAAGGTTGGTTTCAGTTTGGCAAGGGTTCTCAAAAGCTAACAAAGCACTGTGGGAGGAGAAGTGGATAAAAAAGAATATAGAGTCTTGGCAAATCCATCCTCAAATCACTTTTCAACAGTGTTCACACAACATCTGCATACAATAAAGAAAGCTTCCATCCATCATCAACTGCTGCTAAAAGATGACAGTATGACATGACAGGTGATGGCCATTCACTACCTTAGAAGATTTTTGGAAGATCTTTTCACTTGTTGCTCTAACTGCACTGAAAGCGACTGGAAGTTACTCAAATTCAACTGCCTAAGTGGAGGAAGAAGAAACTCCCTTAGGAGTTAATGTAAAAACATTAAAAGTCCTAAATCAAACCCACTTAAACATGTCAACAGTCTCCTAGGCTGGGCTTGAATTGCTATCTCTTTGGGAAGATTTCTTTCAGCCAAAAAAGAATTCATCCCAGCAACACTTATTTACTAAGAATAAACTGCATTTAAGGCATCTTACGTGGCAGTACAAAAGTCTCAAAGCAGAAAGAAGCCCAATAAGTAGTTCCCAGAGGAAAATGAGAGCATTCTTTCGAGTCACATGGTAGCTTTTCTACTTCCTGGACATCTTCTGTTCAATTTAAATAGTCTTTTATCTACTTTTTGTTGTTGCTGGGAAGAAACAGCATCTAATATACATCTGTAAAACTAGGGAAAAAACCTGACTACCTTGTTTGGTGGAAGATGGAATTTGTAGGGGACCAGAACAAACTTCAGCAAAGTTAGAACAAAAAGGAGCAAAATGTAAAAGTAAACTGTAAAAATCACAAACCCAGCCTTCATTTTTATGGTTTTGCTACTATTGTTCCTAGCATGGCCAACACTTAACTTTTTTTGAGGGATAAATACCCTTCAGCAATAAGTGACGCCGTGAATTGGATTCATAGAGAAATGATCACTATTTAAATTTACTCGGAAATGTGATGATGATGACGACTTTTTTTTTTTCATTTTATTTGGCTAATACAACAGAGCAGTTATTCACCAACTTGTAACTTGATGAAGCAGAAGGATAACCAAGCTAGATGGGAAAGTTCTGCTACGATCAAGGCTCTGGCTTCAAGTGTGTGATATGGATAAAGCAAGTCTTTCTTCTTATCACTCTTCTAGGAACAGCTATTGCTGAAAGAGCTCCAAATTATGTTTCAGAATTGGAAAAATCATTTAGTCATGCTCTCTGAGCACCATCAGTGTACCATTTATGTTCACTATGCAGAGTTAAATCTGCTTCAAGGTCTTTTCCAAGAGATGCCATTACAATAGTACTTGGGGAAAAAAAAGACAGTGGATAATAAAAACTTCTGCATTTACAGGTAGACTGTTCTTGTATCAACTCATTACTTGGTAAAATGAATAAATAAATAACATAGAAATTTCTAATTTTAATTCTTTCAACTACTTGAAGTTTTCTGTAAATTGTGCACCATTTAATGAGATTTTGTAAAAAGACATAACCAGAAGATTTGCATTATGCTATACTTCAAATTTCACTGTCCATCAAATCTCACTGCCCTAACATATCTGCCAAAAAAATTAGAGCTTTTGGAAATGACAGACAGGTGTTCTCACTAAAATTACTGTCTGAATATGCCTACAACATGTGCAGGGACATTCCTTTCTATACAGGTGTTTAGATCACTATACCACACCCACAATATCCCTTACCCTCTCTTCACAACTCTAATCCATGAGACAAATGCAAAAAAAAACCACTAGAATGTGTCAAGATTAGTTCTACTGATCATTGAGTAATGAACTTTTTTGATTTTTTTTTTCTAATTTGTTTCTCCATGTTAACATCATGTTCATAACCAAGTTCATGTTTAAGCACTTTGCCTACCAACTGTGCCTTCTATCCTGCTCCCTTATTTTTCTGATTATTGGAGTTTTCTTGTGCTGCTTTGTCAGTTCACCATCAGGTAAATGCGAATACCTTTAGAGGTGCAAGCTCTTGAAAACTTCACAGTAGTGTTCACCAACATGTATGATATAATTTATTTCCCATAACAATTAGCTAATACTTTAGCTGAGTTGACATACCACACAGTAGCTATGCTACATCAATGTGAAGTCAGGAACCTACACCATATTTAGTTACATCTGGGACTCAAGGGATGGGATATTTTAAAGAAGCAGCCAAGAACAGTAGCTCCAAAATAAACATCTATGAAAGAACTAACCCTGCACACTTCAAAGTCATGGGAAAGATTCTTATCAGCTTCACTGTGTGTCAGATTGGTTTGTTATTCAGGCTCACTGTCTGTTTTTATTCCTTTTGCTCTGGTTCTCCTCTCTGCTCAGCACCCTGCTACCTCCTAGTGCTTCATGGAACAGCAGGCAGAACACGACGACTTGAAAAGCCAAACAACAGGAGAAAGTTTGCAAAGTAAAACTTATCAGCAGCTATAAAGTTCAGAAATCAGCCATTTTCCAAAGAGTCCCCAGAAATGCAAAAATCAAAAATCTTTGTCTAAAGAATGCTCTGACTTCAAAGTTATGTTACAAGTATGAGCAGGTACACTCCTGAAAATCCTGAGTGTATTGCAGTGGAAAGCTGTAACTCAGAAGAGTTTTATTTCTTTGCTTTAACCTCAGGAAAAGAAAAAAAAAGACACTTTACTGAACTTTAAAATAAAATAAAAGAAGGCAATGTTTCCAACATTTTATGAAGAGAATGCTTTCCAGAGTATTAGGGATATAGGATGTGGCAATACAGCTACCATAACAGAATATAAACCCCTAGGAAGACTTTAATAATGTTATTTCAAAATCTAGTTACCGGAACCTCAAACTTTGAAAAGCAGTATTTACTGTCCCTAAATAAAACTCATGTATTAGGCAGTATCCAAATACTATTAAAAAGCTGCCTTTTTGTTTCAGTTACTCAAGTTCCATTTCTGAATGTTATTTATTGACCAGCTTGTGACAGAAGAGTTAAAATACAGTTATGAGAAAACTTTCAATTTTTTTAATATAGTTAAAAACATGTACAATAACTGATATAAGCAAATGTCTATTTGCATATATATATGCTACTTCACTAATATAATATTGATTATACAGTGCATATGAACAAAATTATAGCTATAAGCCATTCTTTCAGGGCTAGAGACCAGCTTTACAGGTCATTAGCTGATAGATTTGCCTTCCAAATTCTAAATGCCAAAGGCCAGTCTAATCAAGTTGAAATGTCTCTATAGAGCCCTAAGATTTGGTTACCTAAGCCAGGCACACATCACAGCAGTGTGCCTGCTTGCAGCAAATCCCTCTCCCATCTCATCCTGCTTTGCACCACCTCACAGAGAGATCTTGGAAGTCCTTGATTAGCTAAAGTTAATGCCAAGTCTTTAATTAGACATAATCCAAGCCTTCAAAGGGCAATGTCAGTCAACCAGTGTCCTTGGCCTGCCAGCAGCAGAGTGTGTTCCCCAGATGCCCAGACCAGGCTGTCAGAGTGAGTCCCTTCCAGCCCTGTCAGTAATCAGGTGAACAGCACAGACGCTGGATTCCCCTGATGCAAATGTGTTATGCTTAAATATGTAGCATTATTTTAGGATCAAGACACTAAGAATCAGCTTTATACAGTTTCCTGCGTGGCCAAATATCCCTGGCTTATGACACTGGGCAGGAGTACCAGTCAAAAACAAGAGATTTACTCTCCTATTCTTATTTGTTACCTGAGCAGCAGCAGAAGTCAATGTATAAGATCACTCACAGAGTTGCAATGACTCAATCAATAATGTTGGAAAACAAACCACAGAACATAAATGCCAACTAGAAACAAACACAAACACTGACACCATGAGTGAACAGAGATTCGTCCAGCACAAGCCCAAACAAGTCTGAAAATGGCTTTACTTTGTTTCTACACCTCTGCCTGCTGGGGCACATTTATCACTGAAAGCAACTTCTCCTGAAGAATTGCTCATTTAATTTGCAGTCACTGCCTGCAGCATCTTCCTTCCCCTCCTACACCACACCAGAGTTATTCTGGGAGTTTGGTATCACTGGAACACTGCAATTACTAGCTATGCCCAAATACTACAGTCATATCACCTATATAATGCATAATGAAAGGCAGAGAAAAGTTAAAATAGCTCTTAATAATTATTATGGCATAGTGATTCCCCAACAGAGATCTAGGCCTTTCTTTCATGCCAACATTTAACAATTTCAGCAGGAATAGTCCCTACAGAAAAAAAAACAAACAAAAAGCTACTAGACAAAGTTTATTTTAATGTCATAACTACCCAATTTTTAAAAGACATACAGATAAAGCTACCCAGATAAAGTTAATCTAAAAATGATTGTATCAAACAGAACTGCATCTGCCCCGAAGGGGACAGCTTTAGGGTATCAGCTTTTACATCAGCATAGTTGCAGCAGCACACAAGTCAAGTAAAAACCCAGATCCAAGGACAAAGTCAGGAAACAGGCTCCCATGAAGGAATGGGCAGAAACAGAACCTGCAGTCATGCCACTGATGCCAATCTGTTTGCTGTGTTCGGGAGTTTCTGAGGGATATTTGTTTGTAGATAATTCAGTATCTCCAAATAGTGGAGTCTGGTGGATATTTATATAATATCCTGCTTACAGAGATCTATATTTCCCTTTTCCTCACATACACACTCTCTTCTGAAACAGGTGTTTTAAAGTTTTTACACAGAATAAATGTAACAGATATTAAATAACAATGAATAAAAGTTTCTCAGTGTACATGAGATGAATATTAGCGGGTCATATGGATGCAAAAATCATAACAAATTTGACAACTTTTAGTCTGTTCAGAATGCATAGAGGATATAGCATCAGATATTTCAAAATAGACACTATTTGCAATTGTGTTACTTTCCCACAGAGAGGAGCAGGGAATAATCATAGGACCATTTAAGTTGGAAAAGACAACTTGAAGAGAGAGTTCAACCATTAATCAACTAAACCTAGCTATCCTTCTTATTGCTGATATGGAATTATTGTATTTATTGCTTCTACAGCAAATAACTATTTCACCTACTATTTCAAAAGCTTCAAAGCTTTTGCACTGAAAGAACAGTATCAAAGTAGACAATCTTTCTTTCTAAATGCACAGTTTGGGGCTGCAAATACTGTGAACCTTTATCTTGTATCACAAATACATGATCTTTCAATAAGCTTGCTTGACTTACTGAGCAATCTTAATCAGGATGTGTAGCTCTGAACAGAGGGGGAGGCTTGAGCTGATATAACACCTCCCAAAACAAAGTTCTCTTACGTACTATAGCAATATATAGTTCTCATATAGTAATTACTTACACTAAGTATAAAAAGTCAAAATCAGGTACACATTTATATTGACTCTACAAAATAATATCACTTCTAGATTCAAGCTTGTTCTAAAGCAACAGGACTCTTATCTGAACAAAATATCTTTTTAAAAACTTCTACATGAATGTCTTTTCCCAAATAAGCAGCATTTCATAAATGACATTCACAAAAGCTATTGGGCAGATTTTCAGCTTGGTAGAGCAGCACAGCATTAGAGAATTCAATAGACCTTTAGCCATTCCAACCAATTAAGAAACTATAATCAGCATTTCAAAATATATGCACAGGTACCTCAGGCACATCTCCCACCTAAAGGAACCAGGGCTCTTTTTTTTTTTTAAACAGGTAATATGTTACACTGCAAAATATTCTCTCTCTCTCTCTCTATATATATGTATGTATACAGGTATGTATGTATAATCTCTTCACACACACACAGGCCACTACAATTCCAAAAATTCAAAATGATATCTTACCAAGACTGAACTCCAGCTTTGGCTCATTTGCAATTCTCTGAATACCTTTAAAGATTAAGGAAAAAAGAAATTAGAAATAATTTGATTTCCGTGTCTTGCCTTTTAAGACACAGTAAAGCTTTCACATGCCTCCAATTACCTGCCATTGCCACTGAAGTAACATTTTATGTTACAAACGTACAGTGAAAGAGAACTTTGCATGAAATACTTGCCTGGAAAAAAAAAGACTACTTTTGAAGACTTTTCTTTCTAACAGAAACTTTCTGTTGCTGGGAAGAGAAACTAATAAAAAAAACCCCAGCCTTTCATGGATGGATACTTGTAAGATCTTCAATCACAATAACTAAGTATATACTGTTGGGAAATATTAAATCTAACAACTAATTTTTAAGTAGGTATGTCATCACATTAAAAAACAAAACCCATGTTGTGTGAAAGTACGTAAATCAGGTTATCATACTAAAATATAACCACTTTATTGACCTACAAACAAACTGTAAAGTAACAAAACCAACTTCTCTTTGTTAGAAAATAAGCACACTAATTCATTTCCTAATATACCAAGAACAAGAAGACCATTCTAATCCATTGTGGAATTATGTTCTGTTGCATCTTTTACTGCAAAGGACAATATTTTCTTCTTGTGCTAGAATAAAGGAGTGAACAACAGAGCTGCAGCAAGAGAAGAGGGAGGGAAGGAAGGGTAAATAACACTGAGTTGTTCACCTGCTGCAGAAAGTAATTGGACCACAACTACAGTTTCAATGAAGCTTGTAGAAATTAAACTGTCTCTTGTTGACATTTATGTATTGTCTCCAGTGAGCAGTATTAAGTATTTGTCAGTATTGAAGAAATTGGTCAGATGGGAAGGACCAAATTGATAGGTGAACTGGAACAAGATTTTTATTCAAAAAAACCCCCCACACAACCATAAAAACAAACCACAAAGAAATAAACCCCCAAACTTATAAATGCGTTTGCTCCATGTAAACTTGATGTTTCTGAATAAGAGTAGCTTCACACTGTTCTCATTACTGTAGCTAATCATTCACATCTGTGCCAGAAAAATCACAGCTGCAGAACTTAGGTCAGAAAACAATAACAAATAAGATTTTTATTTTTTTTCAAATGGAGTTATAGCAAATTTCTGAGTTGAATTCTCCCCTAGCATATTAGCCTGAAACAGCTTTAGGAATATGCTGGATACAGAGTTGATTAAGTGACTGGGAAACTGAAATACAGTCTCTAGACCCCTGTGCACTAAATACAACTCAACATATGGCTACTTGCATTCAAATCCCCTGAGTGCTTTTATATCACAAAGAACAAATCTATGATACTAATTTAAGTATCACTAAAACTTTATACATTTATCAAAGTTATCAAACTACATTTTAAACAGTAGTCCATATGTTCATGTAGGACATAAGAGGAAAAAAATATTTCTAAGTCTTATGAAGAAAACAGGTTAGGGAGGAAAAGCCAGAAACATAGTAACCACACATTCATTCCCCCGAAGGTTATCTGCATAACCCAAAATATATCTGGTAAAAGCATTTAAAGACAATTCTCATCAGTTTACTTCCTCTACAACTGCACTTTGACAAGCAAGAAGTTAAACAGCACTACATACCCTGCTTGTGACAATCTGTGCCACTACAGTGACTGGGTCGTTTTTGTTGTACCACTCAACACAATGAGCACACGCACTTACTCGTAAACTGGGGCTCTCCTAGGCTGTCTACTTGGGATGGAGGGAGAAACTGCCGTGCTTCATCTGATGATCTCTCCTCTTTGATTTCCATGATCAACCTCCGGAGCTGTTTAATTTTATCCCGCAAACCTTCCGAGTTTGCCTCTCCCAGTGCCACAGCCCAAGACTCGCAATCCGGCTTCGATGCAGCTTCGAGGTAAAGATCTGGCTCTCCACTCTGAAACTCTGCACTCAGAAAACATAAACACAGTTTTTAGGATTCAAAGGGGGATCATGAAAATATTGATGTCACACACAACTGAAACCACCACACATACATTTCTTTCCACAGTCACAGAACAACACACCTCCATCCACCTCTTGAGTCAAACTCCAGCTCCTTCAGACTTGGTGCAGTACTAAACCTATCCACAGAGTGGTTCCAAAAGCAATTAATTCCAAAAGCTAAACAGGGTGGCAGAATCAAACCAAAATGGGAAATCCTTTTTCAGCACAGCAGTCTAGCAGGCAGTCTCAGAGCTGCTAACTTGAAAAAGAATTTGATTTAGCAGGGGCAGCAGACACAGTTCTGACAGAGAGTGAGATTCACCAGAATGAATGTGTCCACCATTTCTTCTATTAGAGATTTTCATTATGCTCAGCCTCTCACTCATCCTTGCCAGAATACAGATCACCAACACATGCAGATAATTTAGCACGACATAACTCCTCTGTGAAGACTCAACAGGTTGTATGTGGGAGCTTCTGACCTCCTTACTATCCACGTGTCATTTACCATTCTGCCTGAAGTCTAATTGTTGAATAATCAAATTTTCTAAGAACAAAAGAAGAAAAGGGGGGGAGAGGGGGAAAGCTGAAGCTCCCAAGGAATCCAGGTAAGTAGCAAGGGTCGGTCATTTGATTAAGATTAGCACAGGAAGAAAAAACACCTCTTAGCCATTTAAAATTCTGTGGTATAGCAGGCTTCACAGAATCACAAATTCAGTGTGACATTTACTGCAACACACACCAAGAAGAGCAAACTGGAAAAGAAAGAAAAATCAATGCTTCTTTAAAAGAAGTTACCAGCTAATTTAGAAACATAAAACTCTATAAAACACCTGTGCTATTGTATTAATAAGGATTGAAGTATTTGGTTGGACACCAAAAGCATTCTGACCTAAATAAGCTATATATCGTATTACTGGGTGAAAAAGAACACTTAAATGTTTTCATACTTAGTTCAAAAATGCAAACAACATAGAAGAGTTCTTTTCAATACAATGTGAACCTAAATTCCATTTACTAACTTGTGTATCTTACCTTGGGCACTTGCACACATGTTATTCTAGACCTGTTTGCACTTCATAAACTGAGCATCTGCCAGTTACAATTAACTCTGCTTTTATTGTTATGGAGGGAACAAAAGATGAAAACTCAAGTTTGGAAGCCTCTTAAAACACAAATTCCCATGGAGGTGGGACAAGTTGGTTTTTTTCTGGGCTGGATCTAAGGAAATGTAACTGTGGTTCCAGATGCTGTTAAGAACGCTGGATAACATTTCATATAGCAGTTGGACTATAGATTTCATGAAGAAAAACAGGAAAGAAGAGCAGAAAGTGGGGGAACATCTTTCTGGCTCCAGGGGCAATTAAAAAAGCTAAGAGGGATTCAAACTCTTGCCTCTAGCCCTGGCTCAGTCAGAAAAATAAGGTATTCAATTCTTGAGAGAAGAATATTCAAAATGTGAGAGAGATGTAAATGTTCATCAGATCCTTGTTTACACAAAGAAGTCCATACTTGAGTGACCAAACCTGAACAAGCTGAGCTTTACTGTTTGTCAAAGATACCACAGAGACATAGTGTGATCTGGTACTGCATCTGAGCCATGAGGGCAGTGACCTTCAGAAAGCTCCTAATCAGAAAAGCTGATAACTTTGCTGCTGCTCTGGTAAGATCTGCAACAGCAGAGTGGTCTACTCCCTTCTGTCACTGACATCAATGATCCAAAAGTTTTTTTTATTTCGTAGTATTTTGGAGTTACTAGTGGGAAAAAAAATGAAAGGAAAGCCATGTAATCAAACAGGATCAAGATCAAAATTAACTAGCATTCTAATTAAAAATAAACAAAAACAAAACTAACATCTGATTCTACCATTCAGCCTTTAAAGGCACAAACAATTTTAATAAAAGCAGTTTAGATATCCAAGATACCTTAGTGAAGGAAGGACTGTCAGAAAGACAAGCCCATACTCAACAATCAAAATACAAATACATCAACGTGTTCTTTTCATTTTAGCTCTTTATCTTTAAATGTAAATAGGAACAGTGATCTTGCCTTGAAATATCCTACCACTAGCTAGATAAAAAAACATCTGCTTTGGGAGGAAATCAATGTTTTGCAATTGAAATCATGCTATTTATATTTACCTCTTAGCTGTGAAAATCAGACTGCCAAGCACAAAAGGCATACTGAATCACCATTAATATGCATGCAACCAGAAATGGAGAGTGAAATGCAGTAGGAGTGGGCATAATTCACTGTATTCTGATCAAACAGGTGCCAGTTTTGAGATGTGGAAATTCATTCTAAACTATCACTTCAAAACACTACAGTCTGCTATATTTAGATCTTTGGAGTACTCTGACAGATAAGTTAAATTCTGAAAAGCACATGAAAATGCCTGAAAAATACTCATCACTGTAAATGTGAAAAGTTTTATTCTGCAGATCCAAAAGTAGGTAAATTATCTGTTTCCCATACTGTTTCAAAGCATGTAATCACAGAATGCTTTAGGTTGGAAGGGATCTAGTTCCAATGCCTTGCCATAGGCAGGGACACCTCCCACTAGACCAGGTTGCTCAGAGCCCCATTCCAACCTGGCCTTGACCACTTCCAGGGAATAGGTCAGCCACAACTTCTCTGGGTAACCTGTGCCAGTGCCTCACCACCCTCACAGTAATAATTTTCTTCCTAATATCTAATTTCAACCTGCCCTCTTTCAGTTTAAAGCCATTATCTCTTGTCCTATCAGTACATGCCCTCGTAAAAAGTCCCTCTGCACCTCTCTTGTAGATCCCCCATTAGGTACTGAACAGTTTATGTACAAAAAGTTGACATGCCAGAAGAACCACAATGTGAAAAACGCACACTGGCAAAAAAGCCTGTTGCAATAAAGGAGCACACAGGTTTATTTATATAATAAAGATCATCACCTCTTTTCTCTCTGTTTTTGGCTATTATTTTGCATCAGCTGCATACAGTAAGCCCTAACAAGCTCAGACACTTAATTCCAAGTTTCAGTAGGGAGGCAAAACTTAGCTGATATGAATCTTTCTGAAATTAATGGACCCACAAATGTAAGCAAGGCCTCAAATGAATGGTAGACATATCAGAAGAATTATATTAATAACTAACTAAACAATTATTACTACATGGTTAATTAATTATATTAAATTATTGATATTTCAGAAAATACTAGATATATTAAAATATAAAAATATAATTAATGAAAATAAATGCAGTAGTATTTCATAGATGGACAAAAGTACTTTACAATGAAGAAGTTACTGCAGAAAATACAGGTACACAACCTCCAAAAAGTTAAACACAATGGTTTTCTTTGCAAAACAAGCATTGGACTTACTAGTCCTAAACTCAAAGGAAAATCATATATCATTCTATATTTATCTCTTTTTTGTCTTGAACTGAAGCTCTGCTTAGCTGGGCAGGAGTGCTGCTTTACAGTGACATTATGGAAAGCTAATGTGGTCCAGTGGCTTTACTGCTTCAGGCACCCTCTTAAGTGGGGACACCTTGCAAGCAGGTGCTCAGCAGCCCCTTCAGCAGTTTGTCCACCTTGCTGCCCCTCCTTATTTCATTATCAGAGACTCAGCTGGAAGCAAGACCTGAAGAAGCAGTGAAAAGCAAATATGTCTGTTCACAGAACCTTTTCTGATCAGGACTCTGTTCACAAACAGTTCTTTTACTGAAATGTGATCTCAACAAGACTTTCTCCCACAGAAGTCAGCATGGAAAGTTATGGTCCCACAGGACTTCTACAGCTCAAATAAAGAACTCAAGGCCACCGCTCAAACAGTACTGCTGTCAAATAAGGGAATAGCACAAAGACAAGCTTACATCCCCAGTGGCACTGGAAAGCCTTTTCTACTCTAACTCAAGTGTCTAAAATCAAAAATGTATTTTGGTGCTAGTTCCATCATCCACAGATAATTTTTCCTTCTTCCCATTATTTCATAACAAAACCTAAATTTTCCAAGTTTTTCAATTTAACAATATCAGTTGCCCCTTTTGCTCTAAGTACTTTGACATTACAGTTGTTTTAAAAATGAAAACAAATTTCTTGTTAAAAATATCTCAGCGATGTACCTCTTAATTTTTAAAATGTACTTTACTGTAACTTTAATCACAATCTCTTAGACAGAAACTGAGGTTTCAGTGAATTCAGAAATAATGGAGTCACCAAAAAAAGTTTAGGCAGTTATTGGAGCTGACTCTTATCTTTCAAAAGACTGCAATTTAATGGAAAGGTTTTCAAAATAAAAACATAATAAAACAAAACAAATACATTTCCACAGGGTAGGGGGAAAACACTTTGGTTTTACAGCTTTTTCACTGATTAATCATCATTTTTTTCTTAAGAAGTTTTTATTGGTTTATTTTACTAAACATGCAAAAGTGACAGGAAGATTGATACTCCCTGGCTTGTTTTATTTTCCTTCATGAGAGTTGTAAGCATAACATCATGTTGAACAAAGCAAAAAAAGAAGTTACTGGGATAATTTAAATTAAAAAAACATACAAAGTCCATGGTCAATGTCCAGGATGACAGCCTGGACTTTTCTAGAAGTGCACTACTTTTCCTCTTATGCCAATATACAAAGTAATAGAGTTCAAAAAGGTTAAAGGTTGTCTGTCTCTTTTCACACACACCAGCAAAAAAGAAATTCTCACTTGCTAGCTCAGCAGAGGAAAATGGTTAAGAATATCAGTGAGTCACTGGCACTCTAAAATATAAAGCACCATCAGAGCTAACCACCATATGCTGTAACAAAAGTAGAATGGAAGCTTTGATACGTAAATTATATCCGCAGGATATTTCTAATACAGACATCAGAGGCTTTTAATTCACAAAGCCGTCTGAATTCTATATGCTGATGCATTTCATGTTCAAATTAGTGGTGATGAAATCATCCCATGGTTACTCATGATGCTATGTTAATCTTCCTTTGGAAGTTAAATTTTCAATCAAAGATAAAGAATTTAATTAAAATTTTTATCTTCAGTGATTTTTTTTTTTTTTTTAATTTTGCAATGCTGGAATGAACTTATATAAGATACCATTATAATCTCCATTTAATAATAATAATAATAATGGCCAGTCTTCGCGAACGAAGATTTTGGGAAAGGTCTTTTACCTTTCCAGCCTGCGCAATGGATTTTTTAGGTGAGACACAGCCTGCGCTGAACTAATCTCCATTTAAGTCCCCACAGAACCTCACCAAGAGTCTGAATATTTGAAATTAATGCAGCATGGTACCCTAGGTTGACTACTGCAGTACAATACTTTGTTTCTTTTAATACCTGTTGGCTTTCACACATGCCACATTGCTTCTCCCCTTTCATTAAATACCTCACCTATGCTGGAAGCAATGCAAACCACACAAATATTTGAATAGCACAGTGATATCTCGGGACCCCTGAACAGAAACACCGTAGCATTCACCAAAAACACCAAGTGTGGCCTTTGCAAAGCAGGGGACTGCTTTTCCTGAAATAGCTAGATCATATCTCTGGCTGGACCATCAGTTTGCCTTAAAAAAGGCAGGATTCAGAGATCTTGATTCTCTGCGTACATCGGCAAGGGTAACCTTTGCATATGCCTCAGTTATTCCATCCCTAAAACAGGGAGTGATTCCTGCCTGCCTTTGCAAGCCACTGCTATTGAGAGAAAAAGCTCCAGGTTAAGTGGCTTGCATACTGCAAATGGCTAAAGGCAATGCTTGCTGTCTTAAGGACAATCCCACATACAGGTCTTTCCCCCCGCCCCGGATTTACTGCAATGTATTTTAGATGACTGTGACCTTGTATCGAAAGCTCTGTCTTCCTCCTCTGTTCCTTGCCTCCCTCCCCTCATTCCTCACCAGCCCTCCCTGGATGTTACAGCTCTTACCTCCCTAGCTCTCACCGAGGGACCACACAGTACTGCAATTAATGCCATCTTTCAGGAATCTCTTTTCCTGAAAGACAGAAGGGATTTACAAATCAAGAGAAGGCAGCCCTTGCATGGTGTCTCTCACATCTGCTTTCGTTTCACTGTGCCTGTGTCCCTTGGATACATTCCCAGTTTTTGTTGTCCAGTGCCACATGGAGGAAAGGGAGGCAGAGTTCTTTGGTCTCACCCACATGAGGCTCTCTACAACACAGTGGTCAACCTCAGACTGCTCTTGGGAGCAGCTCAAACATCCAGCCATGCAGCTTCTACTCCCTGTTCCAGGGAAATATAACAGTGACCAAAAAACTACCAACATTCTGTTCCTGATTGCCTATCTTATTTGCTCTTTGCCCTTCTGCTCAAACATTGACTCCTCTGGAAGTGGGCAAAACACACTTAGATGCCTGATGCAAACTAACCAGGGTGTGTTGGCCTTGGCCAGCTCCAGCCACCTGCCCCACTGCTCACTTGTTCTCCCTCTTCAACAGGGCTGAGGGAGAAAAGAAGAGGCAGCTCATGGGTTGAGATAAAGAGAGGGAGATCACTTACCCATTTCCATCATGGGCAAAACAGACTCATCTTCTGGGAAAAATAATTTATTGCAAATTAAAAGAGGAAAACAAATACTTTTTCACTCCTCCACTCCTCCCTTTTACCCAGGCCCAACTTCACCCCCAACTCCTCTGCCTTCCCCATACCCTAAGCAGTATGGAGGTTTGAAGGCTAGGGGGATATGGTCAGAGCTCCTCTCGGCTCTTTCTTCCTCCTCACACTTTACCCCCGGCTGCAGCGCGGTCTCTCCACAGGCAGCAGGAAAGTACCCGCTCCACTGGGATCTCTCCAGGAGAACCTTTGCTGGGGTGCCTGGAGCACCTCTTCCCCACCTCCTGGTTTCAGGAGTGAATCACACCCATGTGAACTACCTCGTTCAATCAGATCCACCTCACACTAGTGTCTGTCCTGTCCTGCTAATGGTGACCCGTTCACATTACAAGGGCATTTAAGCCATCAGCCACATATGGACTGAGAGTTCACCTAACAAATCCTTCTGTTTCCTTCCAAGGTCCACTAGGAAACCTTCTGAGCTAGGCTGCTTTTTTGGGAGCACTACACTTGAAGCACTGACAGGATTATCTGCTCTGACTGCCTGACCTCTTCTGCCTTCCCCTTATGTTTCAGAGCCCACAGTGCCCCAAGGTGATCTTCAGCTCCACAGTACGTTCTATGAAAATGTCCTTATTTTTCCCTCCATGTTTACTCCACTGCCCTTTATTACTTTCTCCTCCTTGATATCCCAGCCACACCACAAGGTAATCTCACAGATCAACTCTGTCTCTTTTCCTGGAGCTTCTGCTGTGCTCTGGCAGAGCTCTCCTCCATCAGTTCCCCAAGGAATTTGACATTGTGAGCAGGTACGTCCTCCTATTCTGCTTCCACCTGAATCCTTTGAAGTCTCAGATACACATTCTATAGCTGGTTTTGGTTCCCAATAGCCCATGAATCTATTCTTCTGACAATGCAGCGAGCTTTTCACGGTCAAGGTCCCCACTGAGAAAGATCTCTTCCCCATTCCTGAGTTTTGATTTTCTCCCCCATTTTGTCTTCTGAATTTCATTCTACCCTACAGTACATGGATTATTATTTCACTTCTTTTGGTATTTTATCTTCATTCAGTACACAGTATATCATCTTCATTTGTCTTCAGTTTTGTTCTAATACCTCCTAATAGTCTGGCTTTCTTTTCCCATCTAACAAATCATCAGCCAGGTCGTTGTCCTTGTTCTCCAGCACAGGAAAATTGCCAAGTTTGAAATACATTTCTCCCCTACCTGTCTGTCTCTATCTCTGTTAGGTCGTGCCCCAGGCATTCATTGTTGTTGGCTCCGCTTACCTGAAGTTTTCTGTACTGTTTTTTCTTCTTTAATATGTTTTTTAGAGGCTGGTTAGAATGCTACCCTTACCTCTGGTGACTACTGACACACTACTGACCTTCAAAAACCTTGTTTTGGGAAGTCTGTGTCTCAGCTAGCAATTTCTGTTCCTAACTATGCAAGCATATTTCTTCCTGCACACATATTCACAGTCTCTTTTTTCTCCACAGGCAGCCTGAAGTGCTTACTCAGTATTCATTGTTGTCTACTTGCACAGCTTTTGGGCTTAAAATCTGCCAGTCTCGCTGCCACAGAAACCATCCTGTTTGCAGGCTTCAAAGCTAATTGAAAGAGTCCTGTCAGCAATTACAGCTGTATTCTGGGTTCAGTTCAGTAGCATTATGTCCAAGCACTGTAAAAGAAATGCCACAAGGGAACTGACACAACTGTATTTATACTCATAAAATTGATTATTCTATGAATGAATTGGACTCATTGAGGGCACAATTAGAAAAGTCTCAATTTGAGAGTCAATGGTAAACATTTGGCTCTTATAGTCAGGCAAAGCAACGCTTCCAAATCCAGAAAGCAGTCCTGTTTGATGCAGTGCCTCAACAGCAGGCACAAAACATATGATTTCATTCCCTACAGAAGATGCAGGATCTGAGCCATTCCCCGGAATACTATCCAGAAAAGGATAAAATCCACAATGAATACATTTTAAGTTCTGCCTTCTCAAATGAGACCAACCACTAAGAATCATAGCCAGGTGAGTCAAAAATGAGGATAATTAATGCAATGTTTCCCTTGAAGTGGGCTGGAGATTTTGGTGAGCATAAAAACAGCTGATAGGAACCTCTATTAAGCATAAAGGTGGTCATCAAGCCCACAAAGCCAGCATAACTTTTTTTACCTCTGGTCTTAGACCATCACAGCTAACAGTAAATGGCAAATTGATCTAAGGACTTGAAAACTCTGCATGGTATCTGCAAGAATCCACGTCAAAAAATTTCTAACACAATCGCTATTTGAGATGTTCCTGCAGAGAAAACTCTAAGTCAGCATTTTCTCCAAATAAATTCTTTCCCCTAAAGCAAGGATTCTGGCTTCTATGAAATAGCTATTTTTATTACTGTTTTAAATAATTTTAAAAATGAAGAGTTCATAAAAAGTGAGAAAAACAGGAAACTTCTCATTTAATAGGGAGTTTAGCAATGATTAATCATTGAAGAATGAGATGAATTGGCTATGCATCAGCATAAACATAAGCCCTATATTGTACAAATTACGTAACAAAACAGAACCTCAAACTTCTATTTATTGTCAGAGGAAGAAGATAACATATGACTTTCACTTGATTTTAGAAAAACAATAGCTTTTAGGAATTTCTGTTTAGACATGAATTCAGAGACCACCAGTATTTAGATGTATGCATCGAACAGACAACAGGATACACTTTAGCTAAGTTTTTAGCAAACTTTCAATGCCGGGGTGGTTGGGGGAGTTTATTGTAATTTTTGTTGTCAGAAATAAAAGATTCACGCTGAACACATTGAGCTATGCCTTACTTACTGAGAACTATTGAAACATCTGCTTTACTCCTGAACTCCACAACCCAGCAGCGCTCCAGGATTACCACTTCAGAGGCATCAGAGCTCTGTGAGACAAAGATGACAAAACATTAGGATTTGGAACCTGACTGGGAAGTCCTTCTGTTTGGCTGTTCACAGCTGATGCAACACGTAGATACAAAGACAACAAAGCATAATAGTCACCAGGCAGACGGATACAGGCATTCTTTAATTACTAATCTGTGCCATCCTACTTCAGCTAGATGAGTTAGAAAAGGAATAAATTGTTAGTAAAGACCATGCAGAAAAGATTAAAAAGTAACTCAGTAGTTTTGTAGTTTTTTTCATACTTCAAGTACTCAAAAGTTTAGATGCCACTTCATTCCTAAGCAAGTCAGGCAAGCCCAACTCATTCAAACTTTCATATTTACTAATAAGGCTAAATCAAATGTCAGATTCTATTCAAAGAGTAGGATATTTTTCAAGTGAACAAGATAACATGTAATCTTACAGAAGGCATTTCTCTTCAATTTTTATTTGAAAGGGATTTCTTTATCTTCACTTGAAATTTCGAATATGGTCTCTGGCTATGCAATTCAAATAACATTAAGTGATATGGACCCATCGCAGAGTGCAATAGGATACAAATTACCACTATCATTTTTTGTGAGTGCTTTACAGAGAAGATGCAGACTCTTCTAGTTTAGTACGTGTGACTCATTTTTCAGAAGAGTGAAGCTATCAATCACTCCCTCAGAATTAATCTTTTTTTCCCTTAAAACTTTTATCATCCATTTTTTATCCCTAATATCAGGTAACAAATAACCCTTTAGAACATGCACCCATTCATTCCCTCCATTTCAGGTTTCCAACATGAATGTCACAGAGCTCATTCTCTACTTCCATGAGATTCTGCAGGGATTAATGTAGAATCTTATTTTAACATTCCTTCCTCAGGTGGTACTTTATTCCAAGTGATCCTAAAGATGAAAAATTTTTCATACTGTAGACCAATTTTACCAAACCCCTGAACTTTAATTTCACATACCTGACACTCAATGAATTCATAAAACAGCTGATATTTATAACACCTGCCTAATATGCACAAGTTTTCTTGTCCACCCCTTTCTCTGCATTTACATTGTGTTATTTGGCCTGCTAGAAGCAGAAGAAAACTTTTTGCCAAGAGTTTCATGTTATTTTCAAGTGGATGCGTTGACCCTGCATTTTCTCACAAAAGGACTCTTAGCTTACCTAGTAATACCATGAACAAATTAGTGAAAATTTAATACAGTAAGACTGTAAGGCTGACTAGTAACACAACATGTAACACTTGAAAGTCTAACAATGATTTCCTTGAGAAAGTCTATATTTATTCCCTCTCACCTTTTACCACACTTACTAAATGAATACTCCAAACCCAGTTATCAAAATACAAAGCAACATTCAAAGGCAACAAGACGTTAAAATAAAACAGAGGAGTGTGAAAAAGAAGCACATTATGTTATACTGAAATGTGCCAGAAGTCAAGAGAGAAGTTGTAATAGACTAAGAAAAAGCAAGGACACTTCTCTAAAAACCACCTGTAAATTGATTTCTTTGAAATATCATTCAGGCTGTGCTGGTCTAAAAGGAGTGTATTGTCATGTAGATTGAAAAAAAAAACATCCAACTGATTTTTTTATTTTTAAAGAGAGAAAAGGAGAAAGTAGTGAAACAACGCAGTAAATTTGGGGAGAAATACAAGTGCTACTTTGGGAACTTTTTAATTTATAGAATCCAGCAAGATTTAAGCATACACGGTAACTCAGAAGACTCTCAGGTGCTGTCAAGTCAGGAGTTCTTTGAGGTTCTACCAAGGAAAGCAAAATACAAGTCTTTATGAGCAACAGCTAAAGTCAGCTTGGGAAAATAAGCAATAATAGCCCAAAAACCAAACAGGAGACTAATTAGGAATAGTTCTCCACTATCAGCAATGATGCTGGTAACTATTTTAATTCTGTAGATTTTGAAGCACCAATATAACCTCCCAGATAAACCTCACTTGAAAAAGTCTATAATGCAGCCTGAAGTTCACAAAGGTTTGAGACCATTTAAGACTCATCTGTGAATACAAAAAACCTTTTACCAGCTCTCTCTCTCTCAAAAAAAAGTCAAATGATTCTTAAAACCTTTTCCACTTTCCATCCCTGCAGAAAATGGTTCTTCTGATGATATTAATGCTCCACAGATGAAACACATAAACGTGAGAAGTCCCCAGACTTAACATTTCCTCCAAAACATGCATCTGTGGTAAGTGAAAGCCTGTCACATATAAAGAAACGCAACTCCCTGTTAGCATGGCTTTTGGGCAAGTTGGGCGTTCACAAAGGCCAGGAATGAAGAAGCACAGCTTCCATATAGTTTGCTATAGCTGCCAAGACTTAAAGAGTTCACGTTTTGATCTGTATATGATAGACATAACACACACAAATTGGCAAGGGGTTAGCAAAAATAGCCTTCAAATAATTAACAAGAATTTGTGCCAGTGCAGTTTGTCTCACAATGCAGTTGATATGCAACACTATCTACAAACATGAGAGAGAGTAAGATTTCAAGCTCTCTGTGTTTTAAGACAGCAGATGCTGCAGCACAAGAGCTTCTTTTTATAGACAAGTTACACTACTCCCTGCACCAGTGGAAGCTGGAATGAAGCAATGTTGCAACTTCAATGAATCTGAGTGCTTTTCCAAGATACACAATCAAGAGCAGTGATCAGAGGACATGCATTTCCTTTTTCTGGATGTGAGATGGAACAAGAAGGGAAACAAGAAAAAGGGATGAAAGAGCATAGGGCTGCCAGAAAATAAAGCACATGTTGCTGCGAAACATTTCCTACATCCTGACACAAACCTGAAGAAAAATACCTTCAGGATTACTATTATGGCAGACTTTTCATCATTCAGATGAGCTATGTTACGCTCTGTCACACAAAAAGCTAACAAGAAATTTACTTACAAATGAAATGACAAAACTGTAATCAAGGAAACCATTATGCATATCTGATAGAGGATCAGCTTCGTTTTTCAATATCTGAAGAGATCAAAAATTTCTCCCATTTCAAGTGCATAACATGAGCCCATCTGGACTAGCTCTTGTTTTATTTTTTTTCTTGGTTTTATTTTAATAAAAGAGTAAATTCAAATGATCTGGTCTTTATGCATGGAAAATAGGATCAAAATCAGATCTGTAATACTGTGTGAAGACCTAATATATTGGGGTTTTTTTTCTTCCTGCCATTCATACTCTTGGATAATTGTTTTAAAACCTTACTAGATCAATCCAAATGCCAAACTAGACCTTGAACTATTACATCTTTCTCTAAATACTGACAAGGTCTACAGGCACTGCACCACCCCGCAGGACCCTTAAAACACTGATTTGAGGAGGCAATTCAACGATTCATATATCTGAGTTAAATATCACAATGAAATTCTCAGGAAGAGTCCCCAAATCTAGAATTAGCAGCAACCTTTTCAATTCACTTTGCCAAATGACTGGCCAAGCTTTGCTGTCAGTATGGTGGTGTAAAACTAAGGTACTACAGTAATAAGTCCATGACTGTCTGCTGAAATTCAAGAGTTTTAGAGCACTGAAGACACCCCTATTTCTGTGGAGTCCACGTCTAAAGCTGAAGAGACGGTCCCATGTATGAATAGGTGTCTGCTAACTGCATATTCACTCCTACATAACTGTACACAGCTCACTTTGATGTAAAGGAAGTTTAATTGTACCAAACTGACATCCATCATTCAAGCATGTAGATCCAGATGCACAAACTGGAATTTGTGACTATCTTATCGCAGACTCCGGCCTGCAATGTTTCTTTGGACTGGGGAGAAAAAAAAAAAGGAAAAAAAAAA